>NW_006256829.1:3416850-4016850 GCF_000478725.1 Eutrema salsugineum | reverse complement strand
ACAAGGGTGTAGCAATAACACCTCAACTACAGAAACAAAACATAGCTGAGTATTCCAGTCTTTGGAATAGTTTGATGGCAGTGATGGGATCTGCCTTCTTATTTCAGTAAAGTCATATAGAACACTAACTGCAAGTATCCAGCGGGAAGATGACACACACAAAAAAAAAAAAAAACTCAAATAGCATAACATACTCTGTCCTGCATGGGACTCCGCTCCAGGTGTGCACCCAAAACCACCATCCAGGTTTTTGCAGCTTACAATGTAATCAACGGCCTTCTCCACGTTTATTTTGTCAAGACATTTAAATATTGAGAGACAGCATATAGCTATATACGAAAACCTACATAAACAGCTTGCAATTAAGATTCAGACAGCATATAGCTATATACGAAAACCTACATAAACAGCTTGCAATTAAGACATTTTAATATTGAGAGACAGCGTATAGCTATATACGAAAACCTACATAAACAGCTTGCAATTAAGATTCAACATAGGAAAGTAACCAACAGAAGATACATGACCAAGAAAAATACCTCGTATCTATTTCTCCCCATATATCTCCGGAGAAGGATCCATCTTCATTCTGCAACCCAGCAACATCTAAATTTGTATTAAGGAAACCATAATAATATCTATCATAAGCAATTTGGTTGCTTTTATTTGCTTTTATCGTTGATCAATCAACAATATGGAAGTTCACCATGACTATTGGTAACAAGAAAGAGTAAGTGACATTGACAAGAAACTAAGTGAAAAAGGATACAACTTGATACTTTTCCAACGTCAAGAATGTTTAGTTTGTCAAAGAGGGCCAAGATTTGTACAGCACTGAGTGTATATAAAATATGTGGATCATGTCCAGTATTACCGGCAAAACCACCTGCTCAGAAAAGAATCACTTGTTATCAACTTCAACAGCAGCTATATCTTATGATTAAGGATGAAAATGCGAAACCCTATATAAACTTTAAAGGTCCCCATAGTTCTGTTTACTGACAATGATTGTTTTCTAATGATTGTCCAAGGCACCCGCTTTCACTGCCTAGTACCGACCCATGCCTCTATTCATTATTCTATTGGCAAGTAAAAAATAGCTGATCTCTGGAATTCATATGGTAGAGAAATAAAAAACTCAGTACACACCAGATTCATGCTGGCACGTCATGACCCATGATACCACTTCATCTTCGGAAACAGTGCCCAGCTTCTCGAGTAAGTCCAGAGTAGTCAGTCCCCAGTATGCACCATTCATTCTTAGATGATCCATCACCACAGACTCAAAACTCTCTTTCTTCTATCAAAATATAATTCGGAAGCAATTGAACACGAGAACATAAGGTATAATCATAGTGACATAAACAGCGAGAATAAGTTGTCATCATAGTGACATAAACAGGGAGACTAAGAAAAGAGGTGATATAGTTTCTAGTACCTTTTCTGCCATCAGAATGTAACGTACATGCTTATCAGCTACAAGCTGACCCATCTGCCATAAATTTATCCACAGCAGATTCAGTAACTTTGCACAAATGGAAGAACCACCATAAAAGTCTTAAGTTAGATCGATGCAAGAGCTTAATTTACTTCAATGGATTAAATCCCCAGGCGTATCAATGACTCTTGAGCAACCCATCTATAATGGAGAAGCTAAGAGCTATAAGCTAGATGATCAGCTACAACTAGAAGCATAAGCCTGGAATAGGCCATCTATGATGAGGAGAAATGCAAAGTAATATGATTGAAGTAATCTCACTCCTGGAATTCAAACCCGTATGAGACTGATCAAGAAGCACATTTTTTCTAACCTCCATAGCTCGAGTTTAGATAACAATAAACGAGACCAAGCAAAGACGAGACCTGAGCTAGAAATAAATCCTCTAACAAAATATTAAAACCTGAACTATAAAATCGGATAAAATCAATTCGTCTCACAGTTAGATAGAGATGATTGAAATGAGAGAAAACTGGTTACCTGGGAGGAAGTAGACGTAGAGCTCATCAGAGCTTGGAGCGAGAAGAGAAGTCGAGATTTGGAGACTGAAGATCGAACAAAAACTTTTAACCTTTCACTAACAACAACACCTTCTTTCTTAGCCAGAGTTTTGCGGGAAACAGCAAACCGGCCGCCCTTGCTGGACTTTTGCGAAACCGAAAGGGACGAAACAAAGAAAGAACCCCGGTTCAACCGGTTTTGTAAAGAAAAATCGGAGATTGTTTTCTAAATAGGGATCATACCGGAAATTTCCCCGGATTGCGGTTCGACCGTTTGGTTACTCTCATTGATTTGTTTTTGCGTTGACGAAAATTGGATCGGCCAATAAGAGAAAGGAATCGGCCAATAAGAGAAAGAAATAAATAATATTCAGAATAATTAAAGGGAGGTGGATTATATAACAACACAGGTGGAGGGAGATCTTTAGTCAAAGCTTCTTCTTCATCAATGGCAATGAGACCTATGGATGCAATCTTCTTCATCCTCTCTCTATTTCTTCTGTTCCCGTCGCCTTCCGTCTCAGATTCGGCTACCCAGGTTTGTGTTTGACCATAACTCGATGTTGTTTCTTCTTCGCGCCCGCCCTTGAAATGATCAGCTAGCAGCTTCTTTCTGATTCTGTCTCGTTGTTTGATCTTTTGCTCTTATGATTTGTTCATCGTATCGAGTTGGGTTTGTTACTAGCATAGCTCTGAAAGCTTTAAATCTTAAGCAGAATGTTTAAGCAAGTAACAGATAGTTTAAGTTATTTGCTAATCCAATACATTAAATTTCATGAAAATTTAAGTGGAAACAGATGATTTTAGGAGATTCTGATGTTTTTTTTTTTAATGTGTTTTGTTCTAGCAGTTTTGTAGTGCAGGGAGAGAGTATGGTGTGGGATCTTGTAAGGTTCCATCTTCTTCATCGACAAGGATTTTGATCAAAGGAGGTACAGTTGTGAATGCACACCATCAACAAGTTGCTGATGTCTATGTGGAAGATGGAATTATTGTCTCGATGCAGCCAAACATTAAGGTGATATTATATATTAACTAACTTCTTGTATTGTATACTTCATTTTTGCTAGTCTGAATTCTTTTTTGGTTCTGTTTTTTCTCAGGTTGGGGATGAAGTCACTGTACTCGATGCTACTGGAAAGTTTGTCATGCCAGGTTAATCAATTCATACTAGTTGATACATTCATATTTTATTGCTTTTTCTTTCTTGCATATATCGTAGTGAATGCCTTGATAGGTTCCACCACCATTCCAAAATATTTCTGTTATATAAGCTAGGAAGTTTGCATTCCACATATATCTTTCTGCTTCATAACCCATTTGAAGGTTTTCCTTCCTTCCAGCTGAAAAGCATCTCTGAGAGCATAATCACTGGAATCTCCCCATAGCTATCGTATGAATTCTCCCTGGGATATAACAATTCTGGATCGCTAGAAAAGATCTTGCCACCACCGCTGCATCCAACTCGTAAGGACTCATGTCAGGGTTCCCACCTGCAGACTTGGACATTATCTGATAAACTTGACATGTCAGCAAACATTTTCCAGAATTTTGTTATTTCCCCGGGAGAATTCATATATTACTACGCTTGTTGGTTTGGACGATAGCTTTGGTGAGATTCCTGTGCCTGTTCCTCTCAGAGATGCTCTATAGATGGAGGGATATTCTTCAAAAATGGGTATAGCCTTCCTTCTTCCTCTCTCAGATATTCTTCAATGCAAACAGGAGGCATTGACCCCCACACTCACCTCGCCATGGAATTTATGGGTACCGAGACTATTGATGATTTCTTCAGTGGTCAGGCAGCAGCATTAGCTGGTGGAACAACTATGCATATAGATTTTGTTATACCCGTTAATGGGAATCTGGTGGCTGGTTTTGAAGCCTATGAAAACAAGTCCAGAAACTCTTGCATGGATTATGGCTTTCATGTGGCAATCACAAAGTGGGATGAAGGTGTTTCCAAGGACATGGAGAAATTGGTCAAGGAAAAGGGTAAATGTCTCGTGACACATTGGTGCCGTGTTTTTATCCCTTAATTTTCCATGCTATGATGAAAGTAAAGTCCATGTATCTCTAAATTTACAGGTATCAACTCTTTCAAATTCTTCCTAGCATACAAAGGATCTCTTATGGTCACTGATGACCTTCTCCTGGAAGGCCTTAAAAGATGTAAATCCCTCGGTGCCTTGGCGATGGTACATGCTGAAAATGGAGATGCAGTGTTTGAAGGACAGAAAAGAATGATTGACCTTGGCATTACAGGTCCAGAGGGCCATGCTCTTTCAAGGCCACCTGTGGTAATTGAGCCGAGTATTTTTCTAATTTGTTGTACTGCCCTCATAAATTTTTCTCCTCTCTTGTATATATTCAAGCTAAAATCAAGACCCTTGTTTAACATTGGCAGCTTGAGGGAGAAGCAACTGCTCGGGCTATTCGTTTGGCTCGTTTTGTTAACACGCCTCTCTATGTTGTTCATGTGATGAGTGTCGACGCAATGGATGAGATTGCTAAAGCTCGAAAATCAGGTTTTCTGTTACAACTCATGTAGGACGAAGTGTTTATAAATCTTTGATCCTAACAATCAGTAGTGTAATAAAGTATGGGTTGTTTCTGAAGTCTCTTTCAAATTGATTATGTAGTGTTTACCTCAATATAAAAAAAACGTTTTTTTTATGTATCTCAGGGCAGAAGGTTATTGGAGAGCCTGTTGTGTCTGGGTTAATCCTCGATGATCATTGGCTTTGGGATCCTGACTTTACAATTGCATCAAAGTAAGAAATCTTATCAAGTCTGTTGTTCAAATGATTCCCATTTATTCCTTCAGGTTGTCATTCAAAGTTTTGTTTTTCTCAATATTTTAGGTATGTCATGAGTCCACCTATAAGACCAGTAGGACATGGGAAAGCCCTACAAGATGCCCTTTCGACAGGAATCCTTCAGGTTTCTTTCCTCGCTATGCCTAAAGTAGAGAAACATGACCTACAGCATACACTTTTTTGAACATATTTTCTCTCTTTTATTGGTATTATCTCTGTAGCTTGTGGGAACTGATCACTGCACTTTCAATTCTACACAAAAAGCTCTCGGGGTTGATGATTTCCGCAAAATACCTAATGGTGTTAATGGTATAACAGCTGGGTTGACTGGTTTCTTGCTCTCTGTGCTCATTGTCTCTGCTTCTTTACCAATCTATGGTAATTTGTAAATACTTTGAACTTGGTCCATGTTCAGGCCTTGAAGAACGGATGCACCTGATATGGGACACGATGGTGGTAAGTCCTTGTGGACTAAAATCTTCTTTTAAGTACGTGTGGGGTAAAATCTTATTTCCGTACAGTACAGGAAGTTCTAATCGTTTTCTGTTATCATAATCCAGGGGTCTGGCCAAATCTCTTCTACTGATTTTGTTAGAATAACCAGCACCGAGTGGTATATATACTCTTTTCATTGATCCCTTCTTTTTAATGTTGAGATATGCTTTTCTTTCCAATATCTGTAAGTAGTAAAGGAGTAAATCATGTCTGCATTTGAAATGAATTGTTGTCAGTGCTAGAATATTCAACATATATCCACGGAAAGGAGCTATCCTTCCTGGCTCGGATGCAGACATCATTATATTGAATCCAAACTCGAGCTACGAGATTAGCTCAAAGTCTCATCATTCAAGATCCGACACAAACGTCTACGAGGGTAGAAGAGTAAAGGTATATATGCATCTTTACAAAGCCTCTCTCGACTGATATATATGCATAAAAGGTCCAATTGACAAACATTTTTGTTCATGGGGACTTGATTCCTTAAATCTCAGGGAAAAGTTGAAGTGACAATAGCGGGAGGACGAATCGTATGGGAAAACGAGGAGCTTAAAGTTGTGCAAGGAAGTGGCAAGTATATAGAGATGCCTCCTTTCAGTTACCTTTTCGATGGGATTGAGAAATCAGATGCTAACTATCTATCTTCTCTTCGAGCTCCAGTTAAGCGTGTCAAGATCTGAAGCTTCATAAGTTGCAGCTATCTGCGTATACATCATTTCCCTTTGATTCTATAAAAATATTCTGTAAATAACATGATTTCCTATTTAAAAAAAAACGACAGAACGATTAATGAGTAATGTGCGTGTAATCTATATACATTGAAACTGTAATAGTACGTATGTAAAATTTTATATTTAGTTAATTTTGGTCTCTGTTCTCTATCTCAATTCATCTTATTAAAAGAAAAGCTGAGCAATGTGAAGCTTCTCAATATAAGGCATGAAACAGTAATGCGATCCATAATAATTTGTCAGACCGACTAAATGGTGTGTTATTGCCTTTTTGGATTAGGTTCTTTCTTAAAAACAAAATTAAAATCAGTAATGAAAATTACACTACAAATGTTGCTATCAAACCCGACACAGATATCGGTTTAGTATGTTAGTCTGGTTTAACTGGTTTACATAACACCGTCCATAGATCACCGTCCCTGCATGAGCAAAGACAATTTTACCCTTTCGTCTTCCACCCAACATATATAGGATCGCAATCGGACTAGAAATTTTCTTTTCCAATAGAACGAAGGTTTTTCTCTGCGACGGTATAAGAAGAAGAAAATCTCCGGGCTAAAGGAGGAGAAGGAGATAAAGAAGCTATGACGACAATGAGTCTTCGCAAGCAAAACACCAGGCTCCCGCCGGAGGTTAATCGCGTGCTCTACGTTCGGAACCTTCCGTTTAACATAACGAGCGAGGAGATGTACGATATCTTCGGCAAGTACGGTGCGATTCGCCAGATTCGGATCGGCTGCAACAAGGACACCAAAGGCACGGCCTTCGTTGTTTACGAGGATATCTACGATGCCAAGAACGCCGTCGACCATCTCTCCGGCTTCAACGTCGCCAATCGCTACCTCATCGTGCTCTACTACCAGCACGCCAAGATGAGCAAGAAGTTCGACCAGAAGAAGAATGAAGAAGACATTGCCAAGCTTCAGGAGAAGTATGGTGTCTCTACCAAAGATAAGTAACCTGTGTCCTCCTCGATTCGATGGTCGTCTTGCGATTTAGGGTTTTTAATTGGGGTTTAATCCTTGTATTGTTTGGCTCCTTTATCCGTTATATCGACCAAGCAATGAAAAAGTATCTCTTTTTAACTCCAATTAGCTATTTCTGTTACGAAATTTTGTGCTTTGATGCAGTTGTCGATGTTTGATAAACAACCCTGTTTGAAGTCTTATCAATTTGCTTAGATTTTGACCGCAAACACTACAGTTTCTCATGGATAATTTGCGACAACTATTCCAGGTTCGGTTTTTAAATGTGGTCTAAGTCAATTTGGTTTTGGGTTTACACAGGCTTTGCCATTGTTGATCTTCTGTTTAGCTTTGTATCTTTTCATGATTGGTGTCGAGTGCTTTGCGAGGAAGTAAGACCAAATATTCACTAAAACGTAAAAGAGAATTGAAAAAGAGTTATAAGTACATTGAGAAACCCATGGCACTTGAAGCAGTAGTAGACAAACTAGAAAATAAAATGTACATAAATCAAACACATCCCCAAATCCCCACTTAATGTATTTTTTTTTTGTTTTCCCCTTGTTGAGCCTTCTCCTCCCTTAAACGATCTCCTCCAGTTCAATCATTAGCAATCCGAGCATACTTGGAATAATATTTCTCTCTTGATGCCTTATCTTTCGTAGTGAAAAGGAAGATGAGTTTCTCGACTCTTGTTCTGCTCTCTTTCTATCTTCTCTCTTCCTCTACCTCAACAATTGTTCATTTAAACGAAAGGTCACGCCGTTTCTTTGGGATAGGATCCGGGTTTCCTTTTCTCATCATTGCCACAAATTCTTCATAGTTTATCCGACCATCCTGCAAATGATGTTTTTATCATTAGAAATTTTGGTTTGTGATAATGAGATTTGTCAGCTGCTTGTTACATTTTAAAGGACTGTTGTTTCTTACATTGTCTCCATCAACCTCAGAAATGATCTCTTTGATGTCTCTGCCATCGTTCATGCCAAACTCCCGGAGGGCTTGCTCCAGCTCTTCCATAGTGATATATCTGGAATCACAAAGCATTATGTGAGATGATGTTTTCGTTTAGTAACAAGTGCCATTGCTTCTCTCTGTTATTGGTGGTTAAAGTCAATACTATAACAAACGGTTAAGTGCTTACCCACTGTTGTCTTTGTCAAAGTGTTGGAAGGCTGAGTAGAGATGTTCTTCTCTGTCAAGTCTGTTAATATGCATTGTGGCTGCGATAAACTCACCATAGTCTATCGTTCCATTACCGTCAGCATCAGCCTGTGGAATACCAAGATAACAGAAAATCAGTGGTGAGTCTCCTTACCTGTTGCTCGTCATTTGACGAAAGCTAAAACTCTTGTTACCACACAAAAGGACTTACAGCTTCCATTAACTGCTGGACTTCGTATTCTGACAACCGTGTACCTTGCTTAGCAAGCCCCTGTCTTAGCTCCTCGAGTGTAATTGTTCCACTGCTATCAGTGTCCATACCTTTAAACATCTCCTTCAATCCCATGATCTCTTCCTCTGATAAGCAACCTGCTATCACCTGCTCAAGGGTTTCAGGTTTTGAGGTTAGGATACTAGACTTCGAGCCATATACCACTCGTATATTCTATTGTGTTAAGAATATATGATTTTTACCCGTAATGCAACTTTCTTGAAATTGTTCATTGCTTTGAATTGCTTGAGCCTGGACATCACCGCATTGTCAAGAGGAACATCTGGTGCTTCTCCATCCTCCTTGATCCACGGATGGTCTTTACAAAGAAGAGAGAGAGAGAGAGCATTAATTGGCATGGAATGATTGTTATGCTTTTTGGATTTATTGGTGTGTTTGTAGAGAGATGCTTACTGAGAACTTGAGCAGCAGTTAGTCTTTGCTTGGGATCAGAGTTGAGCATCTTCTTAACAAGATCCTTCGCCTGAGGCGAGATGGCTGGCCATGGATCACTCGAGAAATCGACGTGTCCCCTTAGGATGGCGTTGAATATTCCATTCTCCGATTCTACGATCAGGTAAACACAACAACACATGAATACAAAAGAAAAAACATCTCTAGATGTGTTTTATATCTCTTGTTTTTAGTAGACAAAGAAAAAATTATTTTACCTGCCCAGAAGGGTGGGACACCACATAGGAGGATATACAACATGACACCAATACTCCAAATATCGGCTTCTGGTCCATACTTCCTTTTCAAAACCTCTGGTGCGATGTAATAAGCACTACCCACAATATCCTTGAACACCTCTCCTGTACCACACAGGAAACAAAATATCCATCAATGGTTTTATTCGTTTAATTTGATTTGTAGGTTTTTGCAATGATGCTGATTCTAGATTGCAGGAACCTGGCTTATAGAAAACCGACAGCCCAAAGTCGGTGGCTTTGAGAGGAGAATTCTCATCTTTGTTGAGCAACAGAAAGTTCTCAGGCTTCAAATCCCTGTGAATAACACCCATGGAATGACAAGTATGCACAATCTGAACAATCGTTCTTAGCAAAGAAGCAGCTGCTCTCTCCGAGTAATGCCCTTTAGCTATAATCCTATCGAACAACTCTCCACCTGCGCAAAGCTCCATGACCAAATGCACAGAATGCTTATCCTCATAAGCTCCTTTAAGCTCCACAATGTTTGGCTGACCAGTCAGGTGATGCATTATCTGCACTTCCCTTCTTACATCCTCAATGTCTTCTTTGTTCACAAGCTTCCTCTTGGCAATGGTCTTGCAAGCAAATTGCTGACCTGTAGCCTTCTGCGTGCAGAGGTGCGTGACTCCAAACTGGCCTCTCCCAAGCTCTTTCCCTAGAGAATATGAAGCTTTGACATCTTCCATGGGTCGACCTAAGACAGGCCCTATAGGACCTTGTTTTGTTGCAGGAGGAGGAGAAGGAGGCGCGTGTTTGGATTGTGCTACAGAAGGTTCAGCAGTTGGACCAGCCGGATGGCCGGTGTTTGAAGCGGTTGCTACATTTTGATGGTTTGGTCCATCTCCGGCTGAGTCCCGTCCGTGAGAGCAACAATTTCCCATTGTTGCATTAAAGGGTGGGGAGAGGAAGAAGGTACAAGCTCAAGGAGGAAGAGAAATAGAATTTTTTTTTTTCTTTTTCTTTGTGTGTGTGTTTTTCTTCTCCTGTTTTTTTTTTCTTCCTCTGCTTTTGTTTCTTCTTTAGCAAGAAAATTTTAGGTGTTTTGGCTGTGAATGACTATGAATAGAATGTTTTGTTTTTCTCTTCGTTGGCTTTCGGTTTCAAACAAGGATTATAGGGTTTGTTGATAGGGAGGGAGTTTAGGACCAAAGATTTTCTGTAAATTTGGTATTTAAAGTAAAAACAACATTAAGGATCTAGGACAAAGGTTGAGAGCATTTCCTGGGGATACAATATTTGTTACTACAAAACTGTCTGTTCTTATCTTCCAAATGTCAAGTACTGAATCATATATATATTTTTTAATATTAATAACTTTTGTCTAATCTCTCTTATACATATGATTGAACGAATTTCATAAGAAACTGACATGTAGCACATAGTTTTTTTTATAATTCATCATATCTGATACTTTGGTAAAACCAATGATTCTAATTTATGGGATTCTCACATTAGATAAGAAATTTAAGCCTATTTAACTTTTTTTTAAAAAAAATCATTGTTCTATGATAAAAATGTAAATTTTAAAATAGGATATTCAGATCGGTATATTATGTTCTTCAGGTTTTCGTAAATCTCTCCAATCTCTTAATAAAATGAAAAACCTTGATTAAAACCCTCTCTACGTAGGAGGAGGTGAAGGAATGACTGTATCAGTAGGAGTAGGGTTAGGTCCTTGTGGTGTCCAACTGTAAAGAAGCATGCCCAACACAAGTATCATTGTTCCTCCCATGAACCCTTTTGGAAGCGATGATGCAACTCCAAGGTAAGGTAATGGCATTGTGAACAAGAACACTGCAATTGGCACTGACACTGTCGATGCGAGACAAGAAACCACCGCTGATGAAATCTTGAGTAGTCTTAAAAGCGCAATGTTATAGCCAATGTTCACTATCACAAACAACAGAGGCAACAACGGAGCCCCATCGCATCCTATTGTCATTGTCCCGATGTTGAGAAAGCAAACCGCGCCATCTTTTAGGTAGCTACCGAGTTGGTTAAACGGTATGCCCCAAAGTTTTGAAAGAAATGGGAGAAGCAAGGCGATGCAGATGGCCTAATTGGGCAAAAACCCACCACAGAGAGAATGATTAACTTAGCTTGCAATGCAAGTCAGGTCTCAGAGAGAACAAAGGTATAAGAGTACCTACTTGGAAAGCTGAACCATATGAATTCACTACAAAAAGATCGAGTGAGTCACCCTGTGATAGTAAAAACATATGATTTTTCAGTATTTCAAATACAGAAAAAAAAGAAAAAAAAAAAAATTCTCTGTTAACGCAAGATGAAGATTTTGGGAATATGTGATATACCTTCAATCGTTTTTGGCTATCTATAAAGATGACTTCCTATAAGAAAAATGAATCGGAGATTAAAGAGAATAATTTATATAAATAGCTTTCAATTTGGTGAATAACGGGGACCTTTAAAACTGTGTCTGCTCCTTGAAGCAGGAAAGAAAGGACCATAAGAAGAATCCAAAATATTCCGGCTTCCTTCAATGAATGAGCAGCACCTGATCCACTGCAGATGCAAAAACAAGATTGGTGGTTCCTGTTCTGTCCTTTAATGTCTGAGCAAACGGACCGAGCATATCTAACCTTGCCACACTGACGATTACACCAAGAGCTACAAGAGTGCATCCAAGTATTTGGTTTACGCTATATCTCCTCCCGAGAAAAATGATGGAGAAGAAAATTTGCCAGACAAGAAATGTCTGCATGGAAACAAAAGGGGATATGTTACTACATCCTGGAACTTGATATCACCACACCCATCATGCCTTTATTAGTTAGCAAGAAATCCAAGAAAACATTGTCTGGCAAATAAAGATATATATACTTTCACAACTACTAACCTGAGATAAAACTGTAGTAGATGGCCCCGAAAGATTAGCTGTGTAGAGAAAATGAAAAAAAAAAAAGATGATAAAGTTCCTTTCATAACTTGAATTCTCATAATAATACTCTCATCACTCCCTCGTAAACCCAATTTGATTAAGGATATAATGCTTAAACATTAGCATAAATGTGATGTTACCTGCGGCTGCCATCCCAGCAGCTGCAGCTAAAGCCTCCAAGACGCCAACAATGAAAAATGGCGTTTTTGGCACCGAGAGCATCGCATCTGTAACAGTTCCAGCACGATATCGAAAATACAAGATTGAATAATATACAGCTACATACCTACATGAAGGAAATAGCCAAAGAAGAATGTTTTTTCTCTCTCTTTTTTTCTGTAAATTAATGTTCGATATATAGAACAAGATGTTTTCAGATCAAAATATAAGCAATAAAGAAAATGAATACGAGAGCATAAGCACATGTAACATATAATTAGATTCCTCAATTCAAACATTTTGTTGACATACTATTAAGATTTAAGAATCGGTTTGTTTGGAATGGTTTGGTCCAGCTTGGTTTGGTATATCTACACTCACACTAGTAGTTTACTACTAGTAGGGCCTAGTCTACTAGTAGTAGGGCCATTAGGAATTCTACTAATCAATTCTAAGGGTAAGGCCAATAGGACCCCATAAGAATATTACTTAGAGATTGCTAAGGGGCGGATAATGATATGGACGGACTTTATTCAATTTGGTTCCACCACCTTTTTTTCCCTTTCTAATTTATAATTCGGTTCCACCAACTTACAACGTTGTGTTTTTTTTCTCCCTCTAGCATATTCAAGTATTTCCTTTGAAACATATTCAACGAATTGAATTTGCATATATTAGAAAAATGAATCAGTGCGTATGGTTTGTGCTGAAAGTTTCTTTTACACAAAAACATTTTTTCATTAGAAAAGGCATTCCGTAGTTATAATAATTTTTCAAATGGTTATAAAGTAAAAGCGTTTTTTATGAAAACAGTTAGATGGTAGTATAAAAATCTAAAAAACTTCGACCAGTCGTGAATAATTAAATAAAAAGGTTAATGTTTTGCCCAACCTAAAAGAAAAGAGAAAAGATAAATGTGTACAGTATTTAACTATTTATGGCATGTGGAGAAATGATATGCGCCTACAATAATGTCCCAAGAAGAAGTATCCAACATGAAATAGACTACAACCCAACTCTGACCCGTTCCAAAAAAAAACAAAAAAAAAAAACAAAAAAAAACAATGTTTCTAGTTTATTCGTATCTCCCCTTGCAATTTCAAAACTTATAACATCACACCTCAGAACAATTCAGAGATCATTTTTGGAGTAAACAAGTAAATTGCGAAGAATATATACAATATTTGTAACTACATTTTAAGTTTCCATTCACAATAAAATGTTGACAGTTATTTACTTCTTTTGTGTAAAATAACTAAAAAATCTGCTAACCAGCACAAAAATCCGGACTTAGGAACTGTTCTTTAGCATTACTAACTCCAAATATATGCATAAAACTAGGAATACGTAAACCTTATTCAGTAATTAGATTTAATTTGTAAGATTAAGCGTAGTGTATCATCATAATCGGATAAAATTAAATTAACGTCAGTAAAAGAAACAGAGAAATCAAAGGAGGCCGGAGATGGTTTATACCCGAAGGTGGAGAGTTGCGCGAGGAAGAAGGGATATTGCTTTAGTGGAACCAGCGCAAGTTTGTACATCACGCGGTTCCCGACGCCCAACGCCGCCGTCGCCACCGCCCAAATCAATATCTCCGTCGTCTTCACACGCTCTCCGGTGTCGCTACTCCCTTCGATATCGTTGTCGCTGATCGCGTAACCGCACGCGCCTGGCTTTTTAATCTCCGACGACTCAGCTCTTCCGTCGTCAGATCCATCCCAGGATCTCGCCGGTGGAACCGCTTCGATTAACCACCGCCTGGAGCTTGGAGCGATCGTCGACGGTAGACGAGGATCGATGTGGTGATTTCGACGGATTAGGGAGATGGATTGAGGTCGATTGGTGGAATGTGATTGGACAGAGCTGATCGACGGGATCAAACCGGTGGTTAAGCGACGAGAAGTCGTTGCCATGGTTACCGGATTAGATTAGGCTCTCGAGTGAGAGACGAGAGAGAGAGAGAGAGTGATTGAAACGAGGCAATGGGAGGGAGACGGAAGAGACGGAAGTGACTTGCTGACTTGGACTTTAATTTGGCTTTTGATATTTTTTTTGAACAATTTTTGCATACAAGATCAAAAGCCAAATTAAAGTCCAACTTGCACTTACAAAAATAGCACAAAAGAAGAAAATTTCAATAGCACTTCATATCTATTTCCAAATTGGAGTGAAGAACAGCATCACAACTCTATTTCCAAGTTTTAACTCTTTTTTATTTAAGATATACATTATTTTATTTATCTTCAAACAAATTTGTAAAAAAAAAAAAATTTCGATCACAGATATTATGAATTAAGATAACAACTAAGTGATCATTTCTCGAATTTTTCCCATCCATATAGATTGTTCAACGATTACTAATACTGTATTCAGTTATATCGGTTTACAATAGTACTGTATTATATTTCATATTAGATGTTGTATGTTTTTTTTCTCTGTTGTTTCCTATGATTAACGTTAATTATGGAAAGTTACATTAATGTCGCGTGCTTAAACTAAGAGGACTAGTGTGGCGTGCTTAAAAAATCTCACGATGGATGATTGAAATTAGAGTTATTTCCTTAGCTATTTTTCTTATGTTGAGATTTTTTTTCGAAAATAAAAAATGTTAGATGTTTTATTTTCTCATGTACAGTATATACTGTGAGACGACAAAAAGGAAAAAGGGTAAGAAATGTCTTTGTCGTGGCGATTTATGATTGGCCCGATGCATAGAACCAAACTACACCGTCTTGTGCCTGACCTTATTACCCTTTTCTCTGTCTCCCCCCTCTTCACTCATCTTCTCTTGTAGCTGAAGTAGGTCAGACCAATAGCTTCTTCTTTTAGTTTAATCCCTCTGTATCGAAGTACCTGAATAGTGAAGGAGGCTTGGCGAGGAAATGGTGGTAAACGAGGCAATCGACTCGGGCTAATGTGTGTTATTTGATTCGTCTCCTGGGGGTTTCTTGAGAGGAAGCAATTTGGTTTTTTTTTTTTTATCTTCTTGGATGCAACATTTGTTGTTAAATTTAGTGTAATTTTGCAATGGCGGCTTCTTTAGCGGCTATGCAGCGTCCACAAGTTGGAGCTTTGAATACGGTAAGATACAGTCTCTACTCTGATTTCTGTTTGGTTCTTATCATCTGTTTGATTTGTGGGAGAAGTGGAATTTTTGATGAGATAAAAGATTAGTGCTTTTTGTTTCGTATTTGAAGGCATATGTGACACTGAGCAAGTACGGTTTTTTTCCTCTGAAAGATTAGATTTTGCTCAAACATTTGTATTGGGTCGAGACCGAGGTGGAGCAACTGAATTAGAAGTGAATATATGTATTCTTGAGAGTTCTGTGGGAGTTCTGTGGTTCGAACTCATCAGCTCGATCTAGTCAAAACCACGTCAACTGTAAATGAATATCAAATCCCCAATTAGAGACTAGCTATTCTTATTATCTTTATAGGGAATGTTGGTTCATTTTTCCTTTAATTGCACATTATCATTTATATTGCTTAGCTTCTCTTGGAAATCCTTTTTTCGTTTTGTATCTGTTGCTTAAGCTGATGCTATATTCCTAAATCTACCGCAGAGAATAGACTAAAGAAATAAATAGTATTTCTGAACATTATTAGGTGTAGTATTGGGGTTTTTTTTAGTGCTTATTATAGCTGTGTTCACTGATTGCTGAGGATTGAAACACTGGCCATATTCTTTATATGAGCTTGAGTGGTTTGATTTGTATAACAATTCCAAAGTAAAGCGACTGGCGATAATCCTTTCTTGAATTCCACAATGATTTTTTTGTCAGGTTTACAAGAGTGGTCCTCTCTTCATTTCATCAAAAGGTGACTTTCCCGTTCTTCTAAGATTATTTACTCTGCAACTCGACCCATTGTGTAGCAGTCTTGATTCCTTAGCTACAACGATCTTCTTCTCTACTAATTTTTTATGGCATTGTGATTGGCAGGACTTGGTTGGACATCTTGGAAGAAGCGTTGGTTTATCCTTACCCGAACTTCTTTGGTGTTCTTCAAAAATGATCCAGTCAGTATTTGCGATCCTTTGATGTGATCTTTCTCCTATCTATATAATACTTCTGCTGTTGATCTTTTGGAACCTAGGATAAAGAAAACGTAGACCTAAAAATATTGCAAATTCAAGGGCCTTAATATTGGTAGAGGACTGATAAATGATATTTTTTTTAGTCCTGCAGGATATTTGTATAAAACCCTTCCTCATATGCTATGTATTCTAGTTATATTTCTAGGTATTTGTATCAGTCTGTTGCGCCAACTTGCTAGGAGTTTAGAAGGATCTTGATTTATCAACTCCCATTTTTCTTGAACTATTTTATAGTTTATAGTTTTAGCTCATCGTTTCAACTGTTTGACAGAGTGCATTACCGCAAAAGGGAGGTGAAGTAAATTTGACTCTTGGAGGCATTGACTTGAACAGTTCGGGGAGGTATAAATTTCCTGTGGTTATTGTTCATAAGAATATCTCCAAATTTCTAGCGTGTGTTAACATCTTCGTTTGCAGTGTCGTAGTGAGAGAGGATAAGAAGTTGTTGACTGTATTATTCCCAGATGGGCGCGATGGTCGAGCCTTCACCCTCAAGGTGATTTATATATTTAAGTAGCTGACTCAATTTTTCTTCCCCCTTTATGAGATTTGATTCCTGGGTTATGCTTCTATGAGTTGCTAATTATTTGTCTCACGTAGGCTGAGACATTGGACGACTTGTATGAGTGGAAGGCCGCTCTTGAGCAAGCCCTTGCACAAGCTCCTAATGCAGCACTTGTTATTGGTCAAAATGGAATATTCCGAACAGAAGCTAACGATTCAGTTGAAGGGTCCTTCAATTCATGTTAGTTCTCATTTATTTTATTATTGTTAGCTCCTCTGCTATGGCTCCCTTCATATTTCATATTCACATCATTCACAACCTGGTATGCAGGGAGGGATCAGCGACCATTGAAGTCTTCGGTTGTTGGAAGACCAATTTTGCTTGCTCTAGAAGAAATTGATGGAAGTCCATCGTTTCTTGAGAAAGCACTTCAATTTCTTGAGACTTATGGTAAGTATTGGCCTCCTTGTATAATTAGTTTCCTCATTTTATGTTCTAAATCTCTTAGCATTATTCTCTGTTGTTTATCCTTTAGAAAGTTGATTTTTTATTATCTTTAGTGCCATATATTTTACTTATTCTTAGTTCATCATATAGGCTACTCTAGAAGTGGGTTTTTGTCTCTAATTGCCCATATAATGTTTTTGTTTTTATCGTGCACCTTTTTTGTCTGCGCAGGAACCAAAGTAGAGGGAATCTTAAGGCAGTCTGCAGATGTTGAGGAGGTAGAACGCAGAGTTCAAGCATACGAACAAGGTATTGATATTGTAAATATGGACCCTCAGTTCCCGTATTACCTTTCTCTTAAAAATTTCTTTTTAAATGAAAATGTTCCAAATTTACTTATCTAGGCAAGACAGAATTCAGTCTTGAAGAGGATCCGCATGTTGTTGGAGACTGTGTTAAGGTACTATAATGTGTGTCAACTATAATTTTCAGTTTTATACTTTGATTTATTGTGTTGAAATATTTGTGTCATGTTATTGTATCTGCAGCATGTTCTGCGGCAGTTGCCTTCTTCTCCAGTTCCAGCGTCGTGCTGCACTGCTTTGCTGGAAGCTTATAGTAAGTCTTTGAGTATATGGAATCTATGTTTGTACTTTGGTGTATGTGCGTATATAACTACTCGCTTCTTACCTTTTTTTCTATAGAAATTGATCATAAAGAAGCTCGGGTTCAATCACTGCGCTCCGCTATAATTGAAACTTTTCCAGAACCAAACAGGCGACTACTACTGCGGTACGCTTTCAGATGTAGTCTTTGAAATTATTTAAAAAACTGCTTAGGCTACAGTAGAATGCATATGCCATGGGAAGTATGTCGTGCTCTTATGGAAACCTGCTTGGAATAGATTACTTCAAACAGCTCTATTCTCAGTGTGGGTTGTATTCTGTAGGATTCTAAAGATGATGCACACTATCACCTCTCATTCCTGTGAGAACCGAATGACTTCATCTGCTGTAGCTGCTTGTATGTCCCCATTGCTCTTACGTCCTCTATTGGCTGGAGAATGTGATCTAGAAGGGTTTGACACTCTGGGAGATAACTCTGCCCAGCTTCTTGCTGCCGCTAATGCCGCCAATAATGCTCAAGCCATTGTCACAGCCCTTTTGGATGATTATGGGAATATGATAAATGTGAGATGTCATTCGATCATTTAATTTATATCTGCTGCAACACAATACTATATGCTCAGCTATTTATTTGCAGGATGAAGATCTTGAAAGATGCTCCATTTCTACTGATTCTCATATTGGCGACAGTGGGCCTGAGAACTCAAGTGATGAAGAGGACATAGAGGTTAAACGTCCTGACTTGCATAATCTGAATATAGCAGGAGAGGAAACAGATGATGATAATGATGTTCTTCTGAGAAGAAAACCGAGTGAGAGCAGTGATTATACTGGCAGTGATCTATATGACTACAAGGTATGTTCTTCCCATCTTATCCCACTGCTCCATACCTCCATGTCCGAGTACACCTCAGAGTTCTGAATTATGGCAATCGTGTTTGAAGTCGTTTCCATTTGTATGCATTGCTTCAACCATTGGCTTCTATCTTCTTATCATTACGCCTTATGTAGTCTATTGGTGTTTGAACTTTAGAATTATTCTTAGCGAAACTTGTAATATTTAAAGCTGCTAGAAAGTCTATCCTAATTTATTCTTTCCTTGAGTGCTTTCTCTCAGGGATTTGGTGTTGAAGATTCAGATGCCGAGTCTCCTAGAGACATTCATTGTTCAGCCGAGAGTACAGACTTGCCCACTAGAGTGAAAAGACATATTGAAGAACCAATTAAAGATATAGAAATTTCCAGCGTATCACCTACTGATAATTGTTATCAATCAGAAAGAGAGGCTATCCCATCAGTCAATCCCACTACTCCTCTCACTGGCCCTAGATACACATCTTCAGCTGAGAAACCTGCATGTAAAAGTACTGGTTTATCAACAGTCAATGCGAAGCGTTCTTCGTCCTGGGGAAGAGGCAACGTAAGTTTTCCATTGCTGGCATGAAAAGTGATAATTCTGTGCCATAGCTCAATTCATATCTTTGTTTACTGTGTGTCTGTGTGCAGGGCAAAAAAACACCTGGCAAAGGATCATTTGATAACTCAGAAAATGACGAGTAAGATACTTTATCCTGAATGGAAATAAATTCCCTGGAATTCAGCACATGACTTGTCTCTGTTCTTGTGAGGTTGACTTACGCTTATGAAAATGCTTCTTCACTGCTTGTAGGCTTCTTATACAGAGGCTCGAGCTCATGAAAGATGAGCTGCGGCAACGAATCGCTAAAGAGGTACTTGTTCTGGCAGTTGAAGTATTTTATGCTGATTCTATAATGTTGTTGTATTGATTGAGTCGACCACTGCAGGCTAAGGGAAATGCAGTATTACAAGCTAGCTTGGAGAGAAGGAAGCAAGCTTTGCATGAACGTCGGTTGGCACTTGAACAAGATGTATATAAACCTTCTCTTGAGATCTCGTATTTCTATTCTCCATTTTGTCTGTATAATTTTGAGGGAAAATAAATAATCCATTTTGCTGACCAAGCTTCCTTGTGAAATTGTCAGGTGGGCAGATTACAAGAGCAACTGCAAGCTGAGAGAGACCTCCGATCCGCTCTTGAAGTTGGTCTAAGCATTTCTTGTGGACAATTTAGCTCACAAGCTGCGGATTCTAAAGTCAGTCTATAATTTTAGCTTGAGAAATCAGTTTTTGTTTACACTTTTACCGTTATATCTTTTGCTCTCCTTGGTTCTAACATCACAATAAATGTGAAGACAAGGGCTGAGCTTGAGGAGATTGCTCTTGCTGAAGCTGATGTCGCAAGATTGAAGCAGAAAGTTGCAGAATTACATCATCAGCTTAATCAGCAGCGCCAGCATCACTTAAGCTCACTCCCAGACGCTCAAAGCCATCACCAATTTCTCCAGAATCACAATACTCAACTGTGAGTTTAGTAGACGCTCCACCTGGTTTTAGCTCTATTTCAAGCACAAGTCATATCATGACTAAAAAGTAAACTCGGTAAGAGATATAATATTCTACTTTAACAATGTTGCAGGAGGTCTTTTCAGCAGGACTTTGATTCCATTCTTGCTTTCGTTAATCAAGAAAGAAATCAAAGAACGGTACAAATATCAAATTATGTAACCGAGGAATCTCATAAACAACCATTGACCCCATTTTATTCACTTATATCGAATCATATAGGATGAAAGTAGCCTAAGAGCAGACTGGAGAAACGGTAGAGGAAACAACAGACAAGTACCTGGCTCACCGAGCTTGAATGAAGCATCCTTGGGCATTCCAATGGAAGAGTTTTCTCCTGTTAGTGTTTCTCATTTCTTGCTTGTAAAAATCAAACTTACAACTTGAGAATCCTAATTGTGTTGTGTAATTATACGGTCTTGTAGGTAATGGACTACGCAAGACATCATCATAATCATCCTCCTGCAGCATCTGCAGCTCTAATGGAGCTAACCACTCGTCTGGATTTCTTCAAGGAACGACGTTCACAACTTATGCAACAGATTCATAATCTCGACCTCAACTATGGTTCCTCTTCTTCTGTGCACCGATCGTCTTCTCCTCCGTGGAATTAAGGCTCTTTGAGCAGTTTTTTTTTATATAATTTACTTTTGTCCAAGAAATTAGAAAATGTAAAAAGTCGTCTTTGCAGACTCATGCTTGTAAATCCGGTTAAATGTAACCGGCTATATCTATCGACCAGATTGATTAGAAATTGTTTGCTATTGCTTATTTATTTGTGAAGAAAGTCGAAGTTATCTTAATCATATTTAAGCTAAAAATTAGATTATCTTAAAGATGTCGACAAAAAAGAAGATTCTCTAGTTAGTGCTACAATGAGTCATAATATTTAATTAATCAAAGGAAAAGAATTATTCTTCAAGGACAAAAAAAAAACGCGCTTAACGAATCCCTCTAGATACATATATAGTTACACTTTACACGGAAGAAAGAAGAGGAGAGACTTATCTACGAATCAATTATTTGGAGATAAATCAGAAAGGAAGAAGCGATAATGGCGGATCAAGGAACAGTCGTCGGAGGAATTAGCGATATCGATGCGAATGCTAATGATCTTCAAGTCGAGTCCCTCGCTCGTTTCGCTGTCGATGAGCATAACAAGAAGGAGGTGCGTTTCTACGCTCAGCTCTCACTACCTTCATTTTCCTTAAATCCTTTTAGTCGATATTTTTGTTTTTAATAGCAAATTGTGTAGTTTCTCGTCCGATCTTATGGTAAATCGTTCATTCATAGAGGGAAACTTGAATGAAAAAATTGAAAATCGCTTCACTGGGTGTAGCTTTTGTCGGCATATTGCCAGGGAATTTAGCAATCGGATCATTTTGCTTCTGTAGTATTTGATCAAATTTATCTGTAATTCATGAACTCTGTTCCTCACACGTAGATTGATTGGAAGATTTTGGGCGATTGTTATTTTTGGGGTGCAAAAGTTTTTGAAGAAAACCATTTCCAGGATTTTATTTGAGAAACTGGTTCTTAATCGATTTGCTTGTTGTGGTCTTCTTCTCAATTCAGTAACCTAGAACACATTCATTGCCTCTGAATCATATATGAATTTGAGCTCTTGTGTTGATTAAATGAAGACACTGAGGTCTCTTTATGTATGCAGAACGTGACTCTGGAGTACAGGAGGCTACTTGGTGCAAAAACACAGGTTGTGGCAGGAACAATGCACCATCTCACTGTGGAGGTAGCTGATGGCGAGACCAAGAAGGTCTACGAGGCCAAGGTTTTGGAGAAAGCCTGGGAGAACCTCAAGCAGTTGGAGGGCTTCAACCACCTTCACGATGTTTAATCTGATACCTGAGCTTTCTAGGCGGTAAACACATCACAAAATTCTACATCTTGCTTAGGCTTTTCTTGTCTATTGAGTAGTCTCGAGCATTGATCTTGAGACACATAATTTGCTTTTGCTTATTGTAATTTGTTCGAAAGATGTCTTATTTTTCTGCTTTGCTTTCCAGGCTTTAGTGAGCTCCCACGACTACGTGATAAGAGTCCCGGTTTAACCAAGGTAACTCCTTAAATAAGTGAATGTGAATCCCCAGTCCATGTGTTTGATGGGTGTGTACGGAACTGGTATGGTGTGTATCTCTGACTTTCGTTTGTGTATTGCAAGTTACAAACTGTCACTTTCTATCTATTTGCTATTATTTTGCAAAGAAATTATGATGAAATTAAAAGTATATGTAAACCTGGCGATGAGTATCTCCATGACATTACAAAATCATCTTTAAACATCAGATGTTCAACTTGGTAATTCAGGAATCTCGTATAGTATCAGAAATTGGACTCAAGATGTAAACTCTTGTTAGATTCGGATCAGTTTCTTGTCCAGGACGGTCTTAAACAAGATCGACGAGACCATTAGTTACTTTAAACATCATACATAATTACATACAGAGAAATGTGATCAATCGAATGTTCTTCACTGCTTACCTTTTCTTTAGGCTGAAACTTCCCCTAAAGTACGAACTACTCAATTCACACTACCAGGAAGCAGACCATTATTATGTTCAACACTCACCTATGCTCTCAT
Source organism: Eutrema salsugineum (assembly GCF_000478725.1). Taxonomy (NCBI): domain Eukaryota; kingdom Viridiplantae; phylum Streptophyta; class Magnoliopsida; order Brassicales; family Brassicaceae; genus Eutrema; species Eutrema salsugineum. The sequence goes on along the minus strand of NW_006256829.1, from coordinate 3,993,931 downwards.
CATCATAATCTAAGTATGGAGCACAACACAACTTTTGATCCATTTACGGTCTGTGACTTGAAGTTTTCAGTAAACCATTGTGTTCATCTTCATCATCGTTTAATTGTTGGAAGAGACTCGTCTCAAAAGTCGCATGGGCCTGGCCTATCAATTTGTTTCATAACGGGCCCAACTAAACCCACACAACGCATCTCTAACAGACGAATAGTAAGGTTGATTTTAAAGATCTCGCTATTTTCATAACGACCAAACCAAACGTAAAATACATCTTGCAAAGAATGCAACTTTTTGTGTATTATTATCTACAGTAATACATCTGCGAAATGCTTTAATGAACAATGTTACAATGCGATTTTGTTCTCATGAACTCTTTGATTGATTACATCTGGAATCTGTTCTTGGTTCGTAATTAGCTGTCACCGGATTTGTTTGTTAGACTCAACAGTACTCCGGTGCTCAGAGAAAGGGCCACGATACCAAGTGATGCCTCGGTCGATACATGGAAGCCTGCAAGGAGGAACAAATGTTGTGAGAGCTTAGTTTTTGTGGTAGTTAAATAGTTTTGTTCAAACAGAAACTGCAGATGAGAGATATTATATATACCGAAGAAGTCGAGGATCATCTTGCATCCGATGAAGCCAAGAACAACTGCTATTGATGGCTGGTAAAGGCGAAGACGAGTTTATTTAAAAATCATACTTTCTTAGTTTGTTCGATCATGGAATAGAGATAAGCTGAATGAAATATAAAAGAAGTGATGAAAAAGATACCTGCAAGTATTCCAGCTCGTCCATTCCTTCGGAAATCAGTGTATAGAGAGACCTGAGTCCTGCAGCAAATTCAAACACCAGAGAATATAAGAGACGGCATAGACACTGACAAGATTAAGTACAGTCAACAAACTAATACCTAGGATTGCAAAGAGATTAGAGGTCAAGACAATAAACGGATCCCTTGTGACGCCGAAAACAGCTGGTATCGAGTCAACCTAAGAGAATGGGCAACCAGTATCAGTGCTTTGTTTCAATTTTTGAGAGTCAAATCAGATTCAAAAAAGTGGTGAGAGAGATTACAGCAAATGCTATGTCACTGAGCTCGATCACTGCTACTGTGAGTAGCAATGGTGTGGCCTGCCCAAAAAATTTCGAGATAAATTAGAACCCAATCAAAGCACACTTGAGGAATATTTTGATGAGAGTCCACATGATAAAAGTGTGACTGGTGCATAACCTTGAATTATTAATGAAAATTTCGTTATATACTTACTTTCCAAATGCCATCATGGTTTGTGAAGAATCTATTTCCATCGTAACTTGCTGCAGACAGGTAAAAACATAAGAAAGAAGGGAAAAAATTAGCTATGGAAGCAGGCTAAACAGTACTAGCACTGAAATTCGACGCCAAATTACATATTATCAAATATATATAAAAAAAAAAAAAAGCTTCGAAAGTAACAAACATATAAGCAACTAGCAGAAACAGGAACAAAAAGGACCAGATATATTACATGTGACAGGAATAAATCTCTGGCATGTCTTTACAATGAAGTTGTCGGATAGGTCTGTATCATCTTCTTCACTTGTAAATAACTGTATTAAGACATTAGGCAAAGGAAAACTAAGTGAAGAGCACTTCTTTCTGTTCCATACCGCTAGTTCTGTGTAATTATAAGTATAAATGCGAAGATTAATAATATGTACCTTGAAAGAAGAATATAAGAGTACTGCTGCAAGCAGTAGGTTGACTGCTTCAAATCTCTGAAAGATAGTAGGGTGAATTTAGAAATTGATCTCATATGAGGCGGAAAACGATTAAAATAGAAAGAAAAATTCACTATCAAACGTTGTGATCCAAACATAGAAATCACCTGAAGAGTGGCTGTTCCTAACAATATGAGCGTGAAGCGAAAGACAATTGCACCAGCTACACCATAGGTAAGTACCCGATTCTATAGATCCAATATAGTAAATTATGATTAGAATCAGAATACTCTATTATAGTCAAGAGCTAAATCTCTGTGCAGATAATTTAGTACCTGATACATGAGTGGCACTTTGAAGTATTTGAAGACAAGAACAAAAACAAACAAGTTGTCCACTGACAAGCTTTGCTCCAATAAATAGCTGCAAGAGTTGAAAAACAGTTAATTTAAGAAATCTCCTTCATAGCTAAGTGAGCTTATATATATCAATATTTAAAGCATTACGCACCCTGCGAAGAACTCTGATGCCTTGCCAGCACCATCCTTCAAACCTATTCCGATTCCAAATGCCACCGCAGCGCTTACCTGTTGAGATAAATATGACATTAGGGTTCATTTTTAGAATAATTAAAGTATTAGCTGATGCAAGAAGATACTTACACACAAGGCAACAGTCTTGAAGGAAGTTTTGTATGTCTCTTCTTGTTGATGATCTCTCAGGCTTCCATTGTCTATTGATGAAAAAGAATTAGAGATTCTTGCACTCTCTTCATCTTTGTGTGGTAGAAGATCTCTGCTCTCCTTCTCTGTACTAACACGCCACAAAAAAAAATTATTGTCACAAGACAAAGCCTCTTCTTTACTCTTTTAGAAGTAATATGTTTTCACGGTATACAACTGTGTCTTGCTAGCAAAATTAAAATCATACTATGATGTAAGAAACTCAGTTTCTGAAGATCAATACAAACAATACGAATTTGAATCGGAAAATGTAGAGCCAAAACTGAACATGATTTCGGAGGAGAAGCATTCACCTGAAGAGGAAACATCATCTTCCTGATCAATATCTCTGGAGCAAGCAATAGGAGAAAGATGAGGGAGACGACGATTTGAAGCTGACAAAATCGTAACCCAAAAGCACATTAGCATAAACCCAGATAGATGAATCCGTCCATTTAAACACATTGAATGTGTGTACTAAAGAGAAGGAGACCTGAAACGAGAGAGGGATTTGTAAGGAGAGAGAAACGAGACTCAGTCCACCCACGAGCTGGAAAGTCCGGCGGAATCACCGGAATGCTAAAAATGATTCGATCCGATTTCGCCGGAGCGAGGATTCCGTAGTGGATAACTGAAGCCAAGCTCATAGCGTTGCGTCAAATCCAAAATCAAACTGCGAGTGACCACTATTAATCGGCGAAGACCTTTAAAACGTTGCCGTTTGGATTCTGCTGCCGGACCTTTTTGACCCTTCCCGACCCGACCCGACCCGACATCAGGAATATTAAACGACTAATCAAAAATTAGACGATACTAGTGTGTATTAAGTTATTAACCCTGGATTGGATGATTAATGGTCTTCGCCGTTTTGGTCCGGTTTTGTTTTGAGTTTTTCGGTTTACTATATTTTTCTAATATTAATAATTTATCAAATTAAAATCTACTCCATAAATAAATTGTGATTTAGTTTGGGTTCCGTTCTAACAATGTTTGTTTATACGAAATATAGTTTTTGATTTTTTTTTTTATATAAAACTGATATCGTTCTCTTCCTTGGATGTAGCTTTAGCTAAATTAGTATGATTCGTACAAAAGTCTTTGAAACTTTATGGGGATGGTATTGAATTTAGAGATTAGAACATTTTAGTTTTTTTTTCTTATTATTCAACTAGTGATTTTGATATGTCTTTCCAAACTTTATGCTAGATATTGAAAATTTATGAAGTTTCTCGACACTTAGAAAAGTGTTAAAAGAGTAAAACCACCAAGCCCAACAAGGCGTCGTTATTTTTCAGTAAAGTACATTTATTTTAATGTAAATATTACGTAATTCTGGATTTTCTTACAAGATTAATGGTCTGTCGGAATTTTTAATTATTAATTGTTATTATTCAGTTTTTGACAACTGAAATCAAACAAGTACAACTGGAAATGAGCGTGAAAAGAAGAAAAACGAAAACTGAAATGTAGAAAATAAATCAAATGGCTAAGATTATTAAACGATTTATTACGAAGACTTTGGTTTGGTTTTCGCAACTCTTTATTTTTTGGCTTAGTTTGTTAAGAAAAAGAGTGAAAAGACAAATTAGTTTTTATTTCTCTTAATCAAACCCTAATTTCTATTACCATTTCGATTCGAGGATTCGAAACGCCGAGTTTTTTTTTCTTTTTAGTTTTTATTCATATCATCGCACTCCGCTCGTTCCTCATCCTCATCGCCTAGCTCAGCTTCTCTTTTTCTCTCTCTCTCCCCGGATCTGAATCTTCGTCAACGACGCCGATCAAGATCAAGCAGGTTCTCTCTCTCTTTTCCTTCTCATCACTGATCTATACTTCGATTTAGATTCTTCATCAAATCGCATTTCCTTTCACTTTCCCTCCACGCCTTTAGGTTTTATTGACTCCCTCGAATTTCGTCCTTGAAATTTTGCATTTTGACCTTATTCGATAGTATTATCTTCGAAATATTGGTGATTAGCTCGCAGATTATTGTCGCGTGTTTAATTTCTTGTTTCGTTCTTGCAATGGATCTGTGCGTTTGTGATATTTGGTATTAGGTGATGTTTCTACTACTTCTTCGTAAATGATCGTCTCTGTAAAATTACTGATTCCGTCTTTCATTGAAAAAATTCTCTAGCTTTGACATTGCAGCTCGAAGGTCATTGATCTTTGTTGTTAAACGAGAATACGACTATTGTGTTTTGTTTTTTTTTTTTTTGCGAGAAGAATCTGAAAGCTATGTATTGACTATTCTCGTTTATATGAGAAGTGCAGGATAAATCGAGAAGATGTCTACCGTATCCAAGACTAAATCGAGAGACAAGAAGGCTATGAATGATTCACAGAAGACGACACCTAGTAAAGCCTCTGGATCCATGGGTGTTATTGCTGGTGCTTACAATCCTCTTTTGGGGACATTTCAAACCATTGAGTCGCTTTCAGCAACTGGTTCCTCATCTCTTCACAATAATGGCCGTTTCAGAAACATTGACGAGTCGGATTCAAATGGAGCCGACTGTGATTCTGCCTCTAATAATGGTAGCTGGTCTGGTGACTCGGAAGATCACAAAGAGAAAGGACCTACTACAGCTGCAAAACAGGAAATGATTCCAGGAGCTGACAATGACAAGCGAGAAAAGATGCGCCTGAAGAATGAAAGGAAGCACCAACGTCAAAGGGAAAAGCGGGCTCAGGAGTTGCACGAGCGATGCTGTCAGTTTCTGATGTCGAGGAAACTTGAAGTCCTTGCTCAGCAGCTCGTAGCAATGGGGATTGCTCATGAGCGGGCAACTTACGCCCTCATGTTAAACGAAGGGAAATTAGAGGAATCCATTAATTGGCTGTTTGATGATGGTGGAGCCAAAGTAGCAGATAAGAAACTAGATCCTACCTCTGGGAACTTGAAGCTTGATATATCGCAAGAGTTAGGTAGCATCTTGGAGTTGGAAACAAAATATAAGTGCACTAAGCAAGACGTAGAAAAAGCTGTGGTTACTGCAGAAGGGGACATTGAGAAAGCAGAAGAATCATTAAGAAAACAGAAGCAAGACCAGTCTACTGCTTCTGGAAAAGCGGGGGATATTAGTGGTAACACTTCTGTCAGCAATAGCAGAGCCCCTTCTGTGCATACAAGTCAGAGCATAGTAACTCAGTTGCAACCTAACAACTCAGGTGTGTATCCTGCAGCTAGCGAAGATGGCAGAAAGAATCTTGGTTACCCGAGAGGATCCAGCTACATTAGTGGCGGCGAATCAGGAAACCATAATGTAAATTCGTTGGATAGAATTGAGGGAATTGACCTGAAACTGCAATGGATGAAAATGCAGCAAAGTGCGGCCCAGGAAGAGAAGAGACGCATGCCATATCAACAGACACCACTGCCACGGTCAACAGAAGAAACGCATTATGTGGCAGCTCTAGGTGATCAGTTCAAGAGACTTCAGCAGCAAGAAATGAGGGATCCAGTTGTGGTGATGCAGCAGCAGCAGCAGCAACAACAACAACAACAACAACAGCAACGCTCTCAATCCGCTACCACAAATGTGTTACCTGTCTCTACCATGAACTCATCCTTTACCGTAGCAGCAGCAGGCAACGGTTGGTACCCTGCAAATAGATCTGAGGCAACTCAATCTAATGGATACTTACCCTCAAGAACTCTGACTCCTAGTGATCTGAACTCAAACCTCATGTACCAGCAACTTCAGTATCAACAGTATCAAGGCCAATCGAACAACGGCCACAGAATGGGAGGGGGTTCTGCACCGCTTGCTGTGTCTCCAGCTGCTTCTCTTGGCCTCTTCTCAGGGTATGGATCAGTGACTGCATCAGGATCTTCTTCTGGGCTGGACTGGAACACGGATGGGTCGATGGGACAACTGGATTACAACAACATCGACTGGAGTCTAGACAAAGGCCTAGCTTGTCCGAGACCTAGCCAACAGTATATGTCGGCATCCCCATATGAAGCGAACATGTATGGAAAGACGAGAACGATGGGGAATAGGAATGGGATGGGCATGGCTATGGGAGTGCAGGATGCTGGTTTAGTGGGGAACGGGAGAGAATGGACATCACCGTTTGAGGGTAAAGATCTGTTTAGTTTGTCTAGACAGTTTGTTCCTCCTTCGCTTTGAAGGTGAAAAATGCTTCTAAAATAAAGCAAATATGCAAGATGAGAGAAAGAAAGTGACAGAGATGATGGATGGTCTGAGTTTGTGGTTACTGGTTTTATCAAGTGTTTCTTGCTTATTTGCTCTAAAAAGTGGATCTTTCAAATTTCCTTATGTTTATCCCAACATACAGTATTTAACATGGATCGAGCTCTCAAAAGGCGTTCTGTAAAAATCACATACAGTAATCAACTAGATAGGGTTAATACGCGTGGTAAAACGTTAGTAGATCAAATTCTTTGTTTTTGTGGAAAACCAAAGATGAAACCTTAGGTAGATCGTTAAATCCCTATGAAGATAAAAATAACAGAAATTAAGAAACTCGTAAAAACGTATACATAACCGAATTTTGTATTACGGGTACTTCTCGATACTTGTCCAATTCCCCAACAAAGTTTGTGGATTTCTCTTAAGGTCCCAGACAAAGTATCACTCATGTCGAAAACACCGAATCAAACCCAACTGAGATTAGGTGATTCGGTTTGGTTTGGTTTGGTTTAATCAAAGAAATTTGTCTTGAAGAGGCGAAGAGCACATTCTTGATTTTCACAGCTTCTCTTTTGTAGATAGAGCCTCGTCCACTGGTACATCATCGAGCCTGTGACCATGTATTTCAGAGCTGACAATCTGTGCCTCCTTTGACCGCCATGCTTCTCTAAGCCCAGATACCAGCTCGTCGCCTATACAAACATCTAATCGCATACCTTTCTCCCGCATCTCTCTGTACCAAACATATGCTCCCATATAATCCTTCTCCTCACAGTGCCCTTTCACCATTATGTTATATGTATCAGCTTCAGGATTCAATCCTCGGGTTTTCATCTCGTTAAATAAACTTCTAGCCTCACTCAGCTTTCCTACTTTCAGTTGTCCCAGAATCAAGCTGTTGTAACTCGTCTTATCCAGAACGATTCCCTTCTCCATCATCTCCTGCTGCATCTTCGAAGCCTTATCCGTAACTCCCTGTATTGCGTAGCAATGAAGAACCCAATTGTAAACTGATAAGTCTGGTTCCAACGTCATCTCTTCAAATATTTTCTCAGTGAGCTCTATCCCCTCCTCGGAGCACGCACTGATAATAAGATGATATGTCTTCAAATTGGGTTTTATTCCTGATCTTTTCATCTCTTCATACAACGTGATGCATCTCTGCACGTTTCCAGCATGTTCATATCCAGATATTAGCGAGTTATACGTGTATATATCTGGTTCAAAGCCTTTCCTTGAGATTTCAAGAAGCAAGTCTTCAGCTTCTGCTAATTTTCCGGCCATGCACAACCCATTAATGAGGGTATTATAAGTCACCAAGTTCATCTCTATTCCCTTTTTTAGCATCTCCTCAGAAAACCGAAAAGCATCTTTCACCTTCCCCTTTGAGGAACAACCATCAATTAGCATGTTATATATCCTTGCATTGGGTGAAACCCCTCTGTCTTCCATATCCCTTTTAACAATCTCAGCTTCAAGAAGCTTAGAGCGTTTGCACAAAGAATTTATCAGATTTCCGTAGCTAACTACATTCGGCAACGTCCCTTTCTTTTCCATCTCTTTCAGAACGTCGAAACACTTATCAAATTCACCCTTTCTTCCATAGCCTCCAATCAAGATGTTATATGTCTCCACGCTAGGAGAAACTCCTTCCAGTGCCATTTTGTTAACCTCTCGCTCAGCATTCTCCATTTCCCCCAATTCACAAAATCCTTTAATCAAACAATTATACGCCAAATGATTTGGCTTTATCCCTTGTTTCTCCATCGCTTCGATTTTCATTCGAGCTCCGACCAGATCACCTTTTCGACAGTATCCATCAATCATCGTGTTATAAATAACCAGGTTCGGGACAAGCCCCCTACTCATTTCTCTCCCCAAAATCTCTTCCGCCTTCTCTGTCTTCCCTTGTTTGCATAACGCATTCAACAAAATGCTACACGTATAAGCATTCAACTTCACGCCAGACTCAACGGCTGTCTCATAAACACCCAGAGCAGCCTCAGCTTTTTCGTTACTCGAATAACCATCAAACAGAATACTGAAAGTGAACGCATCTGGTGCAAAGCCATGATCCTTTATTTCCTTCAAAACATTCTCTGCATCATCCACCATTCTTGCATCAAACATCCCCTTAAGCAATGTATTGAATGTAACAAGATTGGGATCAATATTATCCGCTTTCATGCGTTCTCTCACCTTAAAAGTCTTTTCAGGATTCCCAGCTTTGCAATACCCATCGATCAAGGTGTTATACGTTATCAAAGTGGGTACTAATCTCCTCTTGCGCATTTCGTCGAACAACTTTTCTGCATCCTTCATCCTTCCCGCTTTGCACAATCCATCGATGAGGACGTTATAGATAAACACGGTGGGAGAGATTCTGTCGTGTTTCATGCGATTAAACAGCTCTAAACCTTTACCTAAATCGCTCAACTTGACGGCGGCGTAAACTGCTTTCCCATACATGAACTTGCTCGGACGATAATCCGATTCCAGAATATTCAAAAACACATTTATAGTCACTCTGAATTGCCTCGCCTTCCCAAGATGATCGAACAAAAGCGTTAACGAATCTGAACTGGGGAAAATACCTTCGTTCCTCAAGGCGAAGAACAAATCCGTGGCTTCGGAAACCATCTTCGATTCGGTTAGCACGGAGAAAAGCATATAGGAGAAATCGTTCTTCAGCGGTGGAGATGATAGCGAGAAGGCAGAGAAGAGGTCTTTCGGCGACGTGAAAGGCGCAGAACCCGACCGAACCAGCGAAGTGAGAACCCCACGCGCCGTTTCAATTCGATTCTGCTGGAGAAGAACTCGGAGATTCCGCAGCTTTTCGTGTCGATCCCCTTCGCCGGTAACGGGATTAAGAGGCGGGTCTTGTTCGGCTTGAGAATCGGGTTCAGGGTGAGTCGTATCGGAGAATGCAGAGAAGAGACGACATGAGCATACAGAGGCAGACTCAGCGAACTTGGCGATGGCGTGACGAGGAGTTCTCGAAACGAGTCGTAAGCGAGTCACCATCGTTCGGCTGCCGGAGACGCTCGGCGAAAGTGAAGACACCTTAAATCTTACGATATATCCTTAAAAATGAAAACGAATATTTGGAAGTGTATGGAGATATTTATATAATATTTTGGAGTCTCCTGCAAATGTTATGTATTGTTGTATTTTAGTCTTCTTATCATTTTTGAACTGTCATTATCAAGGGAAGGTCATTGTTTTTGCTTCGAATAGTGATGAGATTGGATCCATCAAAGAAGAACCGTTGATAATTTGAGATTGGATCTCAAATTTGTGATTAGAAGATGTCCATGAAATCATTATTTTTCAGTGATCAACTGATCACAATTTTTGTGGGTTGAGAATGTTTAAAACAATAGCAAGTCACTAGTTATCAATGCTTCTTTTCGAATTTCAAATGAGAAGCCACCATGCTTATTGATGCTGAATTGATCTTCCTCTCTCTTTTTTTTTTGTTGGTCAACAAAATTGATCTTCTTTTGAGGCCATTACACGATTTTATTGATGATATGATAATCATATTTTTCCTATTGTGAAAAATGAAAAAAATGAAAAATCGTTCACGCAATTCCTCCGGGGTTTGGCTCCCATTGGCAGAGATTCTTCTCCCATTTCTGAAACAATTTATATTTTTACTTAATGTAGAGTACGATAATGCCCAAAAAAAAAAAAAAGGTTTATGAACTATACAAGAAGACCCACATACAACAAATTAGTTAAGAAGAACAATGAGATTTGAAAAAGAGATTTTTGTTCAGGCTTGTAAACAACCTTGACGAGAAATGAGAGAGAAGAGGAAGAAGATAGCGACAAAAACAATTTTAAATAGAAAAAGTATTGGGATTATAGGAGATCGTCCCCTTTCTTCAGAAATAAAAGCTTTTGCCGGGCCAACTAATGGATCAACCCTAGTACTCAACTCAAGTGCCAAATTTATTGTAGTATTTGGTTATATATTCATGTTTTGCATTTGAGTCTAGACTGCAAATGATACAGTTTTTGCTAAATCTGTTAAGCATTTCCCTTTTAAGACAGATATTCTTGTACTAAAAGTTTGTGTTAAATCTCATAAGCATTTTCCTAACATACTAAAAGTAAACTTGTACCACTGTTGTCGACCCTTTTTTTGTGGTTTCCCCGATTTAAATCAATTCCAGCTATGATATGGCCATATGGGATTACAATATATATACATACACCTGTTGCAAATATGTATGTATGTATCAAATATGAAAATAAATTGGTCGACAAAACAAAAGTAACCAATAAAATATTTCATTATACATACTAAAAGTAAACAGTGATAACAAATTCAGCACATTACTGAACAGTAACTAAATTGGAGACCCAAAGTTTCAGGAGTACACCCAAAAATTTCTTAAACTGTGAGTGCTTAGACTGACAAATCTTCGATTTCAGGGGCTTCTCCAAAGTATTCATTGAATCTTGTCTGATTCTCGATTTCACATTCAACAGCAACGACTTTTTTCTCTCTTCACAGGTGGTCACATCGGCAACAATCTTCTCCTCTTCCCGACGCAAAAACCGATGAGACAACAAATCATTTGCGCTCCCTCTTTCCTCAGGATTCCTTGCGAAACACGTTTCAATAAACTCCCTTGCAACGCAAGGCACACTCTCCGGAATCACTGGACTTTTACCATCAAAGAGAAGAACCTCGAGGACAGTTTCGTTAACTCCTCCCCATGGATTCACACCTGTATACATCTCCAGAACCAAGCACCCTAACGACCACAAATCTAGGGCTTTCTTCGCAACACCGTCCTTGAGAGACTCCGGTGACATGTAAGCAGGCGCTCCAACAAACGGGAAGTCGATTTTCCAGTATTCAGGGACTTCTCCGACTTTTAAAGAAAGTCCAAAATCAGATATCTTCAACTCGTACCAATCTTCACAAGGGAAGACAAGGATGTTTTCCGGTTTGAGATCGCAGTGAACATAACCGTGACCGTGTATCGAAACCAAACCTTCGAGAATCATACGCGTGAAGTCTCTGATTATCGGATCCGGCAATTTTCTGTCTGTGGTGGTGTGTTTGTCCATGAAGTCATTTAAGTTTCCTCCGGATGCGTACTCGAGAAGCAATTTGTAGACTTTGTCTCCGTTATATGAGAGACCTTCTTCCAAATAGTCTCCGAGACATTCAACGATTCTTGGACGACCTCTGAGTTCGCGCAGAATCTGAAGCTCTCTGTTGAGAGAGTCGTAGTCCTCGGCGTAAGAGCTTTTCACGGCAGCGTGAAACGAGGAGCCGTCGCTTCTAGTGTATTTTACGAGATCAACAGAACCGTAAACACCTGTGCCTATAAACTTGACGAATTCTTCGTTTGATTGCATCTTTTACTTGCAAACAGGCTTGCTCTAGGGCTTCTCCAAGTTCGAACCTGAGTTTTATAACCTTATTGGCGACCGCCCTATTTCGAACGCAAGATTATAATATTATCTTTTAAGTAAAGTTCATATCTATATATCTATCTAATTAACAAAAAGAATCCGTAATTAAGCTTATTTTGTAGTTTGTACTCTAAAATATCTCATATTTATGGTTTATTATATTTTTGTGCTTTTGAAAGATAACATATCATCAAAAATACTAAATATGAAAAACCAGTAACAACAAAATATTAATACAAATCAACCTTGCTTTGTGATCAATTGTAGCTAAGAAGACCTAAAAAAAATTGCGGCGAGAGAAAAATATTTAGAGTTGTCTTCATCTTATTACTTGCTCTCTTAATATACCCTCATAACTGTCTATAGAAAGAAAAAAATGTAAAATTTTCTTTGAATATTAAGAGAATGATCGCATTTCAAAGTAAACAACACAACGAGGTTATTATGTTTTACTGTTACCCCAGAGGCCAAGAGTAAGTAAAACTTCACGTGGCGGCTTGTTCTTTTTCTTGAGTGAGAGATGGGCTTGATATTGGGCCTTTCTTCTTGCCCATTTGAATCTAACCTTTTGGTTTGCTTTTGAGACCAATCACCAATTTGAGTTTGTATATTATTTGACATGCTACAACACATGTTCAGTTGTAGGATTAACAGGATGATTAAAAACAGCTATTTAGTAAATCGATCAAAATGAAAGTTAATGGAGCCAGAGGGCTGTCTGGTCAGCAGCCCAACAAATGTTTTCTTTTTTCGTGTTTACCAAAAATTATATTAAAAAAATGTAGTTTAATAAAGAGCTGTCACTTTTATCGTATGTAGTTATGTACCAATTTTTAGTTTATTAATCCATTTAATTGGTTTTGTGTTTGACTCTGACTACTATGTGAAGTTAAAATTGATGAACATTTGTATCGATCACCTTTAACACTACGCCGCAAAGTTTTCGATAATTATTCGAAATTTGATGCACGTAGATACATTTTTTACAAGAAACGTATATTATTTTGGACACTCCATGTGTACAGCGGAATAGTACATAACTCGCACATGTTAAATACATAAACTAAAAACCAAGTTTTTTAGTCTGAACAGAAAAATATCAGGTTAGTAATTGTGCAACGTTTATTCGACGACGTTTGAATTATTTTTGTCGGTTCTGCGACTTTGGAAATTTGGATGGTCGAGTTAACTACGATTGGTTAACTAACTCGTAGAAATTCGTTAGACGATAATAATAGTCTCAGTTAGATAATGATATCAAAATCTCCCACATAGATAGATGACCAATCACCAATTAATTAGTTGTATAGTAGTAAATAGTACTCTTTAGAATCATGCTCTTTAGCAACGACATAATGGAAATGATTGTGACAGAGACTAGTATAGTCACCACTAGTCAGTGGTCAAATAAAAATATAATTTTGTATTGCGTCATGCGTGTGTAACCAAAAAACAAATTGTATATCACCAATGAAAGGTTTCAAAATGTAGTTGATCAATCTAAATAATTGATTTTATTGTTTGATTCTCATTAGTACTATACAATTATATTAATTCTCGTGTACATTTGGAATTTGAAATTTTGAAATTTGTTGCACTTGCAATGTTTACAAAATAGTACATATTTTTATACTGACATTTTAGGACAGAGCAGTGTCTTTTTGTCAGCTAGTACATAGGAGTTATGAAGCGAATTTTATAATAAATAGGATTTAGGTTAGATACTTTGACTAAAAAACAGGTTTTGTGTGGACATTTTCCCCAATACATAAGGATTTACATTGAGTTGAATCCAACATACTAATATAAAATTAGCAACTTTGCTGTTGACGAAAAAAGTTAGGAGTTTAGCAATACATCTTTAGAGACTTGGAATTTAAATGGTCGATAAACTACTCCACCATCTTGGCATCTTCAATTTATAAAGTAATAAAATGATAAGTCCCAATTGTTTTTTTCTTTGTTTAGTAGAAAAGTGATTAGGTTTAAACTTCTTGATATCTCTCTCTCCCTCTTCGGACCCCCTTTTAGTAATTAGTGTAAGATCTTGTCTTTTTTTTTTTTTTTTTGTCGTCCAAGTGTAAGATCTTGTCAATCCTTTTCTTTTACCACTTTCCTCTTTCCATGTATTGTTTTTTAATTATTTGGCTTTTCGTATTTGTTGGCTTCTTCTGGGTTTAAGCCATTTTCTCAAGCCAAGTTTTTCCACCGCTGCTATTATTTGCTTCTTTTTAAGTTCATTATCGACTTTATTCTTTACCAAATGCTTGAATTCTTCCATCTCTTCTAATTATTCTCTTCAAACGTGCTGTCTACTACTATCTCCTAAGATCTTGCTCTTTTTTGGGTCTTCTTCTTCAAAAATGAGCTGATACTCACCGAAGAATTAAGTTTTTTTTGGTAACCTCATTTCCCTCTCTTCTAACTGTATTTTTTTATAAGATTTTACTTTGTTTCTTTTCCTCTGGGGAAGTTCAGATTTTTCCTTTCCTGGGAAAGTTTAGATCTTTCTTACAGATTTAGTAGGGACAAATGATGAGTTCTTTAAATTATCTTGCTCTATATATCCATTGACTCTGTGACAAATCTCTGCTTAAAGAATTTAGATTTTTGGATTCCTCATTTTATCATTAAAAACTAAGAACAAGCGCCTGAGTTTCTTAAACCCTCTGTCCAGAAGGTCATTTTGTTTTAGTAACCAAGTCTCTAATTAATTATAATCGAGCTAAAAATTGGTACTTTATCACCCCCACAGTGTTCTTTATCTTGTTTTTGGGGGAAAAATTTCAGAGCAGTCAAATGGATGCTAATAGCATTGGAATGGCGGAACGAAAGAGTAGTAATGGAGGAAGAGAAGTAGTTATCAATGTTTCAGGTGGGGAAGCATCAAAGGCTTCTTCAAAGATGGCTTCACCAGAGTCCGAGAAAGCAGTGTCAATTAATAAAAGCCCTTCTCCTGAAATCTCTAAGCGTGTTGGTAGCCCTAACAAGCCTCCTAGAGCTCCAAATCCGAGCAATGAGGGTCTAACTCAGAGGAAATCTTTTGCGAGGTCGGTTTACTCGAAACCCAAGTCCCGGTTTGTGGAACCTTCTTGTCCTGTAGACACAAGTAATCTAGAGGAGGAAGTTAAGGAGCAACTTGGTACTGCTTTTTCTTTTAGTAGAGGTTCCCCTAATAACAAATCGACCAGGAGTGTCGGTTCAACGACACCGTTGACTCCGAGTAAAGCTGCTGAGGTGGAGAAAGACGAAGATGAAGAAATCTACAAAAAGGTGAAGCTGAACAAAGAGATGCGTAGAAAGATAAGTGCATTGACATTGATAGAGATAGCTTTCTTTGTGGCGGTTTTGGGATCTTTGGTTGCTAGTTTAACCATTGATGTCCTGAAAACTCACAACTTATGGGGGCTAGAAATATGGAAATGGTGTGTGCTTGTGATGGTTATATTCAGCGGAATGTTGGTGACGAATTGGTTCATGCGTGTGGTTGTGTTCCTCATTGAAACAAACTTTCTGCTGAGGAGAAAAGTGCTCTACTTTGTGCACGGCTTGAAGAAGAGCGTCCAAGTCTTCATATGGCTCAGCTTGATTCTTGTTGCTTGGGTGTTCCTGTTCAACCACGACGTGCGTCGGTCACAGGCAGCCACAAAGATCCTCAATGCTATAACCAGGACTCTTATCTCCCTTCTTACGGGATCATTCCTTTGGCTGGTGAAAACACTCTTGTTAAAGATCCTTGCCGCGAATTTCAACGTGGTTAACTTTTTCGACAGGATTCAAGATTCTGTTTTCCACCAGTATGTTCTGCAAACGCTCTCTGGTCCTCCGCTTATCGAAGAGGCAGAGAGGGTGGGGCGTACGCCAAGCACAGGGCATCTGAGTTTCACGAGCGTAGTGAAAAAAGGAACGGTTAAAGAGAAGAAAGTGATTGATATGGGGAAAGTTCATAAGATGAAGCGTGAGAAAGTTTCCGCTTGGACAATGCGGGTTTTGGTTGAAGCAGTTAGGACTTCAGGTCTTTCTACAATCTCTGACACATTGGATGAAACAGCATACGGTGATGGGAAAGAACAAGCTGATAAAGGAGAGATTACTAGTGAAATGGAGGCTTTGGCTGCTGCTTACCATGTCTTTAGAAATGTTGCTCAGCCTTGCTTCAGGTTTGAAAACAACATTCATATGCTCTCTTTTTTCTTCTTTTCGTGTGCATTCTCTAATGGAAATCTTTGGATTTGGTTATATTTTTTTTTGCAGTTACATAGAGGAAGAAGACTTGCTTAGGTTCATGATTAAGGAAGAGGTTGATCTTGTATTCCCTTTGTTTGACGGTGCCGCAGAGACCGGGAAAATCACCAGAAAAGCTTTCACAGAATGGGTGGTAAGTCTTCTCAAACACTTTCATGCTCTTTATTCTTGATTACAGTTGTGAATCTGTGTTTCTTGATTTTAGCGACTTGTGTTGTGTTGCAAATTGATCAGGTTAAGGTGTATAATAGCCGGAAAGCTCTTGCGCATTCCTTAAACGACACGAAAACAGCGGTTAAGCAGTTAAACAAACTTGTGACAGCGATCTTGATCGTGATTACTATTGTCATCTGGCTGCTGCTTCTAGAGATAGCGACGACTAAGGTTCTGCTCTTCTTCTCCACCCAACTCGTGGCTCTGGCTTTTGTAATCGGAAGCACTTGCAAAAGCCTCTTTGAGTCCATTGTGTTTGTCTTTGTTATGCATCCTTACGACGTAGGTGACCGCTGTGTCGTCGACGGTGTCCCGGTAAAACCTCAACACCAAAGCTCCAATAAACTCATATGATATGTAAAAAACTGAACTTTTTACATTCTTTTGGTTTTTTCTTCAGATGCTGGTTGAAGAAATGAATCTGTTGACGACGGTTTTCTTGAAGCTTGACAACGAGAAAGTGTATTATCCAAACGCAGTTTTGGCCACAAAACCTATAAGCAACTACTTCAGAAGTCCGGATATGGGAGAAACAGTGGAATTCTCCATCGCTTTTTCGACACCAGTCTCGAAGATTGCACATCTCAAAGAAAGAATCGCCGAGTAAGTACCACCTTTCACTCGTTTGCAATGGTTCGGTTTGTAGATCAAATCTTGATTTTGAGTTGTTGTGCGTGTAACCGATCAGGTACTTGGAGCAGAATCCGCAGCATTGGTCACCGATACACACGGTGGTGGTGAAGGAGATAGAGAACATGAACAAGCTGAAGATGGCTCTATACAGCAACCACACCATCACTTTTCAGGAATACAGAGAGAGGAATATCAGAAGAACCGAACAGTCTTTGGCGATTAAGAAAATGTTGGAGGATCTTCACATCGATTACACTCTCCTTCCTCAACATGTTCATCTCACCAAGTCCGACAGAAATTGAGTTTGTCTCGGATATTACCAAACGTTTAGTGGTCACTGTTTTGCTTAGACTTTTTTAGACTAGAAGATGAAATCAATTTATCCCCAGTTCTTAACAGACTCAACTTAAATCCTATATATGAGTGTCGATCAAATGCTTCTTCTAATCAGAATTCCGCTAAAATTTAAATTTGAACATATTTATCCTGCATCACAAATCTTGTTAGTTTAGCAGATTTCTAACCACTAATTTTGACAAGCTAATTTTCACTGATTTTTCTTTTTATGATCAGATTTTTAGAGATGCTGATGCACAATCACATACTGACGACATGTGGAAGATCATATCATTTATTGGTGATGGATTACATATTTAAGGATATTTATCTAAACTACGTTAATGTAAAATCTATAAAACATGATATCTCATCTTTCATTGGATAGTTTTTTCCTTTGGGATCTTTATCAATATTGATACTGTACCACTACAGTTAACTTTCCCTTTTGTTTCCATATATACACTGTACATTCATCAATTTATTTTTGGAGACAGAATCCAACAACGATATGGACCCATCAAAGATTTCTTATGATTACCACTGCAAATATTATTCGTAGAAAACACTTTGATCTTACAAAAAAAAAAAGATAGCAATTATGAAGAAAGCACAAGAAGTTTATGTGGTGGTAATATTTCTACTTATCCCATTAGCGTTGTCACAAGAGGAAACCATTGTTGCAACTAATTGGGCTTTTCTGAAAACAACGGTGGTGATTAACAATCGTCTTGGTGGTGGTTTGAAATTAATCCTCCACTGTAAGTCTAAAAATCACGATCTCGGGGTCAAAACTCTCGCACCGGATAGTTCTTGGTCATTTAGTTTTAGACCAAATATTTTTGGAACAACACTCTTTTTTTGTCATTTTCAATGGGCTCAAGAATCACACTGGTTTGATATCTATGATGATTACAGAGATGGTGTTCGTAAGGGTAATCCCTGCATCGATTGTACGTGGAATATAGACCAAAATAAGCCATGCAGATTTAACCAAAAGACTAATGTATTTGACCTGTGTTATGATTGGAACAAGTAATTTTCTTTACTTTATTAATATTCTCAACCTGAATTTCTTTGAAACTTAATGATATAGGTTTGCTTAAAATCTGAACCGAAACCATAAAAAGTTATCCATGTACTAGATTAGAATTTCCTTTGGATATTATTATTCATAAACCGGAAAGTCAAAAAAATTTGAACCAAAATCAAATTGCAATAAATTTTGCACAGCCTATATAAGACTAATCAAATTTTATGCATAAATATTGATGATATTCTACCATAACTATTAACTTAACTTCCTTTTGTTTCGCTACAATGCATTCAACAAATTATATTTTGGAAACAAATCTAATATCGTCATGTACATCTACACGAAGACTTCTTTATATATAGCAATTCAAATGAAACAAACAGTATTAATTCAGCAAATACATACATAGTTTTATTCTTGCAAAGATGGCAGCAATAATCCAAAAAACACAAGTTTATGTGGTGGCAATATCTCTACTCATCCAAATAGCTCTCTCACAAGTGGGAAACATTGCTTCATCAGATGTTGATCTTAAGTGGTCTACTCTTCAATCACTAGTGAGGATCACAAATCGCCTCGGTGATGGTTCGACGTTAAACCTCCATTGTAAGTCCAAAGACGACAATCTCGGCCTCCAAATCGTAGCTCCGAATGGCTCGTGGTCGTTCAAGTTTAGACCAAATATTTGGGGATCGACAGTGTTTTCTTGTCATTTCACATGGCCTCGAGGACATTCAACACATTTTGATATATACGATGATAGCAGAGATGGTGTTCGTAAAGGTATACCATGTATCTACTGTTTCTGGGATATAAGCAAAGATGGGCCATGCAGGTTCAACGATGCAACTGAAGCCTTTGATATATGTTATTATTGGAACGGGGAACGAAAGGAATAATTTTGTATTCTTTTTCTTATTTTATATTTTAAAATAAGGAATGTATTTTGCAATCGTCTGGGCAAAACAATAATGTATCCTTTTTAATTACTTCGAATTGGATTTAGGTTTGCAAGTAATTGTGAAAATAGAGAGAGTATGAAATGAAATTGACCAACGAGTCATTAGCTTAACTGGAGTCAACACTTTATTTTGGGAATTGAGGGCAAATGATTTTTCTGGGCCTATAAGTGGGTGCCCCATGCAAAATCTCATAATATTATATGAGCCCACTGGGCCAGACAGAGCTTTGTTCATTAATTTAACGTTTTCATTGTCTAGATTAATATGATTCTGAACTGTGTGTCAGAAACTGATCCTATATGCTGCGGAGCCTCCAAATTTTAAAACAAAGATTATGTGCTCGAGCTTATAGATAACACTGAAACGAAATATCTCCAACTAACAATGGTAAGAATTTGTTATATTAATTTCACTATATGTATTATCTTTTGCTTGCGTGATTACTGCGTACGTATTAAGTATTTAAGTCGTACAAAGTAATCATTGTGATCTTTTGAATATTCATTTACAAAGTCAAAGGGATACGTCTTTTTAGTCTTACAAAACCATATCGTGCTATGCACTAAAAGATTTGTAGCATGTTTAATGGCACTTATAGAATATTACTAGCTTCTCGTTTAATTACTCTGTTTAAATATACGGTTGTTCGATCCAAAGCTACAAACTCATAAGTCACAACTAATTAAAATGCATATAGATACTGTATATGCAGAATATTTTTATTTTATGTTACATATTCATTATTTAAGCGTTTGAAAATTTTAATCAATAAATATGAATTTATATCTTCCATAGTTGAGGAGACTAACAAGTAACAATGAGCTTTAAACAAAAATTGTAACTAAAATTTCCAAGAAATTGTATATACACTCGAGAATTTGAATTTCATGGTATAATTAGCAATAATACTGTACTTGTCAATCACTTAACAAGAGCGTTTACATCCCCGACATGTCACATGTGAACCAATGCAATATGTGTATCTGTATATAATTTGCGTATCCCTCATCCAATAATCTTAATACACCATAATTTACTTAAATTCATTACGTCGTAAGTGCAATCATTAGGAGTTTGAGGGAGTATTGTTGTGTGCAAATACATGGCACGATCTTTGATTAAATTATTTACTTCGTTAAATATACTTAGGTGTTGAATTGGAAACAAGAATTTGGTTTTATTGGCGGAATAATACAAATCCGCCGCATAATTGAGTAGTTGTTTGGAGTAATACAATAATATCAAGCTTATTATTGATACATACATTTAAGGAGCAAGCAAGTTTCACGGTTCCTCAACACCCAATCTAAGCCACACGGGTTACCTGCTTCAGACCAAGCACCATCAGTATTACATATCAGTCAGTAATGCATTTTAACTTAATTTTTTATTTTCTTTTGCTTTCTTACACGTGTATTGAAAATTTGCATACATTTAAGATACATATTTAAAAAATTTATACGTTAAGCAAATAAAACTTTATACAATTCGAATTGGGAAAACTTCTCAGAAAAATGTATTTCACTGATATACTATCAATAATAATATACATAAATAAGTCATCAGTAAAACTTGCCACCTAAAAGTTGGAATCTAAGATATTAACACCCTAGTTTGATAGCATAAAATCGTCTATAATCAAACTACATGATAAAGCTAGTATTGCAAAGCAATTTAAACTAAAAGGAATCAACCTCAACACTTTTAAACCAAAAATAAATAAATCAAAATGACTTGACAAGGACTGAAAATGGGCCATGTGTACGAGCGACCGTGCGTGTGAGATATCTTTGTGTTTATGTAAATTGTTTTTATATTATTTTATTGAGAGAAGTAATGGGGAAGATTGTAATCGGAACTTTTAAAGATGATCAAAGTGAAAAAGAGAAGTAAAGCAAAAGCTCTCGACTTTCTCTGTTCCCATGGAAGCATCATGTTCATCCATCGCTACAATCCTTTTGCTTTATTTTAAAATTACACTTTTTTTTCTTGCAATTGTATTAAGCTTTAATATGTCCATTCACGATCTGTTTCAGTCACCCCCTTTGCTTCTCATTTGGATATCGAATTTCTCGATTCTCCCTCTTTCTTTTCTTTTTATTCCCAACAAACAGCGATTCGATGTTTTATTAGTTTACACGCTTTATATTATTGTATACGATGCGATTATTGTTACTTTAGTATACATAAATTTTGTAATATTTGAAGCTGAATTTTGTGTACCCAAACTAATATAGAAAGTTTCCGTGATAATTAAAATAAATAAACAGTATCTATGTACAGCTAATATATGAGATTTTAAAGAATGTTGAATTGATTATTTATTTTTGCAACTGCTCAAACTCACATAATATGTACATTTTATAATGGTTTATCATGGTTTTGGGTAAAATACTAAAATTAGATGGTCCAGTAAAAGACTGAAACAGATATTTTTGAAGAGAGACAAACGTACATTCTACATGGACCAATGTAGCAGCTGTGTTTTTCATTTTATTGAACAAAAAATATGAATTTTGAAACACTGTTCCGCTGCAATATGCACATTATATTTTTGAAAGATGACCAAGTACATTTGATTTTGTGGTTGTGCTGCTGTAAATTTCAACTTCACCAAACCATAGTCTATAAGTTTTTTTTTTTTTTAGTGTTCAATGCATAAAGAGATGCAAATTAGTTTATATGTAAAAGTGTGTGCATTCGTGAAATTTTGGATCTAAAGTAGGTAATAGATACATATAAAAGAGAAAGTTGGTAGATTGGGTGTTTCCCTTTGGGATCATCAACTACTTTTTCAATAATCTTATTATCCTCCACAAATCATTAAACTTTGCACGTAACGGATCCCTCTCAACAATATCATCGTCAAAATTCTCTACTTGTCTTTTACAATGGCTATTTTTTGGATATTTAGATGTCAAGTTGAGATGCTGTTAAGATTTTTTGTTCTTTTTCAATCTCCAAAAGAGTGTTTAAACACTGTCCAAGATTATTAGAAAACTGTAGAAATAGTTAATCTTTCTCATTTTTTTTAATAGTAAATAGAAGAAGTGAAAGGTAAAATGAGGTTATGAGAAAAAAAAGGATTGGATCAAATATTTACAAACACAAAATTTTATATAACACGATATTTAGTTACAAAATCAAACACAGATGTGAAGAATCACATGACATTTCGTTTTTTTTCCATCAACAATCACATGGGATTAAAACTAAGAAAACGAAAATCTAAAGAAAAGTAACCAGAAAACAAAAAAGAGAAAGAAAAAGCTTCACAAGATCAAACCAGCATAAGTGGTTTCATACACAGGAAGTTCGTCACCGTACATGTTATGATGATTTCCAACTAAATCCAGCTCAAACAAATCCGAACTCGAATCACTTGCATCATCATCGTCATCATCCTCATCTTCATAATCCTCGAAATCATTATTCTTGACCAAACTGTTTTCATGATTCTTGCGATAATCTCTCAAAAACTCTCTCGCAATCTCCTCCACTGATCTCCTCCCTCCACCTTCCACATTCTTCTTCACCGACTTTCTGATGTAACCGTTACTGAAATAATCTTCTTCTTCCGCTTCTGCGTAGAGCGAAGATTTCTCTACATAGGATCTGCTATCAGGGACGACGACATTGACCGGAGAAAACCTAACGCTTCGTTTGATACGATCAGATGATTTCTCGTAGCTTTTGTTCAGACAAGACCTGGAGAAGGAAGAAGCTGAAGAACACGTCGTAGATGGATAATAATCAGTTGGTTTCCTAACGAAAGCAGAATCGTCGTAGCTCGTCTTCCTTGGATAACTCTTAACCGCCGTTGATTGTTTGGAATTGTTGTTGCTGAACAACGAATTGATGAAATTAACGATTCGCACTCCAGGTGAAGCTGGAGTTTTGGGCTTCTTTTGATTACTCGAGCTCTTCGAAGATCTTCTGATTCTCGTGTTTTCCCAGCTCTCGTCGTATCTCGTGATTTTCGGGACGTCGGAGGCGTAATCGTAGTCGCTGGACACTCGGATTGCTCTGTTCTGGTGAAACAGAGATTTGTCCTCTGTTTTTCTTGGTTTTGTCTTAGATGGGCCGAAACATAATGGCCTTGAAGAAGATATCTTTTTACCGTGAGTTGGTTCGGTGTCGGAAGATGAGAAAATGCTGGAGTTGGAATCCGAGGAAGACGATACAGAGCCGAAGAACCGATCTCGGTGGATTTTTCGGTCAGGAACTGATCTAGTTACGCTGATGCTCTGTTTTTTGGTAGTGTTAACAGAGCCGACAAAAGGTTGGGTTTTGTGGGTTTTGGGATCGATGGAATTGTAGATTTCATCGAGGAGAGTGGAAGAGAATGACGGGTTTCTAGATTGGGTTTTGGATTTATGCATGATTTGTTCTGAGAAACTCGACAAAAAAAGGAGATTTAGGAAGAAGAAGAGACAAAAGAAGAAAGAAAGAGATGATGTCTCTAACTGTTTTGTTTTGTTTCTTTCTCGGAAGTTGTAGAGAGAAGAAGACGACGACGAATGATAGAGAAGAGAGGGAGAGAGAGGAGTTATATATAACTGGCGATCTCGGCGCGTGAAGTTCACGTATACTTACCAGATGGACCACACAAGTGCATTCATCAAATTTTTTTCTATGTATGCATGTACCTAAAACATTTTGTCATATTAACCGTTTTTATGTCATTTTCCACATAATACTAGGGAGTATGGACTGATGATTTCCTATTGAATAGATATCTTAATTGTTCCTATAGATTATAGAATAGATGTCAAACTAAAGTTAAAATTCTCCCTAATGAAGTATTCATTGAAGTTCGTAAATTGGATTCAGTCACTAAATCAATGAAAAATTAAGAATCATCTACTTAACAAAACTAATTAAGAACATGTTTGCAAACACATTTCATTTTGGTATCTATTCGCCGAATGCAAAATCGAGCCCTACCATACCAAAATGAGTTGTCTTGTCTCAAATTGTCAAAGACAGATCTCGATCGAGTGTAGGTGGGTTTTGGAAAAGGAAGTAATTAGAATCAAGCAGGCTCTTAGATTAATTAAATAGGCTAAATGTTTTAACTTTAAGCAAAGACTCTTTCCTACACCCACATTGCCGATAGGTTGTCTGGACAAGGACAGGTTAAGGAACTGTACTTGTTTTGAGTCTTTTTCAGTCTCACATGCTTACTTCCTTTCTTGTTCCTTGATTGTTCCTCATTTCATCAACACTTATGTCTTGTTGTTTCCATTCTACATCTTTATCACAATTTGGCCGATGTTTTCCATTTTATATTATCTCATTATCACATCCAGTTTCGAAGAACCCCCCGTAAATATTGTTTCTAGTTACGCTAGACCATAGATGCTTGTACAAAAATAGAATGATACAAAACACCTTTGAAATCAAGCAAGTGATATAGTACAGAACAGAAACTTATATAAAAATGATTTCTTGTTTGATTGTTTGGAAAACCAAAATATTTGTGTTTGTTTTCACGTCCCATTAAAATTAAATTATTATGTTGATAGACGTTAAAAAAATATGCTGATAATTAAAAGGGTGCAACATAATAATTGTTGGTCAAATATCATTTACGATATTTTAAATTTAAACAAAAAGGCAATAAAGTGGCAAGTTGATTTTTTAAAAGTTTTTATTGTAAGTTATTTCATAAGTTCTGAAGTGAAACCTATACATCTCCAACTGATAGACGTTAAAGCAATTCGAATTAGATAACACACTGTTTGTAAAACTCAGTTTGGTAGACTAAAGTTGATGTTTGCTTGACCAAAGTGAGGATGGTAAATTTTGAATCAATGGATTATAGTTTAGGATAATGACATATAGTCTATTAATTTGTATGTGTGTCATTGTTGTGTTAACACCCACATTCAAATTTAGTAGAAAAAATGTTGTTGAAAAAGAATTACAAATAATTACAAACAAAAAGAAAAGAAAAAGTAACATTGTAACAACATTCATCATACTACATTAGATGGAAATGAAACTTGCAATGGAAACAACTATTGAGTTTTAGGGATGTGTGCAAGAAAAACAGAAAATTAAAAAGGAAAGAAAATCGCACGGGCGAGTCAGAGATTCAGCTGCTCAGGGAGAGACAATAAGCGCTGACACATAAAAAAGAAAGATTCATTCACGCGGTGTAATAAGGGCTCAAGCTCAACTGTGTCTGTGTCTGTGTCTGTGTGGGGTCCCACACGTGACCTGCCACGTGAACCATATTGCTGTGTTTTCTCCATATATTGGGACCCTCGCACGTGCGGCCTCCTCACCCACACGCGTACGGCACTTGTGCTTTCGCAGAGGGATGGACCACTCTAGCCTATCGGCTTGGGCCACGTGTCTCCTCCAAAGACGAGAACACACACACTGTCAATGTTTGTTGTAAGCTGTTACTGCATTTTGTCGTCCGGTCATTTATCATTCAACAATCCTCCACGGATCATCCATCTTCTAAAAATCAAGAGTGGAGGCCTGACAAAGCGTTATGTTCTATCATTTTCAAATCTTTTATCCACTTGGATCCTATTTCAGAAAATTCTATGAATATTTGATCTATCAGCAAACTCGATATACATTCTTGATTCTTCACAATTACATTACGTTTTACTTGAAAGCGTTGTGATGCAAAGGGTTGAGCAATTAAGTAAAACGTTAGTTACAATATAAATTAACACTAATCTAACGGTTAAACAAATCTTCTCAGCAAACACATTTGTTTTCTGTTACCATTTCCAATTGCTTTCGAAAAACCTATTATTGCAGTTATAGATGTTAATTTAAGCATATGAGGTGATGGTATGAAAATAAGAGATGTTTTCCGAAGGCAATGACGTATTTGCTTATCCTAGTGAAAAAGCTTACAAGGGCAAGAAAAGAATCCCATCCAATATTCCAAAGTATGATTACGATTCTCTGTTATTTTTATTGCAAATTAGTTTCTTACACATTATGATCACTAGGCTTTACAGTTTATAAACAGGCAAAACAGGCTCAGCTCAATAGTCGACATCCCAAGTAGGTGTTGATGATATTAACTTAAGCATAACTTATTTATTTTTGTTCAATTTAAACTCAAGGTTGCAAAGAATTAACCGGTCAAGAGGTTGTAACTTGGAAGTAACCAAATTGTGCTCGACTCACACAATCTAAAGATAGTATCTCAGATGTACAAATTCTGCTGCATTCACTAAGAATTCAGGCGTTGTACGTCTACAAGCTGGTAGAGATCTCCCCGCCGCTGCTTATTCAACGGAAGGCTCGTCCTGAGATGGCAAAAACAGAGGTCCAATCAGCGGATGATTATTGATTCCATCAACAACGGGATTAAAGAGAAACCAGGAAAGTTACAGTGTTGCCGTGATTACCTTCGTTGTTCAAGGATAGAGTAATCAATCTCTGCTATGATAATGTCCTCCTCATGCTCAGTCGTCGCTAGTACTTCTCCAAACTGTCGAATAAGTTTTATGTTTACGAGTTTAGTGCTCAACTAAAGCTTCATTATCAATCAAATAACACCGAAAAAAGGGTCTAATGCTTACAGGCCCAACGAGTGTAGAGTGTCCCCAAGCCGTGTAGCCAGCTCCTGAATCTCTGGCAGGTGAGCATGTCGCTACATATAACTGGAGAAAGTTGCACACATATTTCTATCAACTGCTCCTTGAATTTGATAGAGTCGATATAATAGTAAAACTCGTAGAGAGCAGAAGAATATACTTGTATTGTTAACTCAAAAGAGAAATGCCGGTTTTTCTAATAATCTATCAGGAAATCTCACAAAACTTGCGTTTCTCATTGAGCTGTCAATACAAGTATTTTAAATTGGTTCATTTACCTGATTATCCGTAGCCCTGAAATGGAACAAATCAGATCGAGTAAGCGTTGAGATTTACTCATGAATAACGAAGCCAGGAAAAGTAGATAGTGAATTGTACCTAGCCCTTTGTAGTAACTCCCAATGCAGAGGTCCAGTTGTCATGTTAAATGCTCCTGGGTAGCACAGCAAATGAGCCCCTGGAATTAAAACATGTGGATGATGAGGTTCTATAGAATGCTAATGGACCTGGAAAAATAAAATAAAAGAGGAAGCAAGAAGTCCATTTGCATAAAGCATATAATATAAAGACTCACCTCTTGCAGCGTATATCATAGCTAACTCCTGGAATCGGATATCATAGCAGATACCTATTCCAATACGCCCCACATCTGCAACAACCAACAAAACCATTATTCTCAAGTGCTACAACGCATTTGAGATTTCTCCTATGTACTAGAAAGCCAAAGGAGATTAGGACCTACTATGACCTCATTACTCATTAAAGACATTTCTATAGTCAAAATAGTTGTCAAGGTCTTAGAAGCGTATTAGTAAATGTTATTGCCAATTATTTTTTAGATACTAGAGAGATAATACATGATTGTTTATGCATAGCATGGCGAAGAATTTTGGCAAAAAAAGAAAGATTGAAACCTGTGTCGACGATTGTTGGTGTCTCTCCAGCAGTAAGAGTTTTTGATTCCATAAAAGTAATCTTCCCGGGAATGTCTATATCAAATAAATGTATCTGTAGGCACAAGTGCAAACAAAATCAATTACGAACAAGATGTTCTGAGAACTGATAAGATAACTTAGGCTCCAGGAGGAAGAATTCGAGCCAGAACATAATTAACACAACATTCTGATTACTGATTTAAGTCTATTACATCCCGACAACTGATGACAATATCTACAAATTCTCAACTTTGGCTTTGTATCGCCTTTTAACTTTCAAAAGATGATTCAAGATTTCAGAAGCGAGATTTAGCATATCCTTTAACAGAGATTATATGGCCTAGAGCAGAGGAAAGTTCATTACTTTCTTCTATGGAAGTTTGAGATGAAAGTTTGAATCAGGAAAAAGTCTAACCTTGCGATGCTTAGCTTTCAGCTCCCCATCGGAACCAAAGACACAGCAAGTGTTATACAAACGATCCCCAAATCTTTCTGGTATAGAGCCACCGATGATTGTAATCTTGAGACGTTTAGAAACTTCAGAAAGCATAGCGGTTGAAGGAGAAGCCTCTCCACCTGCATCAATGTCCTCCGCATAAACTGGGAAACTATCATTGGAATACGGACTGTTCCAAATCTCCTGAAACCAAAAATCCATCGATTGTTTTTAACCCTTTTGAGACAAGATCACTAGCTTATACCTATCGTAAGTTGTACAGAACATTAGAATTGACCTCACAATGAACTGTGAGCTAAGCTATTTGTGGTAGCATTTTACAGTATAAGAGAAAGTCAAAATTTTCAAGCACGAGCAATAGAATTCACGAGCAACTAAAACAATTCAAAATCTAACAAAAACCAATGTAATGTGAATTTCGCAGGTTAATTAATGTAAGAAGAAAACTGACAGGTAAGAGAACAAGCTTAGCTCCCTTGGAAGCAGCTTGTTCGATGGCGTTCTTGGCGTGAGAAATGTTCCTCTTTTTGTCAGCCGTCACAGATAACTGACACAATCCGATGTTGAACTACAATTTCCCAGGAAACGAAGACCGATCAAAAAAACGAAAGTGATCGAAAAAACCCAAGAAAGTCGACAAGCTAAAAAAGGAGAAAGAGCAAACTTTGGTCAACGGAGGCGCCGGGAGGGGAAGAGCAGAGGGAACTCTGGCTTGGTCGGGTTTGAAAGAGGAAGCCATGGAGGAGATGGATCTTAGAGGTGGGAGTGTGAGGGTGTGATGAGTGATGGGTCTCAGAGAGAGTTTAGGGAGGAAAACAGATTTGAGGCGAGAAAGAGGATTATTAGGGTTTAAAAGAATCTTCGAATTGAGGAGTGAAGATGAAACAGCTGACTTCATTTCACTTTAACTCGTGTCTGAATCAGGTAGAGATGATGATAATGATACATCCCTTAAAGCATGACACCGAAATTATCAAGGCTGTGTGATTGGTAAGTAGGTGGACACTAACATACAAAGTTGCGGTCGCGGTCGCGGTTGCGATCCAGCCGTATTGATACGGTTGTGTCGTTGTTTTATTAACTGCTTTATCATTCATACTAATCAAGTTGAAATTACATATTTATTGTGGACTTGACACGGACATCGTCATCTAGTAGAGGAGATAATAGTAATTTAAATTTTGTAAGATCTACTTACATAAACATATCACAAAACTAAGAAAAAAAATTAAAAACTCACCCATTTGACAATGAAAATTTGGAAAGAAAATCAACGCATAGTCCCAATTAATATTCATTTAATTAGAATAGAAAATGAAATTTTAAAAATGAAGCAATGAATTTGCGTGACGACAAAAAAAAACGAACAACGTATTTGTGTATGTGTGTTTTTGTGGTGTAATGGGTAGTTAAATACCTTCAAAAAATTAACACTTGAGATTTTAGAACAACATAAGTTTATCTTACCCACACCTTAGAAGTTGTTAATCGGAAGCTACCTCAGAAGTTGAAATCTTTCTTTTTCTTCCCATCCTGATCACGCTTCCTTTTCTTGGAATGCTCAGCGACCATGTCACTGAAATCCTCTGGCTTATTGCGTAGTTTCTCCACTTCTCTTGCCTCCTCATACTTGGCAGGCAAAACACTCTCCATGGCTTCCAGCTCTTGTGGCTGTAAACTGACGTCCACACTATCTGTCTTTTGTCCTCTCAGCAAATCAACCCTTTTGGCTTGAGTAGCAGTTTTAATAACGTACGTGTGTGTGGTTCCCAGCAATCTTCCAGGAGCAACACTTCTCTCTATCTTTTCTTCAAGTACCTGACATAGAGGCCTCTTAGGTTCCTTACGAAGTTCAATACCATCTGGTGTCTCTATGCCAATTGGAGTGCTTGACAGTGTATCAGCCCCGTCTTCAAGTTCCTCTTCATCCATTTCCTCGTCTTCCTCTTCTTGCTCTTCCTCTAAATCACCCCAGTGCTTGCTCTTATCAATATGGATTTTCAGATACGAAGGAGGAGGACCATACCTCTGCATCTTAATTAGCCTTCAGGTATACCAAGAGCTTCTCTTAGTTCATATGACAAAGTCCCTCCTGGTTTCATCTTCCTCGTCAGTTTAGCCACCTCAAATTCCTTCCCTTCAAAATAAAGATCCCCAAGAGATATCAGCTTAGGCTTTGTTTGGTGCTTGAAGAATGCATCATGTAGAGCCTGGTAGTCAATCTCCATCTTTCCCATCTTTGGTTGCATTCTCTCCCGTTGCTTCTGCTTCATCTTTTGACCATCCTCTTTCTCAACGTAAGCCTGTCTAACTTTCTCAATGCCAGTTGCAGCAATGAAACCTGGAAGATGAAACGGCTTCTTCTTTATACCACGTTTTCCCTGCAAATACTTTCTCCTCTCGGACCAGTGTCTAGGAACAGGAACTGTGTTCCGATACGACTTCAAAAACACCAACAACTCCTCTGAAACCTGTAGCTGCGGATCCGCCTTCTCCTTAGCATCGGCATGGGATGCTTTGTTCTTCTTCTTCTTCCTCTGCTTACGACTGTTGCGCCGGAGACGGTCGCTCTCACGAGATTTCTTCGAGGAAGAGGTTATGTTACCGCTCGGAGCGACGCTATTAACGTTTGCGATGGTTGTTGACTCGACGGTCGTCATATTCTGGTGCAGTGTAAGGGACGGATTTGTAGCTCGATCAAAAGTTTTTTTGTGTATTCTCTTGAGACCTACCTCGCAAGGAAGAATGAGAAAATCTCTTGTTTAAGGAAGAGAACTATATATATATATAGACGCCTCTTTTAGAATTTAACCGTCTAATGAAGAATACTCCTAATCAAAAGTAAGAATAATCCTTTTTTTTTTTATCTATTTCCTATTTCCTAATCAAAATACAAAATAGATACAAAGGAAATATTAAGTAAAAATCCTTTTTTATATATCTAGTTCCTATTTCCTAATCAAAATAGAAAATAGATACAAAGGAAATAGTAAGTAAAATAAATAAAGTCGTTAGAACCCTTGATTGTTGGCTTCAAGGATGCTGCTATTCGGCTAAATCTAAGAGTCGGTGATGCCAAATTGCCAAACTTAAACTTAGAAAAGAAAAAGAGTTATAGGTTTTATATCCAAGGAACAACCGCCATACTCCTTGTTTCAAAGTCACATGTCTAATGAAATTGTGCCAAACCGGATAAAGTAATTCCCGAAACAGAAAATAATGGGCCTTGGTACTCGTGATTTAAAAGCCCACATTTATCCAAAACGATTCACAAAACCAGAACGATCAAGACGTTTCTCGAACAATACGGAAAGCGCTTCAAAACTTGAAAGTGGAAAATATCAGACCGAGACGTTCGCTCTTTCCACATTTCTCCAGAAATCTCCATCTCCACTCCTATATAAACCTCACGAACTCTCATACAATCTCCATCAATCATATCCAAAAAAAACAAGAAAATCAAAGAGAAGAAGAATCAAGAAAGCAGCACACAGCAACACTGCAAGAAATGGATTTGGGAAGATTTCCGATAATCTCGATCCTCGAAGACATGCTCGAAGTCCCCGAAGAGCACAACGAGAAGAGCCGCAACAATCCCTCGAGAGCTTACATGCGAGATGCCAAGGCAATGGCGGCTACACCAGCTGACGTCATCGAGAACCCGAACGCGTACGCCTTCGTCGTGGACATGCCTGGGATCAAAGGAGACGAGATCAAGGTTCAGATCGAGAACGAGAACGTGCTTGTGGTGAGTGGAGAGAGGCAGAGAGAGAACAAGGAGAAGGAGAATGATGGTGTGAAGTATGTGAGGATGGAGAGGAGAATGGGAAAGTTTATGAGGAAGTTTCAGCTGCCTGAGAATGCTGATTTGGAGAAGATCTCTGCTGTTTGTCATGACGGCGTTTTGAAGGTGACTGTTCAGAAGCTTCCTCCTCCTGAGCCTAAGAAACCAAAGACTATTCAGGTCCAAGTCGCTTGAGTTTATGGATTCTCTGTTTTGCTTTATTAATGTTTGTTTAGTTTTCTGGTTTGAATGTAATCGGAATGTGAAGAGACTGCGTGCGTGTGTTTTAAGATGGAATAAAAGTTGTTCCTCTGTTTTAATCTTTCCCCTTGTTGCATCTTCAAATTAATGAAGTTTGTTTAAGAAACCCCCAATGGATTTCCTCTGTTTCTACAGAGTTCAATAAACTTCTTGTCCTTCCCCTTAATTGCTTTGGTTGTTTCTCTATCAAGTATTCAGCAGTTTAGCTGCGCTGGCTTTAAAGTTCGAACCAAACTAACTCAAGTTAGTTAGTATCTCGATATCTCTTACATAGTCAACAGAAAATACTTTTAGGTTCTGCAAGTAGATATTTTTTTTTAAACCCACCCTGATGCTCTTAAGTCCGTTGGACACTGAATAGATCCAAACAATTTATGAATCTGATAAGTGTGATGGTTTTATGAAACATGTCTGCAAGAATTCTAATATACATTACAAGTTTGAGATTACTTTCATCGAAACAACTTCAAAATTCAAAAAACAAAGTAGCTTTATAAATGTCAGTATAATTTTCTTATCATTCAGTTCAATTATTTCAGTACTTTATTTAAGCTGGCAATGGATTTCTACAATATGTGTCACTCTATTCCGTTTGACTTTTTTTCTTTTCTTTTCGTTTGCTTAGATTTGATGCATCTCTTTGTGTGTATTGGGCGAATTATACTGATCATCTGTATGTAGACATTAACAAGTATGTTACAAATTTTTGTTCTTCTCTTACAAGGAATTCTCCCAATAAACCTGAGCCTAGTTAATCAGCAATTCAGCCTATAAAAGCTTTTCAAATTGCGTGTAATTGTATGGTTTTGTCTTAGAGTATAGTAGGTCTTTTTTAAATTAATGCTTAATTCACAAGGACACACCAGGATTTTGATGAAGATACATTTAGAATTTATGTAGTACGGACATATTCGTGAATCAATAACCTCAAATCAGGTTATAAAACATACCACTTCGATGCAATATTATGCTAAATCTCTACGACACATCATTGATGAGTTACTCTAGGATCTTGTCTACCTTAATTTTCATAATCGATTCATAATTATGTATGTTCAGATGCAACGCAGGTTTACTATCCTGTGGTGAGTGCAAGTTGCCTTCTTTCACAACCCTGAGATTAAGGTTACCTTGCCTCCCGACATTATGATATTCTCCAGGATAAATTGATGATCTGTTTTATTCCGTCCTCTACCCTTGATCCTGAGTTTTGGTCTGTAATTAGAAGAAATCTAGGTAATAAGTTATATTTATATGTGTGTTCACTCTTTTCTCGTTCAGCGAAAAGTCCACATAACAGTTCTAAGTTGAGAAGATTAGTTAAAAATAAAAAAAAGTTTTGATCCGTCATTTCCTGATTAAAGATAGAATAACGTGAATCTAGGCGAAGAGGATGGAAGAGGCCACTTTGTAAATGTAAGTTATGAATATAATTAATTAAAATTAATATAAGGAGAGCCCCTAATGAGTAATGCCTTGGTTTGGAAAGTCGAGTAGACACAAAAAGAAAAAAGAAACAAAGAGTGGGACCAAAAGTCTCCATCGGCCACCTAACGTGCCACACCGCCAAATATAAGCCTCACCAATGTCCGATACTTCCTTGACGTGTTCACATTCCTTTCTCTTTAGCTTCTCGGTACAATCATTTGATATCTTTATCGTATTATATTAAACTATACATTATTCGGTTCCTTCTATAAAGAATATAAGATATGTGTGTGAACACCCACTCCACAAGTGTATAACAACGTTTACAAAATGTTGTTGACAAAATAATAAAATAAACAAATAAAAGAGTGGTGGAGAGAGATGTCCATATCTAAAACTCATCTTTTCGCAAACATCTGAAATTCTGAATAGTGAGAGAATCATACGTGTATCGTTCTAGGTCTTGCTCCTCATCATCTCAACATCGATTATCAAATGGGATATTTTCGAACATAATAATATGATGTATCACAAACTATTTGAATTTATAAATAACGTATACGAAGCTATTTTCTAAACATCTAAATAGATTTGGAAAACTAGCATTTAAAATATTATTGCTGTATTTATTCCACCGATGATCTAAGATTTTTTTTTGTTGGTCTAATTTTTGTTGTTGTTTTTCTAATCTTCATTAAACTCTACATACTAGACTACTAGTTCAAAATTGTCTCATTTCACACTGTGATAAAAGGAAACAGTATTCTTTTTTTGTTATTGTCGTCTATTACACTGCTTTCACTAGAATATGCAAACAGAAATAACATTTTTAAAAAATAGAATTATAGTTACTGCTACAAATGCTCTCCTACTAAGTCCGAATTAATGTGAACGTGATCCAATTGATTTGAGGTTTTTCTAAATCGAAAATATATTTAAAAAAAAAATAGTGATAGCCATGAGCCATCTCTTATACACTGATAAATTCATTTCGCAGTCTATAGAGTATAGACTATTTACTATTATATAGCCAATAGTAAAACGACTACTTTAATAATATATATAGTTAGTTCACATTCCAAGCAGAGCATATTGGATTGATTATTGCATCCACCTTATTTTTAGTTGTCTGTCTGGTTAAGTAGCACAACATAGTGAGATCTATATGTATGTATATATATCCACTAAATTATATTTTTATAATAATTATTCACAGAATTAATTACTATTCTGACATGTAAATATTTTGAAAATTTATTTCAAACAGATTTGTTTTTATATTCGTCATTTTAGCAACTCCACCACTGCAACTCGTGTATGAATGCTTAGTTTTTCATCAAAATGTTTTTTTAATAGGAATCGCCACCCGAAATTGTTAATTAATTTCACAAAAATTCAATAGGAAATGGAACAATATGTAGTACTTTATCCGACATGCTTAAAATAGTGACAAAACATAGTAAAAACGTTGGTCAAATGTAAATTGCTTTGATTAAAAGCACGCAGCACGCAAATTTAAAAGAATTTGGTTATGTTGGATCGATCATGATCAATGAAGTTTGCTTCCATATTTAGTTTAATTTAAGTTTTAACAACAAAAAACCCGGTTCGGCCTTTTAATGTACTACTGTCTGAAATTAAAAGCCAAAACAACTAAAGAATGTAACAAAAACGAGGAGAAAAAAAAAACAAATAAGAAATTAAACAATATCGGAAAAGAGAAAAGAGGTGCCCTAGTAAAGTCAACTTGCGTGTTCACACTCGTTCCACAAGGTTCGTCTCTCACCTCAAAATCTGTCGAGATTTCTATTTATGAACCCAAAAGAAAAAAAATAAATCTTCTCCTCCAATCCAAATTGAATACCTTTTTTTCAAAGCAAGCTCACAAAAACGTGAAAGAACACGACTTCGATGAAAGCCGCCTCCGCCGCCGTTTTCCGGAAAGGAATCGACGAGGCCGTAGACGAGGAGGAAGAAGAGGTCTGTAATGTCTTCGACGGCGAGGTAAAGAGCCAGACGACGTCGTCCAAGAGAAGCCACGACACGAAAAAGCTCAAGGGATTTTTCACTTCATTGCTTTTGATGGAGGAGCACGAGAAGCATGACCAGGAAGCTCGTAACGCTGCTTCCCGCCGAGAAATGTCCGAATTCCAGTCTAATTACCGGAAAAGAGCTAGAACTATGACCGATTACTACTCCGATCTCAACGATTACTACACCGATGCTGAGGAAAACGGCGATATCAATCGGAAGAAGTTACGCGTCTCACGCGCCGTCGCTTCCGTGTCTGCTGCTGCGACTGAGTGTTCGGAGATTGAGGCGGAGAGCAGCGAGGTCACCGGATCCGGATCGGTTCGCGGTTCGGGTCAGCAGAGGCGGTTATGGGTTAAGGATCGAAGCAGAGCGTGGTGGGAAGAGTGTAGCCGATTGGATTATCCAGAAGAGGAATTCAAAAGAGCGTTTCGAATGTCAAAGTCGACGTTTGAATTAATCTGCGAGGAGCTGAATTCGGCGGTGGCGAAAGAAGACACCGCGTTGAGAAACGCGATTCCGGTGCGGCAGCGAGTCGCGGTTTGCATATGGAGATTAGCCACCGGAGAGCCACTCCGTCTAGTCTCGAAGAAATTCGGTTTAGGAATCTCCACTTGCCACAAGCTTGTTCTTGAGGTATGTAAAGCGATTAAAGATGTTCTAATGCCCAAGTATCTTCAATGGCCAGATGATGAGTCTCTGAGAAACATCAGAGAAACATTCGAATCGATTTCTGGTATTCCAAACATTGTTGGCTCCATGTATACAACTCACATTCCGATTATAGCTCCTAAGATCAGTGTAGCTGCTTATTTTAACAAGAGGCATACTGAGAGGAACCAGAAGACTTCATATTCGATTACAATTCAAGCCGTCGTGAGCCCAAAGGGTGTATTTACTGACTTGTGCATCGGATGGCCCGGGTCAATGCCTGATGATCAGGTCTTGGAGAAGTCATTGTTATACCAAAGAGCCAACAATGGAGGTCTTTTGAAAGGCTTGTGGGTCGCTGGTGGACCGGGTCACCCGCTATTGGACTGGGTCTTGGTTCCATACACGCAACAGAACTTGACATGGACGCAGCACGCCTTCAACGAGAAGATGAGTGACGTGCAGAGAGTGGCTAAAGAAGCGTTTGGGAGGTTAAAAGGACGATGGGCGTGTCTGCAGAAGCGGACTGAAGTGAAGCTGCAGGATTTGCCTACGGTTTTGGGTGCTTGCTGTGTGCTTCACAACATATGTGAAATCAGAGATGAGAAGATGGATCCGGAGCTGATGGTTGAAGTGATTGATGATGAGGTTTTGCCTGAAAACGCATTGAGATCGGTTAATGCAATGAAGGCAAGAGATACTATCTCACATAATCTATTGCATCACGGACTCGCGGGTACTTCTTTCCTTTAAAAAAACAGACGACAATGGAAATGTTCTTTTCCTATATGAGAAACTAAAACTCACTTTGATTCTTTGGTTTATGCATATTGTATTGTACCTTTTAGATCACAGATGTTATATGAGGCAATAGGAAGAAACTTACATTATATATAATATACATACTATAAGCAAGAATGTGTAATATAGCTCAATGAGATTTCATTCTCTGGTAGTGTGAGATGAGCCAACAAGGTTGGTTTTTAACCCTTGTGTTATGGTGCTCTAATAAAACGACATGTTTTGATTATACTTAACTGAAAAAACGACACGAGTTCCAATTTGTTGTTACATACTACTTGTTAGTCTTGAGGGTACGTCACTCGTTTGTCTAGTGGCTCTAACTCAGCAAGCGACTCACCAATGACAGCCACTCTCTTTTCGGACCACCGGTCAGATGCTCACCGACAAGCGAGATACAATTTTTAATTTCCTCACTCTTAATTATTTTATTATCATCAATCGCCTTTTAATTTGTTTATTTTTAAGCGGGTTTAGATCCGCATATCTATAGATATCTTGATTTTAAGGTGGATATCTGAAACTCGTAAATCACTAACCCAGGCCTTCTTATTTAGATATTTTAAAATTTCAACCTATATAAATTGTCACAAATTAATAAAATATTCACCCCTTCATTCACATCTTCCCATTGAAAAGCACACTAGATAAAGATTTTTTTAACGACCCTAATTTACTCAAATGGATATAATTGGATAATTATTTAATCTATTCGAGTGATCCAAACGGACCCAACGCCATCCCGAACCCAAAATGAAGATTCCTATCCATTTTATAGCAATAAAACTGGAAAACCGGTATTTAAGAAGGAAAAAAAAAAGATTTGCATTCTAGAAATTTTTGAAAATCCCACAAAAAAAAAAGAGTGGAAGACCTTAAAAAAAGAAAGTTAAAAAACAATGGCTAATATAAATCTTGACTCCCGCTAATTTCTCTGATTTTGTTCAAAGGGGAGAAAGTTAGTTAATAGAGTCTCTTCCAGCATCACCCATTTGAAACAGGGAAGAAGAGAAGAGAGGAGAGAAAGTTAGAGACCAGAGAAGAAACCTTACCCCATCTTCTTTCCTCTTCTTTTCTCTCCTCTCTTCTTGTTCATTCCCAGACACGGCCCCGACTTAAGTCTGGTCTTGTCTGGTGACACCTGAAAATATTATAATTATACATATATTTGTGTTGGGATTTTTTTCAGAATTTCTCTGTAGATCGATTGATTGATAAAAAATGGCTCGTTACTCATCGGACGATGGGCACGCGCCAGTGAACTCGACGGTGGTCGCCATTGACAAAGACAAGAACAGTCACTACGCTGTTCGTTGGGCCGTCGATCATCTCTTTAATCTGATCAACAATCCCAACATGATTCTAGTTCATGTTCGTCTTAAAAATTCACACCGTAGGTATCTTCTCCTCAATTCCCATTGATAAACACAAATCATATCTTCTAAATTGGGTAACCCATGAAAAATTCTTGTTGCAGATGGAGGAAACAATGATAACGATGATTTAAATCAGCTTTTTGTTCCGTACAGAGGATATTGTGCGCGAAAAGGGGTATATAATCAAATAATCTCCTCTGTTTTCTCATTCAAGCATTTCGTCAAACACTTGATATGCACGCATTGTATATTGATTTTTTGCTTTGTTCTCTTAGATTTCAATGACGGAGGTTATTCTGGAAGATACCGACGTTGCGAAAGCAGTGTTGGATTACGTTAACAATAACCTTGTGAACAACATCGTGTTGGGATCATCCTCAAAGAACCCTTTCGCTAGATCTCTCAAGTTCACTAAATCCCACGACGTTGCTGCTTCCATCCTCAAATCGACGCCTGAGTTTTGCTCCATCTACGTCATCTCTAAAGGCAAAGTCCAGTCTTCACGAACAGCTCAAAGGCCTATCACCAATACACTTGTCCCACCTCGTGCACCATCGTCTACATTTCATCTCCAGAATCTACCTGACCCTGACCAAGATCCTGTAGCCAGGTATAAAACAATACCAATGTCACTTCTTTCTCTTATATGTTGTTTTGGTCAACCAACAAGGGTTTCATTCTTGAGATATCGTAGGGTCCAGCGTAATGCGAGAAACACAACTCTAGAGAGGCATGCTCATGATAATGGCTTCAACGCTGTGAGAGATAGGCATAAAAGTCCTGCAAATGGATCATTGGACTTTAATCATGACTTTAGGCAGGGAAAAAGTCAAAAGAACTCTATGGGACGTAGTTCGTTTTCTGATGAATCCGATGTTGGGACTCTCATGATGGGTTCCATTGATCTTACTGCTCACAATTTTGATATCGTTGGTGGATCTGGTTCTTCTGATGAGTCAGTTAATTCACAATCCAATGTATG
The DNA here is from genome assembly GCF_000478725.1 of Eutrema salsugineum. NCBI lineage: Eukaryota > Viridiplantae > Streptophyta > Magnoliopsida > Brassicales > Brassicaceae > Eutrema > Eutrema salsugineum. The sequence continues at coordinate 3,954,202 of NW_006256829.1, read as the reverse complement.
GTAACAGTAGAACTATTAAGTTTTTGATAGATCGAGTTAAAGAAACAAGATTTAGTATGAAGTAAATGGCTGGGTGATTATTTGCAGAGAGATATTGAAGCTGAGATGAAAAGGTTAAAGATTGAGCTCAGGCAAACCATGGACATGTACAGCTCAGCCTGCAAAGAAGCACTTAATGCAAAAAAGAAGGTAAGAAATACAGGTGTGTCAGAGGTAGTTGATGAGGATGTTATCCTGCTCCATCTAATACGTTCTGTCTCTCGTGTTTCTGTAGGCGAATGAACTTAATCAGTGGAAAATGGAAGAAGCTCGAAGATTTGAGGAAGCTAGGAGTGCTGAAGAGGCAGCCCTGGCTGTTGCAGAGATTGAGAAGGCCAAGTGCAGAGCTGCAATGGAAGCAGCTGAGAAAGCTCAGCGAATGGCGGAATTGGAAGGACAAAGAAGGAAGCAAGCAGAGATGAAAGCAAGAAGGGAATCTCAGGAGAAAGACCGTGCTCTCAGTGCTTTGGTGCAGAATGATGTCCGGTACAGAAAATACTCTATAGAAGAGATTGAAGAGGCTACTGACAGGTTTGCAAGCAACAGAAAAATAGGAGAAGGAGGGTATGGACCAGTCTATAAAGGCACACTTGATCACACTCCTGTTGCCATTAAAGTCTTGAGACCTGATGCTGCTCAAGGAAAGAAGCAATTTCAACAAGAAGTCGAGGTTCTAAGTTGCATAAGACACCCTCACATGGTTCTTCTTCTTGGTGCGTGTCCGGAATATGGGTGCTTGGTGTACGAGTTCATGGAAAATGGGAGCTTAGAGGATAGACTCTTTCGTAGAGGAAACTCGCCGCCTCTTTCATGGAGGAAAAGGTTCCAAATAGCAGCAGAGATCGCTACTGCACTCTCCTTCATTCACCAAACAAAGCCAGAGCCTCTGGTTCACCGTGACCTAAAACCTGCCAACATTCTCCTAGATAGAAACTATGTGAGCAAGATCAGTGACGTTGGATTAGCTCGGTTAGTCCCCGCGTCAGTGGCTGATACGGTCACGCAGTACCACATGACATCTGCAGCAGGAACGTTCTGTTACATAGACCCCGAGTACCAGCAGACAGGAAAGTTAACCACGAAATCAGACATATATTCGTTAGGGATAATGCTGCTTCAGGTCATCACTGCAAAGAGTCCAATGGGTCTGGCTCATCACGTGTCGAGGGCAATCGATAAAGGAACTTTCAAGGATATGCTTGATCCTTCCGTGACTGATTGGCCTGTCGAAGAAGCTATAACTTTTGCGAAGCTGTGTCTAAAATGTGCCGAGCTAAGAAAGAAAGATAGACCAGATCTTGGAAAGGATATAGTTCCAGAGCTTGTCCGATTAAGAAGCTTGGGGATGAACAACGAGTCAGGTAAATGACTACATATAAAAACCTAAACAAAGTCTTATACTTTACTAAGTAAAACTCAATCGCTTACACTTTGAAAATGCTGTTTTATTCATTAGGATGCGAGAGTTAACAACTGGGTCTGAAGATCTTATATTATCTTAAATCTTTTGAAGAGTTTTATGAGGACCTGGATAGAGAGATTGCTTGCTTCTCAAGAAAGAAAGTTAAGATAGTGGTAAGTGAAGTGTCATGAAGAGATGACTTAACTAAAATCTAACCCTTGTCAATATTATATATCTCTGTAACATACTTCCACCTTTCGGCTTTCCGATGAATAGTATTGAACAAAAAGCAATGATTTATATGTTAATGTTCACTTCTCGTAGCCTATCTAAGATGAAGCTATTGATTTATTCAAACTTTGTCATTTTATGTTGTTCCGCTTAATTTACTTATCTAGTAGTAGATAGTAATTTAAAAACGCCGTTAAATACATATTGTTTTCTCGAGATAGGCAGCTAACACATTTTTTTAATAAATAGTTTATAACACGCTACCAGACGTTAATTCGAGTATCTGATTACAACTACAAGTCTACAAATAGCACTTGGGGCCAAACAGTAGAGAGACTATAAACAAAAACAGGAGAGATTATAAACAAAAACAGAAATAGAAGAGATATTATAAAGATGAAAGAATCAATCTAGTGCCGATTATTGTTAAAATGAAATTGATACAAAGCTAACTTTGAAAGCAAAGTATAAAAGAACAATGACAGAACAAAAAGGGGATTTGGAGACACTTTTTAGTTAATTAGTTGCCTCATAAAATGGGGGTTTTGAGTATACATTGAGAAACGAATATACTAACGCAACTAAAATTATATCGACAGTTTCTGTTATACAGTTTACGAGTATATTGACATTCCACTCTCACCTCCAACTCCTGCTAAATCCTAGCATAATTTGCCTGAAAAATATTATATCTAAGCAGAAAAATATGATCCCACATAATCAAATTGAATTTGATTGTTTTAAGCACAGTGGTTGTATTCAATAGTCAAAATATAAACAAATCTAGTCGTTTTATCACCTAAATATCATCTGTAAATTGTAAAACTAATTGTAAATTATGTTTGCATCTTAATCCTTAGAAAAATAAGTAATACGTAGCTTAACATACACTGATACATACATTGTCCGTTCTAAACTTTTTTATATTCTCAATCTTAATTTTTAACTTTCCAGCAAAATACAATCCATCAAGAAAGCATCTTCGTATCAAACCCACAACGTGATGATTTATAAATGTCCAACCAAACTAACTAAGCAATGAACGAACATTCCACTCCAAACACCAATTTTTAGGTTATCATCAATTCATCATGGGCCTCTTCATCATGATCATGGTCATTGCCATTTTAGTTGCATCATCACGGTCCGATCAATCAGATGTCCTCACTCCTCTTTGCATCAGCGAATGCTCCACGTGTCCCACCATTTGCTCTCCACCGCCCTCCAAACCCTCTTCCTCCACGTCACCACCTCCGTCTCCTTCATTGCCGCCATCCTCTCCGCCACCGCCACACAAACGCTCTCCACCACCGCTTTCACAATCGCCGCCGCCGCCGTTAATCACCGTCATCCATCCGCCACCACCACGATTTTACTATTTTCAGTCGACACCACCGCCACCACCAATTGCTTCAGATGTGAAAGGCTCGCCACCATCACCGCCATCGCCAAAGGGACAGTCACAGGGGCAGCAGCAGCAGCCTTCTTACCCATTTCCTTATTTCTATTTCTACACCGCATCAGATGCCACTATTCTCTTTTCTTCATCTTTTTTGATTTCTCTGTTTATACTTTTTCTATCTGTTTTTCTTAACGCTTCGTTAGTGTAAAAGACTCCTATATTGTTACGTAGATACTACTAAAATACTATTGTTTATTCATTTTTTGGTGTAATATAAGATCAAAATTTTCATCAATGCGATATCGAACATCAAAAGCAGACGTTAATAAAACAGAATCACATCAAAGTAGTAGATTTTGGTCTGTGAAAACTAGCTACTCGGTCTAATATCTAGTTCATATTGTCCATAACCAAGTCGGACATAGACTATCGACCTTTTTTTTCTTGTGCGACGGACATAGGCTATCGACTAAAAGTTTAAAAGACTAAAACTATTCACTATATCCCCGTTGTTTTTTTTTTTACCGCAAGTAAATGTATCATTAAATTATTTAGGTTACGTACCCTGCTAAAAACTGCACTGATTAAACCATTTTTTGCGCATGTAAATGTGAATTCAATATACATGCCATGTATGTGGATTGTGACAAGAATACGTGGATGACTTTATTTCTATTTTCATCTGGTGGTTAAATCGATTTTTGTATAAATAGTTTCATATCTAATGACAGGGCCGAGGATATGAATGGTGTTTTTTTATAAAAAAAAAACTGTCACGTATGTATTAATTAAGTATTATTTTTTTGTTTTGTAATTTTGTTTCTATCAAAATTCTTTTAATCCTTAATTAACGCAGTGAAAAACATGCGAGTGGGGAGAAAGAAAAGTGAAAGAGCGATTTCAGATCCAAACAGAGAAAGAGTTTACTGAAACATTTGGATGTTAATCCATTGAAGAAAAACCGTGAAATCTCATCTATTGTTTTTTGGATCTACATCAATTCTTCGAGGAGATTTTGATAGGATCGCCTACAGGAGGAAGATCCGGAATGGCAACGGAGGTCGGGGAGATGTCTCCGCCGGAGGCGACGGCGAGTCTTCTCTCCCTCGCTTCCGCCTCTCAGCAACCGTACGTTTCCGAGCTCCTCTCCTTCACTCTTGATCGTCTCCACAAGGTTTCTCTCTCTCTCTCTCTTTCTCTGTATTATCTTCTCTTGACATCTCTCTGCGCTCATGGATGTCTGAATCATGTGGGTTACTGAATTTGAAGGAGCCGGAGCTGCTTCGAGTGGACGCAGAGCGGATTCAGAGGCAAATGCAAGAGGTGGCGGTTGGAAATTACCGCGCATTTATCACCGCTGCAGATGCTTTGCTTGCGATCCGCCAGGAAGTATCCTCCATTGATAAGCATCTCGAGTCTCTGGTAAATTTACCTTTGCGTTCCATATCACATTGACTTCTCCTCCTTCACTTGCTTATGTCTGCCTGGTTTTGAATCTAACTTAAAGTTCTGAATCTTAGCCGATTAATTACGATTAGTAACAGTGAAATTAGAAAATCGATTGGAATCAAGTCAAGTTGCAGAACCATCCATGATGTTTCATGCCCTATGCTTTTGTATACAGTGTATGCGAAACTTGGGAGATTGATCTTGTTGTGTTGTTGTCTAAGTAGGCAGCTAACGTCTTGAAAATAGGTGAATGAATCGTTGGATTAGGAATGTAGCTTGAGCTTTCGATGTTTTCAGAAAGCAAGATCGGTTCTTGCACAGCATCCACTGACTTTAGCACTTGCATCCTTGGAGAGAAGAAAAATTCTTTCAAAATTTTGATGTCGGAATTCTGTACTTTTCCCCTTTTGCAGATTGGCGAAGTCCCAAAAGTAACGTCTGGTTGCACAGAATTTATCGATTCTGCTGAGAATATTCTAGAGAAGAGGAAGATGAACCAAGCTTTGCTGGCAAATCACAGCACTCTTCTTGACTTGCTTGAGATTCCTCAGCTTATGGACACGTAAGCTACTAGACTTCGTGCCAAGAAGTTTAATCTTCTCTCTTGTCTATCTCTGCTCATTCCTTTCATGAGAGAAAAGCCGAGCAACTTCTATATGTTTATAAGCTCTCTTCAAAATAATTTATATCTTTGTCAGATGCGTGAGGAACGGAAATTTTGATGAGGCTCTTGACCTGGAAGCATTTGTATCGAAACTTGCAACCATGCATCCCAAGTGAGTGTATTTTTTGTTTTTTTTTTTGTTATCTTTCTCCCAACATAATTTCTTTGGCTACGTAAGGCCTAGCTATTATCTCTTACGATTTAATCTTCTCTCAATGTCAAGGTTGCCTGTTATCCAAGCGCTTGCAGCGGAGGTTAGACTAACAACTCAGTCACTTCTCTCACAGCTTCTCCAGAAACTGCGCTCAAATATACAGGTTTCATGTGAATATAGTCTATTTGTATAGAGTGAATTATAGTTGAGTTTAGTAATCTAGGAGGCTCAATATTTTGTAGCTGCTCTCTGTTTCAGTTGCCAGAATGTCTACGGATTATTGGTTACTTACGCCGAATAGGAGTCTTTGGCGAGTATGAAATGCGATTGCAGGTGAATTTTTATGACATATAACTTTGAATTATTCCTTTCATTGTATAAGCTCTGCTTCACTTCTGAATGTTCTTGTCTGTGCAGTTCTTAAGATGCCGTGAGGCATGGCTCACTGGAATTCTTGAGGATCTAGATCAGAAAAATGCTTATGAGTATTTAAAAGGCATGATTAACTGTCATAGAATGCACCTATTTGATGTGGTTAATCAATATCGAGCTATTTTTGCTGATGATACATCGGGGAGTGAAGAAAATTATGATGGTGGACTTCTGTTTAGCTGGGCCATGCATCAAATAACATCACACCTGAAGACTCTGAAAATTATGCTCCCAAAGATTACTGAAGGAGGATCGCTATCGAATATTTTGGATCAGTGCATGGTTGAGTTCTTTTCCATCTCATATATTCCCTTTTGAATACTCTGTGCAACTCTGATTGACATGTTAACTTCTTCTCATGACCACACAGTACTGTGCTATGGGGCTTGGTTGGGTTGGGCTAGACTTCCGGGGTTTGCTTCCTCCACTTTTTGAAGAGTAACAATTCTTCTTCTTATATATATTTTATTTGTTTCTGTCATAGTCTTTACTAATTTGTTAGCAAGTTCAGTATTCAACTCACATACTTTCTACAGGGCGGTTCTAAACTTATTCTCCAAGAACATGAACACAGCAGTTGAGAATTTTCAGGTGGGTAAATACAAAAAAAGTTTAACTTTTGCTCTGGCATGGAACTCAACTCAGATATAAAATACCTGTTCTTATGAATCAAATGTTGTACTCTTGAATTTCTCTGTTAAATTCTTCATGATGTTTTTACTTCCAGTTAGTTTTGGATTCACATCGATGGGTTCCATTACCATCTGTCGGCTTCCCATCAAGCGGTATTAATGAAGGTAGCAAAGATGACGTCACACCTCCATCATACTTAATGGAGCACCCGCCCCTTGCAGTTTTCATAAACGGTGAGACTATGATACGGTATCAGTTTCTTATATTTATGAATGATATAACCAATGATGAATGTTCTAACGATTACAAAATGATGCATATAAGTGTAGCTCTTTTTTTCAGTCTAATTTGCGATTGATAATCCTGGCTACGTCCACAGGTGTATCTGCTGCATTGAACGAACTACGTCCTTGCGCCCCACTAAGTCTGAAGAATGTTATTGCTCATGAATTGATCAAAGGACTTCAGGCGGTCTCTGGCTCTTTACTTAGATACAACACAACTCGGATGCTTCGACTCAATGAATCCAATCTCTTCCTCTCACTTTGCCGAGCTTTCGTCGAGGTACAATTTTACATCTCAACTCAAAATTGTATCAACAAGTAAAATTGAGTTGTCTAAATAGCGCAGTTGTGGATCGGTTTGATTTTTCCAGATTGAACACCTCTCTGTCTAACTCACATCACTGTTTTTTCTTCTTTTTGGTTGTCAGGTAGTTTTTCCACATTGCGCCACATGCTTTGGCCGGTGTTATCCAGGTGGTGCCACTATCGTTATGGATGCTAAGAGTACATATGACGGTCTAGGTCGCATCTTAGCCGCTTCGTCCTCTCCTGAACCATCCAACAAACTCGCAAAGGCCAGCAGCATTGACGCAATGAGTGCATCAGAGAACGGTGTAACCTCCCAAGTCGAAGAAAAACAAGTCGAGAGTCCGAATGAGAAAGAAGAGAACAGTCCCATCCCCTTGCAGATTCCTGAGGCAACATCACCCGAGTCTTGAAAGATTTTCTTATAAAAGAAGAAGAAAAAAAATATATATAAAGTGAAAATTAAGTGAAGAACATCGATAGATTATCTAAATATAAATTCGATAGGACTATTTTGAGACTTGATCTAAATCGTTTATGTTTCTTTAAACAAAATGTTTTCTGATAATTGAAGAGAAACTAAATTAGGAGCCATTCTTGACATTGCCAATTGTCGGCTTCGAGCTGTCGTGACACAAGATCCTAATCTAGTCCAGTCCTCTTTTGCTTTCGTAATAGTTAAATCTTTCTTTGGGTGGATTATCGGAGTTAATTGGCCGCATATAATCAATAAATCTAATTTGATAGTCGTTTGATACGTCTAACTGCATAACACAAGCATTCCAACGTTCTTAATCCAAAATGAAAATTTCTCCATCTCCAAATAATAAAACAAAAGTAATATCTCTGCTTATAAGAAAAATTCTTAACAAAGAAAATCTCGACAGAATTGGAGAACAATTTTTTTAAAAGTGAAGACTTCAATTCAAAGATTAAATGAAATAGCAACAACAGCTAGAACAACTTTGAGGTGTGATATTTAAGCTTTCTTCAACAAATGTGGAGAGATTTTATTACACTTTCAATTTGTAGCTGCCATATATAGTAATTCTATGATTTAACATTTCCATTAGAAAAATTCGGATAATGAAGAAAGCATAAACTACTGCCGATAAACATATGATCTTGTACATTCGACATTTGGCCATCCCTAGTCATATAGATATCAGTTACATACAAGCTATATATAAACTATGTCTCATACCTCCAAATCAATTAGCTATAATCCAAATTGTCTCTAATCCAATAAACTTTAGAGCCGTTTATATTAATTGTTGTAAGACATTCCGGATCGTTTGTTTCGTCACACGGGGTTCTCAAACTTTCTAGAGTCCACTCTTTAATTGTGTATATACGAGTTGATTGGCCGCATATAGTCTCAATAAACCATATCGTCTAAGTTCTAACTCCAATGTTATTATGGAAAATTCACCATATATATAATCATGAAATATCTAAAAGGTACTTAATATATAGCAATTTTAAGTTTTGAAAGTATGTTCGAATACATGATAAATGATATTTTTGCTTCTTTGTCCAGATCTCCGCAGCTCCGCTTGTCTTGTCTCCCAGATTCTATTGTTTCTCAAACCCTGCATATATTCTACAGAAGTACGAGTGCTCCAGCAATATATATATACCAGAAAAGGTTAAAAAATAGTAATATACTTTTATATATAGCACATAATTCTGAGGAAAACAAAAATAAATCCCAACATATATACGGTGTAATAATATTAATAGAAATCATCCGTAGATCAGATGTACCGTGTGTGCGTTTTACAATCAGAACATAATATTTGATTTAAAAACAATTATTTGATCTTTTAAAATGTTTAAAAAATATTAGTCTAACAAACTACTCGTACCGCAAATTACTTTTTCTGATTAACAATATTTTAACTATTGGTCCATAATCGTTTTAGTCATAAACCAGTTTTTGGTAATACGTGTTGACAATGTTGAGAATAAGACGTAAATCATCCTTACTCTAAAAAAAAAAAGAAATTCGAGCTTGGGAGATTCCCCAAAGAAATAGCTTCTAATAACAAGAGCAACCCTGTGCGAAGTTACCTCAAATTACTTTGATCAGTTTGGTGATAATATCACTAAACCCTTAACGATAATCAAACCAAATCGAGATATTTAATTTACAGCTATAATTACACATGTTCGAGAGAGAGAGAGAAGGGGTGACAGAGAGAGAGTAAGCACACATAGCTTCAAGCATGAAACCCTAGTATGCAAGAAAGCCACCATGTGTGCTCACTCTCTTCTGTCACCTCCTGTTACCTTAGATACTCTGCGCATGTGATGTGACAAGACTCGAAAAGCTTGGCTAGTTCAAAACAATCGATTTTAACCCATAAACATTTTAACCCATAAACCTACTTTTATAGGCACATATATATCATTGTTCAAATAGGGAATTATGAACAAGACTGCACCTTATATCTTTCTATTTTGGATGTGGGAAAAAACTGAGACCTGTCGGGGCTTTTTATAGCCAAAGGAAGAGAGAGATTGTGGTACAGAAAAAGAAAGAGATAAACTCAACTCAAATCTCTCTCATGAATTATTATTGATAAAGATTGTTCCGTTTCTAACCACGTGAATTGCTATCTATCTATTACGATGCTGACTTCTTTAGTTCACCTTTTGCTTTTGCTATTCAAATAAAACACATACCTTGAAAATTTATCATCAAAATTTTTTTGCATTCACGATTATATCTCATTAGTATAATTTTATCTACGTATACCTATATTTGTAATGTGTTGTAATATGCTTTAACACACACACAAAAAAGACTGCAAATATGCTCTTGGAAGTCTTGGTGGCAAGTTACTTACGGAATATCCTAAAATGAGTTGTTAATGTGCACAACGTATCAACTTAATAATGCACATGTGTATAACTAATGGTCCAAAACCTTTGGAACAAAATATGGATGAAGTTTCTCCCAAAAACAAACCATTGGGTGAATTCATACCAGGAATAGATTAATTGTAAATTTGGAGGAAAGCATGGATTACTTTTACTTTTTATAAGCAAATTAATGGGATAAAAAAAGTAGACCGACCAATTACCAATCAACAGAGCCTTAGCATGAAAAAGTTCAGCCACCCCCAAATATTCAATACGGCGCTAAAGCATCTTAAAGCATGCATGCTTTTTCTAAAATATATATAAAAAAAAACATTTAAAAATTGTATGCGTACTATGCAATATGCTCTATTTCAATACAATTTCCTCCATCAAATTCGTCTTTGATTCCCTTACAAAAATATAATATTGTTACACGAATCTTTCAGTCGAAACATATAACAAAATGCATGTCACTGACTCATTGTTGTAGAACGACTTGTAACCTAATAGTTTGTACTTTGTACTAATCTTTTTTTTATAGAAGGTCTATAATAAAAATGTGACGAGATTTATTATAAAAGAAAATGAGACGAGATTCAACCTAAAAAGAAAATAAGATAAATTAATATGTTAAGAATCTGAGATTAAAAGACATGATATAATATCATATAGATGATATGAGTCATTCCTTTATTGCTAATTAGGTTTAAAATACTTTTTGTAACTAATTTTATTATTTTAGTTTTAATGTTCTGATTGTTTCATAATTTTTTCTCTTTTGCTTAGCTATACGGTAGTTTCTTAATTTACCTATACACAAAATTGCTATCTCATTTTTACTTTTTTAAAAAAAATCTTCAAATCGACGGCGATATGAGATTGCGAATATGTAATGATGACATCTGACCTGGTGCATTGTAGCATCCGTGCGTACAACCAGGTTCAGAGTAGAAGATAGTTGGTTTTTTCCCTGTCAAGATGAAGAATATATAACCTTTATCAATTTGTCCCAAAAAAAAATATATCTATAACCTTTATAAAAATTATGAAGAATATATGGGTGTTACCATACCAATATACATACAAGTTTAAAGAAGATGAAGAATGCATACCACTAAGAAATAAACAATTAATCTTAGCTAAAAATTCCCAAGATGGAAGTTCGCATATGTATGTACTTCCTTGACAACTTTCCTTTTTGGGTAAAACACACGCAATAAAACCCTTCATACTTTTATTTTCCTTTTCCGGTTATGTTCTGCATTTTTGATATTATTTACATTATCATTATTTGTTAAATATTTAAATTATTCTTGTTATTATACTTGTGATTATTATTATATGGATAGACTTGTGATAGCACTTAAGGGGATAATAGCCTAATTTATTAACAGTATCCCCTCATCGGAAAATTTTACGCCATATTTGTGATGGAAGAAAATTGCGTACGTAAATATATGCAACTCTGTTTGGGAACAATATTTATGTCTTGTTACTTATTGACCGAAATGTACAATAAAGGAACGTTAATAAATTAAAGAAATTCTGAAAATTAAGTACCTAATGGTTGGGTAATGTATATTTTCATCTACAAAATTGATTGTTAGATATCTACTTCAAAATTATAGGCAAATATATGTCATATGTAAATAAATCAGATGATAAGGGAATAAACTTTTGAAGTTTAGAGGGACATATTCACTTTGACTTCTAATTTGGATCCATTATGGATTCGGTGTTGCTTGAAGTCGAAGCCTCAACAAAAAGAACCTACAGTAAAAAAAGAAAATGTAAATCAAAATGCCTTTAGACACTTCGAGTAATACGGAAAAAAAAGACACTTCAACTAAAACAAGTTATAAGCAAAATAATTGTGTTGCAATACTTCATCTATTCAATCAAAATTGATAACCACTTTACCATTTATCAGTGAATCTTATATTTAGTCTCTTTTTTTGTCTTTCTTAAATCACATATATGTCAAATACGATACTTACCAATGTTTGGTGTACTATAAAAAAATAAACATGTATTATATTTGTATTATGGTGGGAAAACATGTAATATACATACGTATTAAATCATGGTGTTAGAGATGAAGAGGGCATGATCGTGGGACAAATGATATTTACTACTAATTGAAGCTACCACATATGTGTGGACATGTGCTGATCAGATGTATATTTAGCAATTTTGGGATCAATTAGAAAGAATAGAGAGAGTCAGAGATGTATGAGTGACCACACAAACGTTATTTTAAAATTACTATTAAGATTCTCCTCCGATACACAAACTCTATTTTTCCACTTTCGGCGTGGGAATCACGTGGAGAGCCCCTAAGAGAACACGTAGTCGGAATGAATCTGCCGACCAAACCCCACATCGTAAGTGGACATCAGAACCACGCTGGTCCATCTCATCATTTATCCCTTCTTCTAGATTTTGAAATCGATTCGCTTTAGATTTGATCCTCGGTATATGGCTTATCTGTTTCCCGGTTAAGTAATCGACCGGAAATGTTAAGGAGCCTCCGGGCTTGGGCTCGGGCTCGAGCATAAGGCCTAAGAGGACTAAGAAAGGTCCAATTTCGCTGCATCTGTCGGCATCCAGATGTTTCAAAAAGTTGTTTTTTAGTCAGGTTTCTGACAATTAAGAGTTAAAAAAAATTGTAAGAATGTTGTGAAAACTTAGAAACTTTATTAATCACTGGAATGTATATATAGAGTACATAGGGAATTTAGGTTAAGTACAATGCCCTGATGAGCCTAATGGGCCGGTATAAGAGTCCATATATGATATGTGTTATAACACTCCCCCTTGGACGAGTGAACCGGGTCAGCTACTCAATCGGGATCTCGATAATGCGCTAGGGAATGTTGCCTCATTAAAACCTTACCAGGAAAACCCAGTGGGACAAAACCATGGTGAGGGAAAAAGAGTACAACACGCATTACTCCCCCTGATTGTAGCATCACTACAGATCTCTAAGTCTATACATTCCTATCTGTTTGACGAGCTTCCGGTGTGTTGAAGTAGGCAATGATTTGGTGAAGAGGTCAGCTGAATTCTCACTGGATCGGACCTGCTGACCGCTGAGAGTGCCGTCCTTCTGCCAGTCTGCGGTTGAGAAGAACTTCGGTAGAATGTGCTTCGTCCGATCTCCTTTGATATATCCTTCCTTGAGCTGAGCTATGCATGCCGCGTTGTCTTCATACATCACCGTGGGCTGTGTGTCTTCGTCCATACCACAATCTCTGCGGATGTGCTGAGTCATGGAGCGCAGCCAGACGCATTCCCTACTAGCCTCATGAATGGCTAGGATTTCAGCATGGTTTGATGAAGTGGCAGTGAGTGTCTGCTTCATTGATCTCCAAGAGATGGCTGTTCCTCCATGCGTAAAAACGTAGCCAGTTTGAGACTTGGCAGTGTGCGGATCTGATAGATATCCTGCATCGGCGAAGCCGACTAACCCATCTTTATTTTGGTTAGTATAGAAGAGTCCTAAGTCTTGAGTACCTCGAAGGTATCTTAGGAGATGTTTTATACCGTTCCAGTGCCTCTGAGTTGGAGATGAACTATATCGAGCGAGGAGGTTCACGGCGAAACATATGTCTGGTATAGTGTGACTAGCCAGGTACATTAACGCTCCTACAGCACTGAGGTATGGCTTTTCAGGACCAAGGATTTCTTCATCATCCTTTTTGGGACCAAGAGGATCATCACTTAAGCTTCTAACTACCATTGGGCTGGTCAATGGGTGAGCTTGGTCCATATTAAATCGCTTGAGTACCTTTTCGATATAAGCCGATTGATGCACAAGGATTCCTCCTTTGATGTACTCAAGTTGTAATCCCAAACAGTACTTTGTTTTGCCTAGGTCTTTCATTTCGAATTCTGCTTTTAAGCAGTCGACTGTTTGGGAGATCTCACCAGATGTTCCGAGGATGTTTAGATCATCCACGTATACTGCTATGATTACAAATCCTTTGTTTGAGTACTTCTTGATGAAGATGCATGGACTTATGGGGTCATTTTTGTAGCCTTCTTTGATGAGGTAATCACTGAGGCGGTTGTACCACATACGCCCACTTTGTTTCAGTCCATACAAGGATTTGTTCAGCCTGATGCAGTATTGATCTCGAGATGCATTTTTGTCTTTTAGTTCAATGCCATCTGGGAGTCTCATATATATTTCGTTGTCCAGGGGCCCATAGAGATATGCGGTTACAACATCCATTAACCGCAGATCAAGATTTTCTCTTATGGCCAGACTTATGAGGAATCGGAATGTTATTGCATCCACCACTGGAGAATAAGTCTCCTCATAATCGATTCCGGGTCTCTGTGAGAATCCTTGTGCTACAAGCCGTGCTTTGTATCGAACGACTTCACCGAGTTCGTTCCTTTTGCACACAAAGACCCATTTGTGGCCCACTGGCTTGATGTGTGATGGGGTCCGGATGATCGGACCGAACACGTTTCTGAGTTTGAGACTCTTTAACTCCACGTTTATGGCTTCTTTCCATTTTAGCCAATTTGTTCGATGTGTACACTGTGTTATTGACGTGGGTTCTAGATCCTCTTGCGTGAGCGCAACATCAAGTGCTACTTTGTATGCAAAGAGTGCATTTAAGTCGACTTCTTTTCGATTCCATTGTATTCTGGACATATTGTAATTGATGGAGATCTCATTGTTATCTTCTGAACCTGGAGATTCGGCGTCCCGAACTTCCATTGAGGGTTCATTAGATTGAGTCTCAGCCGCGGCTATGTCTGATATTGCAGGAATCCCGGTTTCGGTTATTGCATCTTTCTTTGATTTCCGGGGATTCTTATCTTTGGAACCGAGAGGTCTGCCCCGTTTGAGACGTGGTGCAGACTCTGTAGCAACTTGGGTCTGTCCCGTTGGGACAGCTATTCGTACTGGTGCATTACAAGCTGGGATGTACGATTTGGTTACTTTGGTCGGATCAGCAAAGGAATCTGGCAATTGATTAGCTAGCTTTTGATAATGAATAATCTTTTGGATCTCTGAATCACATTCTAGAGTCCGAGGATCTTGCCAATTTAATGATGTTTGATTCCATGAAAGATCTTTGACCAGCTTGTTTGTCTCACCACCTAAAGAGGGATATACCGATTCATCGAATTGGCAATCCGCATATCTGGCCTTGAAGAGATCTCCAGTGGTTGGCTCGAGATATCTTATGATGGTGGGAGAGTCAAAACCAACATATATTCCCATCCTTCTTTGAGGTCCCATTTTGGTTCGATGTGGTGGAGCAATGGGTACATATACTGAACACCCAAATGTTTTGAGATGGGAGATGTCTGGCTCATGACCCGAGAGTAGTTGGGATGGGAATATTTGTGTTCACTAGATGGCCGGATGCGTATGAGTTCAGCAGCATGTAATACTGCATGTCCCCATGCTGAGGCCGGGAGCTTTGATCTCATGAGTAATGGTTGGGCTATCCATTGAATGCGTTTAACGAATGATTCAGCCAATCCATTTTGAGTATGGACATGTGCTACAGGATGTTCCACGGTTACCCCCATGGCTATACAGTAGTCATTAAACGCTTGTGAGGTAAATTCACCAGCATTGTCAAGGCGGATAGTCTTTAGTGGGAAGTCAGGGAAATGGGCCCGCAATTTTATGATTTGGGCCAAGAACCTAGCGGAGGCTTGGTTCCGAGAGGACAAGAGACGAACATATGACCAACGGATCGATGCGTCTATAAGGACCATGAAGTACCGGAATGGTCCGGAAGATGGATGTATAGGTCCACAGATATCGCCCTGGATTCTTTCTAGGAAATGAAGTGTTTGTTTAGAGATTTTAACTGGTGAAGGCCGAGTGATCAATTTGCCTTGAGAACAAGCTGTGCACATGAGGTGTTGAGGATAAGCTCGGTTTTCTTTGAGGGTATGCCCTTGAGAGTTTTGAATTAGTTTACGCATCATATTTGCACCGGGATGACCGAGCCGGTCGTGCCAAATAGTATAATCAGTAAACCGGGCTTTGAGAGTGGTATTAGCTTCAATCATACTGACTTTAGCATGGTAAAGTCCAGTAGAGAGCGCGGGTATGGTTTCGAGGATTTGTTTATGGCCGTCTACGGTTTTAGTGACTAGGAGGGATTCTTTGTTCCCTTGACCTTGGGTTTCTATGTGGAAACCATTCTGTCTTATATCCTTGAAGCTCAGAAGATTTCTCTTCGAACTAGGAGAATATAGAGCATCTGGTATTTCAAGTTGTGTGCCATTTGATAGCAACACATAGGCATGGCCATATCCTTCGATAAGGTTTGAGGGACCCGCGATGGTGCTAATATTTGCGGTTTGATAGGTTAGGTTTATGAAGTAACTTTTGTTTCTTAAGATAGTGTGGCTGGATCCACTATCTACGACTATGGTTTCCATTTGCTTTTCCACCTTTGGATTTCTGACAGGCTAATGAAACTGGGAGCTAATAGACCTCAGTTAGTCGCTACAAATTCCAAGGATTGATCACCAAAACTGGAGAAACTGCTGGTTGAAGAAGGAAAAACTCGGATCTGGTTTTTTTTTTTTTTCGGTTGATCGTCGTGTACTGTAAGTGTGCGTGAGGGCGCGTCCGACGTTGGATCGACAAACGGTTTTCACCAGTAGATTCGTCTCGTCGAGGGCTTCGATTTGATATGTAGATCGTCTTCTGGTTCCTCACGGTTTGGAAGATATGCGTCTTTTAAGTTTCGACTTGCTTTTAGGGTTTTGGTGGTGGCCGGATTTATTAGGGTTTTTCGCTCAGAGAGTCTTATCGTGCTGATAACGTGTTGTGAAAACTTAGAAACTTTATTAATCACTGGAATGTATATATAGAGTACATAGGGAATCTAGGTTAAATACAATGCCCTGATGAGCCTAATGGGCCGGTATAAGAGTCCATATATGATATGTGTTATAACAAAGAACACTTTATATGGTAATAATTTTTTATAATAGTTAAATTTAACCAAAAATTAAATTTTGATAAAGAAATGATATAAAAATAACGATTATGATAATAATGACGGGTACAATGTTATGATATGTGTCTAATCGTGATTATGCGACTGCGGCACCCAAGTCAGGATTATATGACTTTTTTTAAAAAGCTAATCGTGAAATGTGTATATATTTTATAGACTTTATTAAGTCTTGAAGTTTTGGAGTGAGTCTAATTATTATTACTTTTTTCCTTTGTTACTTTTTTCCTTTGTTTCATCTTGTTAGAAGTCTGGAACGCACGAAAACAAAAGGATTTATTATATGTGAGGTGTGGTGAATAATTTTGTATGTGTGCGATAAAATGGATATAGAAACACAATTGCATTCGACCAAAAACAGAAACACAATTGCATTCGACCAAAAACAGAAACACAATTGCTAGGCTATTAATTTCACTGCCGAGATGTTACAGAATAATCAAGGGTACATTCTTTGAGTGAATTTTTATATGTTTACTTTGATTTATGAAAAATACCATAGGTTTCATTATGCATGCGTGACTACGTGTGTAGGTGGGGATTTGAGAACATTGTTTGAGTGTGTGCGAGATATGAGTCATTACATAGATAAGACTGAAGTGAAAACTTGTCTCGGTGTTGAAGATTGTGTCAGTTTGTGTTAGAAATAGAAAGGTGGAAACGTTTTAGATCTTCTTCCCCGTGTGAAATTTCTCTAAGTGTTTGTTTTGTCTTCATATCTGATCTGAAAGTGTTTTTTTTTTTTTTTTAAAAAAAGAGGACTATCGATTTTTAATCAAAAAAGGTTTTTAAAAGCATTAGTATCGATTTTTCCGTGGACCAAAGAGGAGATGGTTTGACTTAGTTTCAACCTAGGAGATGGGGAAGAAGATCTTGGTAATTTTACCCTTCTTCTATGTTCCAACATATTCAGACTTAACTGTTATGTTAACAAATCTGGTTCAATTGGTATGTTATACACAATGATCTCTTTTCATATTTTTTCCATGTAACGTTTACTTTTGAACCTTACTACCTTAGCTATGACCAAAAAAAAAATTTAAATGTATTTAAAACTATAATTTAGTGATACTTTTAATTATTAAAATTTGATCTAACTTTTCATGTAGTGAATGATAGCTCGTGGAAAATCAAGCCATTGATTAAAGGTTTACATATGGTCTTTTATGTTTGCTGGTAGTCACGTTCATACGAATATGTGAATACCAACATCACGCCAACTAAATTTTGGGTTTTTGCTGCACATTATTATTATACACAACTTGCCATTGACCGTTCTTCACATCAACGGTCAACTATTTTAAAAGAAAAAAACAACATTTCCACTATTCTTAATCTCGTCTGAAACTTAATTAGTTAGCAAATCAATTCTCGTTAGCCCCCTTATATGTTGAAAATGACATTACAAATCTTAAATTTAAACTCTTCTTCGCGTTAAAAATTCTTAAATGCGACTCTATATATTTGCTTTTTCAGTATTGTTCTTAAAAACAGCCACAAAATAAATAAATAAAATAATATGAAATATAACGTCCGAGTGTCGTCAAATTGAGACCAGCTCAAAAGACACGGCTTCCTTTGCGTTACACTAATATTCTCCTCCTTTGTCTCTGCAATCATTCTTCTTCTCTGAGCTGTAACACAAGAACAAAAAAACAAAGAAAGACTCTCTCCAAGTCTCGCCGGCTTCCATGGAAGATTACGGCCGTCAACGACCGTACGGAGACGGAGGGATGCAGATCCAGCCTTACCACGGTGCTCCGGGAGCCGGCGATTTCAGGAGTTACAGCGCTTCGTACGCGACGGCGACGGAGAACAATATATACGATCTGAAAAAGGGGAAATCGATAGCGAGATCGAAATCGTGGGGAATAACGGACCCGGAGCTCCAGAGGAAGAAACGGGTCGCGAGTTACAAGATGTATAGTGTTGAAGGCAAAGTCAAAGGCTCTTTTAGAAAAAGCTTCAGATGGCTTAAGCAGAGGTACACGCAGGTCGTCTATGGTTGGTGGTGAAAGTTTTCTCCTTTTTTTTTGTCTCTTCTTGAGCTTTGGATCTTCTTCTATTTTTGATTTCCTCAAGTAATTATGATCTGTATTGTCTCTCTTTCTCTTATATATCTCTGTGTGTTGTAATCTTGAATGTAACTGTGCTGGCTGCATTTCCACAAATCATATATGATCATTTAGTTTCGCAAAGTAAAAAACCTTTGGATAGATATCTTCTTGTGGAAATTTTATGCCCTTGACTAAGATTATTTAGTTTACCAAAATATTGTTCAGAGTAGATTGTGAAAGGTTCAATGGTTTTACCAAGTGAATGAGATATGATCAATATACATCTATAGTCTTATTTACCATTAGATTTTGATATGGTTAAGGGGTTTTTTTTTTGTGTGTTTACTGATTACATCTGGTGAGGAATCAATCTCGCACTAGCTGGTTTTAATTTTTGTATTCATCCCATTTGCATAACTCTTCATCAAAAAGCTCTGCCTTTATTCAGCAATAGAAAACAATTTTGCGGGTTAGAATGATCCTTGGTAAAAATTCCTTTAAATCTTGAGGGTTTCCTTTCTGAGTAGAGTTTTTTTAGGGGGACCGTTTCTCAATTAACTTACTTTGTCGGCTTTGATCTGAGCCTGCACTTGCAAGACTCGATATGTTAATCTGTCATGGAGATTATCCACTTTGTGATCAGGTCAATGTTTTCCACTGATAAGTTCTTTGAACATAATAATAAACCTGTGGCAGACTCATACTATTCTAACATATCACAACATAATTTCGAATATCGTTACTCTGTTTCAAGTCTTCTACAGCATAAAGGGAGTTTTGTGCCGATAATATAAAAGACCTCTTCTCGTTGACCCAAAAAAAAAAAGACCTCTTCTCTTCCACTATCCAGTTTCGGTTTATTTTACAAGGCGTTGGCAGACAAGATTAGCTCAGCTAAACAATGTTTTGATGCTTGAACTTTGTTTTGGGTTATTGACTATTTAAATACCTCAGCTTCGTCAACGTATACTCGAGTCATATTTAAAGGTAACGCTATATATGCACTTGACATATGTATGCAATGAAATTGACAAAGTTTTGATTATAAAAACATGAAAAAGATAATTTGGACATGAAAACGCCAATGAGCTTTTGGAACAATGGAGGTTAAGCAGTCTTTGCAACAAAAAAAAAAAAGAAGTTAATTATTCATCGAAAAAGGTCAAAAAAATTCGATCACATAAGCTTAATTTTGTTGCCATACACACTGATATGTTTGAATAAACAATTGCTGCTATAAACAGAAAAATTAATATTTCCACGGCCTTTCAACAACTATAACGTAAGACATCGGCAAAAATCATTCCGTCGATAAATTTCGGAGCCCAACTTTTTCGGTTTTTCGTCGGCGTTTGGGAGAATCATGTGGGAGTCGATTTGCCTGACGCTTCTGGCCACCGCCGGTAACAATATCGGCAAGGTCCTGCAGAAGAAGGGCACTATTATCCTCCCCCCTCTCTCCCTCAAGCTTAAGGTCTCTCTCTCTCCCCCTCTGATGTTTTCGATTTCGATTGCATGATATTCCCCAAGTCTCAGTTTTCGTTTGAATTGGTCGGATCTCTGACGTTCAAAGATTAACCCAACTTTCTGGGAATTGTGGATGGAAATTCGATTTCGTGTTGGAAATACAGCTAATCCGATGATTCATTGCGGTATTCGAGTATTCAGGAATTGGATCCGTGTTATGGAAAGCTCACGTTTTGATCACAATTTCCGAATTTCAGGTGATAAGGGCGTATGCTGAAAATAAACCTTGGGCGTTAGGTTTTCTTATGGACATTTTTGGGGCTTTGTTGATGCTTAGAGCACTATCGCTTGCGCCTGTAAGTGAACTTCTCTATTCGGATGCAAGAGATAGTTTTGCCTTTCGAGATGTCTAAGGTTGATGATAAATGGCTGATTTGTGTATATTTTTTTGGAAACCTGCTTTCAGGTCTCTGTTGTTCAACCAGTCTCAGGATGTGGACTTGCCATTCTTTCCGTCTTTTCACATTTTTATTTGAAGGAAGTCATGAATGTTTTTGACTGGATCGGGATTACCGTCGCCGGTATTGGCACCATAGGTAATATCTTGTGCTTACTGTTAGCTGTTTAAGATATGATGATACCAGAGAAAATCACATGTTAGATTTTGAGGATTTATCTATTTGCTCTAGGAGTCGGTGCTGGTGGTGAGGAGCAAGAAGCATCATTGATATCTGTCTTCCAGTTGCTGTGGCTAGCATTTGTTGTTGCCATCTTGTTTGTAGGTACCTTTCATCCGTGGTATTTCATAAGAAAGTCTTCCTCTTTTGAGATCATCTTCTTCTATATTATGTTGACTGATGGCTTTCCCTTTACCCGTATTTATCCTTTCCAAGTCTGACGAATCAAACAATTGGGTTTCTATTTTCTTTTTCATCTTTTTTTATCAGACAATATCACTTTTTTGGTGTGGTAATTGGCAACGTTTCTGATAACTCTTGTTTTGAAAATTTGGGATATAGGTACTACTAAATGCGTGGCTTCATATCTTCAAACGCCAGCGCAGGGAGCAGGAGCTGGTATATTATCCTCTTAACTCTCTGATTGTTTAGTTTTGTGAGCTATAAGACCTAGTATCACCGCTAATGTTATTGTTGTCTTTTTTTATCCTACCAAACCCACTTAGCCTCGTTTTGGTTTGCAGGTAGAATATGAAGTGGTGGAAGAAATTATATATGGATTGGAATCTGGAATTTTATTCGGGTATCTTTCGCTACCCATGAACATCAAAGAGCATATCTTTTTGGTCTTACATTCCTAGCCTCTGATATTTACCTCTCATCATCTCCTATATATCCATCAACGTGTGCTGTTGATTTTCGAAACATATAAGGACCAATGTGCTGGTGTATCTGCAGAAACATTTCCAAAGAGACTTAAAACTATATTTGAACTGTATTATAGTTTGGTATATAGCTGACAACAGTTTATAATTCGTTTGATCACAGGATGGCATCTGTAGTATCAAAGATGGGTTTTGTATTCGTGGAGCAGGGATTTTCTGCTATGTTCATTCCCATGTGCATTTCTATTAGTATATGCTGTAGTGGGACAGGGTTTTTCTACCAGGTAATTTCTCCTTGCAAGGCTTTTTTACGTCCTCATAGTCTGATCTGCATATGAGTATGGAATATACAGTTAGTTATAACATAAAAGGATTCTCAACCTGTGGTTTATATACAGGTTATTTAAGTCATGACGATACCATGTCTTTTTTTTTTCCTTACTTTACCAGACTCGGGGACTAAAACATGGGAGAGCAATTGTAGTATCCACTTGCGCTGCTGTGGCATCAATTGTAACAGGTGTGGTTGCAGGAATGTTTGCTCTTGGTGAGAAATTGCCAACTTCACAATCTGGACGGCTTTTACTTCTCCTAGGATGGTAAAGTTCTACTCACTATCTTACTGTATTGTCAGTATGTTAGTTGAAAGAAATTCAGATTTCTATCAGAGCCATTAGAGATGAAACATCATATTGATCTTGCCTTACATATCGTTGTGTGCATGAACGCAGAACCGATTGTAGAAGTATAGTGTTTAGATGATTAAAGACTCTTGAAACGTTTTTTGCAGGTTATTTATCATGCTAGGTGTTGTATTACTTGTGACTTCATCACGGCTTATCCGACATCTTCCACGGTCATTCCGGCGTTCCAGACAGAGCAGTGTAGAGAGAGGTTTCAGCATAAGGCGGACAGCTTCTCACGTAGCAAAGGATACAAACCCGAGTGCTGTTATCCAAGCAGCGACATTGCACCATCTCTTATCAACCCCATCAAAAGAGAAAGACTAAGGCTTTAACAAATTTCGATTCGGTTTATGTTTGAGAGATTTGATTTGTTAACTGCCTGAATGAGTAAAGTAAAACCAAATCGGCCGCTGTTAAATATTTTGGCTAAAGCTTTATAATGTCTTTGTTTTCCATGGTCTTCTTTTCTTTGGTACAATACATTAAATTAATTATATTGAGAAAATTATAAACTCAAAAATATTGATGTGCAAGTAGGTTGTTGGTACTGAAAGTGAAAAAGACCGGTTAACCAATTTTAAGTTGGGGGAAGAGATGGAAGAAAGTGAGATATGCATAATGCAA
This sequence comes from Eutrema salsugineum, assembly GCF_000478725.1. Taxonomy (NCBI): domain Eukaryota; kingdom Viridiplantae; phylum Streptophyta; class Magnoliopsida; order Brassicales; family Brassicaceae; genus Eutrema; species Eutrema salsugineum. The sequence continues at coordinate 3,931,152 of NW_006256829.1, read as the reverse complement.
GAGAGAAACCCGAACATCAAATTAGGTTGGTGCTTAACCTATATTGGTACCAAATCAGGACATACATCAAAAACTGAGGGAGACAAATATGTTTGACAATGAAGTGACACACTTCACATTTTAACTATTTTAGTATTTTACCATCTCCTACTTTTTCATCCTTTATTTTACGTGGGTCCCATTCCCACACCCCGGTTCAGCTTTTATCTTTTGGTCCCGTTTACAGAAAACTAAGTGTCACTTGTATAAAAATGATGATAATTTTAAGATTATTATTTCAGACCATCTCCAATCCTACTCCAAATTTCATTGCAAAATAGAGTTTGTAGCATGATTATCTTCAACCCTACTCCAATTCTCACTCCAAAATGGAATCAAAAATGAAGTTACTCCAAATATATAGAAAAAAAGTTAGAGTTTCTCCATTTTTTGGTCATAACTTCATTTTGGAGGAAAAAATAGAGTTTACATTAGAGTAAGACCCAACTCCATTTTAAAATTACTCCAAAATAGAGAAAAATATAAAATCATACATTTGAGATGCTCTTAGGAATCGCTATTAATAGTTTGTATTTGGACTAACTGAGGTTTAACTACACATAATTATCATTATGCGAAGACAACAACAACAATTGAGAATTTATTTGAACCTAAATATTAGGTGTTAATCTCGAAGGGGATGCAAAGTTACAAAAAAAACAGAGTTTTTGAGCGCTTTTGACCCACTGTCTTACAAAATACTCGATATCATGGGTTTAAACTAGTTGGCTGGTATCGGAATTTAACGAAATCCAAATTCCTAATTTTAGCTAGTTTTGTTTCTATTTTTGTTAATGTCTTCAGAAAGTTTTCTTGGTGGTGTAAACAGAGACTCTAGTGAATTGGTATGAGAAGTATCTATTCTAGTGGATTTCGTTGTGCTCATTACTTTAAAAAAAAAAAAGTGGAAAAGAATACACCAAACTTTGACCCAATTTATTGTAAAAACTCTTTATTGCTATCTAAAAACACGTTCTATGATAATCATTCATTACCATGAAGGTCGTCATCATCACCTTTAAAACTAGTCAATGACTTAATCAAAATGATCTAACGTAAAAAAGGGAAATAGAGAGAAATTGACACACACAAACTCAAGAAAAAAAGAAAGAAAGAAAGAGAGAACATATCAAATCCAATCATTCCCCACCACAAAAGGCACTTAGCAGAAAGAAGAAACCCATCAATGTCCAACTTGGTCACACATCATCATTCACATTTTTGTGCTTTTCTATTGAAGCCATCGAATGAAACAAACAAGGGACCACACTTCTATTCTAATGGACATTCACTATGATACGACACTTGAGGGACTTTTCTGCATCACCCACAATCAAAAAAGATTCCTCTTTTCTTTCTTTGGGGGATTTCAACATTAACAAAACAAAAGCTTCAGACTTTTTTTCTTGGTTCTTTATAGAGAACACCCCCCCCCAAAAAAACGAACAAACTTAACGACATCATCAAGCAACACTTTCAAATTGGGGACCCAATGTGCTGTTTCAAATTGCAACAAGATTTGAGTTTTCTTATACACATTGTGGATCCCTTCAAATAAATCAGACTAAACTTGAAATGGAAGTAGCATATGCTAACAATAATGTTCTTTCTTATTGCGGCTTGCTTTGTTGTCCCGGGTAAGCTCCGAGTTCAGCTTTCCAGCTTTCGTGCGATGCAACATGCTTATGTGAAGGAGTATATTCCTGCCAATAATATGAAAAAAAAAAGTTTGAGAAACAAAACTGTTGGAATCTGCGATTACAACAGAACTCTACACAAGTTCCACACAAATCTACCAAACACGTCTCTTGTCTTTTCAAAGATAAAATTCTGCATTGATTTCAAGGATATTGTGTTCACTATGTAACTAATAACCATTGATTTCTTCTGTACAAGATACAAGTGAATACATAATCACAGAACAAGAAAAGGCGAAGTCTATGTACCTCCATCTTCTCCATAAGCTCTTTGGCTGTTGGGGCAGAAACCACAATATTACGTGCGCCTGGTTTGATAAAACCTTCTTCGACGCCCGTATCAAATAAAGCAAGCAAATTGTTATAGTATCCATCAACATTCAATAGACCAACCTGCAGAAACAATCACAAACGAATCAACATAAGGATTAGTAGCCTCTACTTCTTCTCGACCGAGCAAATGAAATGTGAGAATACCGTCTTCTTATGGATACCAAGTTGTGACCATGTTATCATCTCCAGCAGCTCCTCCATTGTTCCATAACCTCCTGAAACAAAAAAAACAGTGGGTTTCGATAGTAAAAACCAAAACTTTCACCTATACAAAGTTTTCTAGATTCGGTTATTAACAAAAACATTTCTCACCAGGGAGCGCGATGAAGGCCTCAGCTTCTTGCGCCATTGCAGCTTTTCGTTCGTGCATATCTGCAACAACTCTTACTTCTCCAACAGTCTCACCTGATATCTGATGAAACTCAAGTCATAAGATTGGGGTAAAGGTAAACTATACAATCCCCAAATCATAAGAACGCACACAAGAACCAAGCGGTAGTAAAAAGAAATGAATAACATTGAAACACAATCATCATAAGATAAAATTCAAAACACAGGCCATGTTTGCTACTTCCTGGAAAAACATGAGCTTTTAAGAGAAGAGACATACTTCAATTGGCATCAAAGCTTTGGGAATGATCCTGCAATTACAGAGAATCCAATCAGAAACCCTTAGAAAAGTTTGGAAATGAAAGTAGATTGTAAGAGTCATAAGCTGTTTAGAGACTAACCCGAGAACATGGAAACCACCTTCATAGACTCTCCTGGATATAAGACCCATCAACCCAACGCTTCCTCCTCCATAAACCAAGTCAATCTTCCTCTTCACCTACAATTTCCAAAAATTCCAAAATCCAATCACAAAAAACGAAGATACATTCAGAAAACAGAGGAAGACTCATTAGTGATACTTCAAAATCTTGATGAAATTTCACAGTTTTTGCAGATGACAACAAATATCTCTGGGTTTAAATAGTCAACAAACGTCGAAAAATGGTATTTATCACCAAGAGCTTACAATATCTGTATAAAAATTTCTAATAGACACAGCAATCACAAACCCATTGTGTGAAAGTCATATAAACGATGAACAAATCACCTTAAATGTTCGTATTAGGTGTTAAGAAACCGAGAAAAAAAACACTGATTCTTCAGTTCTATTCGGAAAAGTTGATTTTTGTCAGTGATGTTTTGAAAAGTTGATGTTTTTATCACAAAAACCAAACGAAAAGCAATCATAAGAAGAAGAGAAGAGACGAGACGAGGGAGAGAGAGAGAGAGAGAGAGAGAGCAAACGAGTTCATTGCCGAGTTCGATGGCGGCGTCACTGAAAACTTCTCTGTTACCAGAGTGGCTTCCGCAAAAAACACAAATTTTTCTGAATCTGCTTCGCTGGTTGTCTTCCATTAATGGATAGAATCTACAAAAATCAAGGTATTTCCTCAAGTCGCTAAAATCCCAGGGAAAATAAAAATAAAACAACGCTGAAGCGAAATAAAGTGACAAGACGAAACCTTTGTGTGATGATATTATATACGGATGCAAACAAATCTCTAGTCCGGATTGGAAGAATCGGCAGAGAGCCTGTATTTAAAATGTTTTTTTTTTATTAATAGAAATGGGTTATATAGGGCTTTAAATGGTATTTAAAAAATGTGGTGGCTGTGGTGAATTACTGAATTGGTATTGGAGGGAAAAAAAATGATTTTGGTGAAATTTGGAGGATAATCTATCTTTGCCTTTAAGGAATTATAAAAAGGATCAAGAGGTAAGATAACTTTAAAATTATTTGGCGAAAACAATTACGGTTTTACTAGACGAAATAGGTAAAGTTTATCTACCAGACTAATTAATTTAGCAAAATATTTTTGAAAAACTTATGAAAAAATAAATCTTGAAACAGTAACTTTATTGAATATAATTAGTTGTATGTGTTTTTATTTTTCACCTCGAAAACTTTTTTCAAACATATTTATATGTTGAATTATGGGTTTAAGATTTGAAACTATTTGATTTTTCTAAAAATGTTTGTAGTTGTATCCATTGTTTATCCTATAAAAAACAAACTTAACTTTAATTGATTATGTTCTCTAACAACTATAAATCATACTTTTCTGTTGTGTTTAATCTTTTAACTTAAAATCGTCTCTTTTCAAAATGTATATGTATTTGTGTATATACATATGTATGTATTGACACATAATTCTTTATTATTATTATTTTAAAAAAGAAAATATATATAGATATATATGAAAATGATTTTTTTTTTGTTGGATCTGACATGAAATTACTTATGCGTGCGTAGATATGGCGAACAGAAGAGAGGAAGCCCACATGAGCCTCCACAGCTGCTTCCCTCGTCTAACGCCAATCTGTCGTCATTTGTTTTATATAGTAAAACTATTCCAATTCATTAATTAACGTGTTTTATTATTTGTTTTCAAATCAAAAGAGGCTATTTAATAGTTTTCTTTTACCAAAGTCTTGTAGATTTATCATTCTTAAAACAAAATAATATGTGTATTTGTTCACATTGACCGATCGAGGCAATTTTGTAGTAGTATACTATAATACACTGCAAACAGGCAAATGCACGCACTTAGAATAATGCTATATCGTTATTTTATTTTTATTTCCTTTCTTCGTACATGGCCGTATCTTTGCTCACGATATAAAAAATTCGATTGAAATAGTATTGAAATTAAAGTAACATGAATGTATCATTTCTATTGCAATTATTACATTATTGCATTCAGAACAATATAACATATTTGGATGATGATGTTACATAGAAAGACACATTACTTTTTATATTTGAGTTAATTTTCTGAAACATTTGAAAAGTGACGTTCCCAACATGGCTTGCTGTACTCGATCTCCGTATGTTTTTATAAACCAACAAAAGCAGCATCTATCATATGTTCGGTTCTTTTTCTTCCTCCGAGAAAAATTAGGTTTAATTAATACATGCATGAAAAACATTAGTTCATTTCTCACCGTCAAATGAGTCAATAATTGTTCGGACCAGTGCATTTATCTTTTCTTTCAATTTTGACACCCGACCAATTTTGATTGCTAATCACTGCAACTACTCACTGTGTTTAATAATCAAATATCCAATAACATTGAAACAAACATCATATGCTCACAGTTAACCATTTGCCAAACGAACATAAGCTAATTGGAAGGTACTACTTTATTAACTAAAGAATTACTACTAATACGTTTTGTTTAAAGTATGTATAAATTAGATGATGAATCAATTTGTAATTTCAAAAAATGAGGATTATATATGCAAAATTTGAGCATTATAAAAACATATATTTTTTGTTTATATTTCACATATATGTTTGGTTTATTGTTGTCAATTTGTTTTCTTTCTTTTTATAATATCTTATAATAGAGATTCCATACGACTCAGTTTATAAACTAATCGTATAGGTCTTTTTTTTTATGTCAAAATCTAGATCACACCCAACATAATTTCACTTCTTTATTTTCAGCAACGGTATTTAACTTGAATAAGCATTGCAACCGGAAGTTGATAGGAGCAAGTTACTACATGGAGACCCTCTTCCATAAGAACAAAACGAAATAATTTACTGATCGTAAATTGTGGCTTTTTCTTTTACAGAAAATAAATACTCAAATCTTATGGTGGGTTTCAAGTGTTTCAAGTGTTTTTGTCAACATGAACTTCATTGTGGGCGGAGGAGCTTACGAAGATGAAACTAAGGTACATATCAGTTTTGCTATTTTTCGTAGTTTTGCAATAAAGTAAATATAAAATCGATTTGGGCGAAGACAAAGAGATGACTAATATGCATTACATATACATGTATAGGTCCATACCGTGTACATGGGAGATAGAAAGCATAATGATCCGGAGCTCGTTACAGCCTCACATCTCGACATGTTAGAATCCCTACTTGCAAGGTACCAACAAACCCAAATACTTAGACATGTGAAAGAAAATGTTGTTGGAAATAAAAATAAATACCATCGGTTCACGGGCTTTGTGGAAATATCGTTTCAGCATGGTTTCTCCGGTTTTGCGGCCCATCTATACGGATTTTCAAGCTAAAAATTTCTTTGGTGCGTGCATATAAAAATGTATATTATATAAATATACAAAACAATATATGAAATAAGGTTAAATTGATGAATTCGAATCCTCATAACTTTGAATAGAGCATCCGGATGTCGTTTCTGTGACACCCAATGGTTACTACGAGCCGCAAATAACAAGAATATTTGATTACTTGGGGCTTTCTCAAAGCACACCAAAAGGACTTCTCCATGATGCCAAGATGGGTGAGGATGTAAATCCCATGCATCTTCCACCTTACCAGCCTTAAATATGAAAGGCTAGTAAAATATTTATCAAAAAAAAAAAAAGATGGGTGAGGATGTTATCATCGGTGTCTTCGACTCAGGTACGTTTGATGGATATAAAGCTTTCATAGAGATATACTATTATGTTTTTATCAACTCACAAAGCCAATTCCATTTACTACTTTGGATGATTGACCTGGACTGATGGCTCTCACAGCGTCACTATCCCTTTATCGATTAGGACAGAGATTCTTAAGAATTTCAACTTTTGAGTTTGTATTGGTTCCAATATTATCATATCTGTCTTCTAAACTCAAAACGATCTACTATTATTGTGTCTTATGATGAATATGTAACGTTTATAATTAATTGAGGCCTCAATTGCACCACTCAAATCTTCATATAACATGAATATGAAATATGATAATTTTTTCGTATAACAAAATCAAAATCAAATAAAAATCTATGTATATTATGTTATATAGGATGATAAAAACAATAAGAATTAATTATAAACGTTACATTTTCATCTTAAGACACAATAATTTCAGTTTTTATATAGACTAATATTTTCAGTTTTGATATTACATTTCATACTTTTCACAATGTACACTATATTTTTTTTCCTAAGTACAAACAAATTATACATGTCTTATCTAAGTTAGACATATTTTGAAAATTTTGAGTAAACAAATTATACATGTCTAATCTAATTTAGACATATTTTGAAAATTTTGAGCAAAATTTAGTGAATAAATTCTTTTCCATCAAAATTGGTTACTATTTATAATAATAACTCTTTAATTAATACTTTCACTTTAAATTTTTAATTAATAAGGTATAGTTTGATAACTTCCATTGAATAAGAAAAACGTTGATGAGAACACTTAACTCTTTTGTAACTTAAATATGAAGCATATATATATGATATTATCTACTGTTAATGACTTTCACAGTGAATACTCAAAACAATTAATAAAAGACACATATTGAAAAGTATTGACTTTTTTTTTTTAGAGAAAAAGGAAATGAAGACCGCTTTGTTTTTCATTTTGCTCATACTTGTTTCATCATGTAAGTTTATTCTAGGTTACTTAGGGTAAATATGTATAATATTTTGTATTCTAAAATAATATACTTATTGGATTATCTAAAATAATATACTTATTGGATTATTCTGATTTTTATTTTGATAGGTGCATCAAAAGAGAAGTCACTTTCTTCCAATTTGGCAAAGAGTCCTCAAATTGACTTTCAGAGAGAAGATCTAAGTTTACATGACGAAGGAGATTACTTCCATGAAACAAATGAAATTCAGTTTTGTCAAGAATGTGCTAGGCATTGTTCAAAACGGAACACACGTATGGAATCTTGTCGTGAGTCAACTTGCCTTTGTTCATCCAATTTGGCGAACAGTCCGCAAACTGACTTTCCGAGAAAAGATCAAAGTTCAGATGACGGAGGAGATTATAACTTCAATGAAAGAAATGAAATTCAGTTTTGTCAAGAATGTGCTAGGCATTGTTCTAAACGGAACACACGTATAGAATCTTGTCGTGAGTCAACTTGCCTTTGTTCATCCAATTTGGCGAACAGTCCGCAAACTGACTTTCCGAGAAAAGATCAAAGTTCAGATGACGAAGGAGATTATAATAATACCATCCCTGAAAAGCCAACTCCTATGCAGTTTTGTCAAGACTGTGCTAGGCATTGACTGAACAAATTTATGCAATCTTGTAGAAATAATACTTGCCTTTGTTCATCCCGGAATGTTAACTAAGCCTATGATTCTTGTTTTGATTAACGATTTATGAAACACCTTATATTATAAAATTAAATTGGTGTTCTTGTCTTTATATGATACTATTGAATCTCAGTCCCAGTATCATTGGAATATAACGAGTGCCGGCTGCCGACAATGAACACGAACAAACTTGCCATTTTCAATCATAAGCTGGTCCATGATCACATTTATGGGACAAAAGTTAGCAAGTGGCTCTCATATAACTAGCACAGAATTAAAACAGAGTGACGGGAACAATTTGTCAATCTCCTATAGGTTATCATCCGAAAAATCACAAACCTATCCAAAAAAAAAGAAAAAAGATCATGCTCTTCCTATCAGTCTCAAATAGATACAAGATCATGCAAAATCAGCAGTTGACATTCATATAGGCCGAGACATTTAGGAAATTGATAGTAAGACTTAGATCCCAGCTAGACATAACGCAAGATTCAGATTTCTAGTTCCATCATGTCCTCGTCATTAACCTCCTGCAAACAAAAAAAACAAAAAAACAAAGACAAATGAAACAAAAAGAAATAAGTTGAACTTGGGACACAACTTCTTTGCTTCTTACTTTGTCCTCGAGTGTCACACTTTTATTATAAAAAAAAAATATGAGAAATTGGCTTGTGTTTTTGCTCTCCGAGTGGCATAATCTCATCGTACCCGAGTTTTTACTCGGACTCTCTTTTCTCTAGACCCGACGACCGCTTTTACCGATAATCATTTATCTAAAAAATACATCTATCTTTAAAACAATGACAGAATCAGTAAATTCACGCTTTATTTTTCCAATTTGGCAAATTTGGGGATTGAAGACCAAAATTCCCGTTTTTCGTTTATGGGGTTATGTACCTCTTTTAGAAAAAACACAAGAAAATAAGTAGTATATGTTTTTTATGTACCAGAGAATTGTGTTGTTATATATATGCTTTTTACGCAAAAGTAGTATATATTTTACACAACGTTTTGAGTTTAGAAGACAGATATGATAATATTGGAAGCAATACAAACTCAAAAGTTGAAATTCTTCAGAATCTCTGTCCTGATCGATAATGGGATAGTGACGTTGTGAGAGCCATCAGTCCAAGTCAATCTACCAAAGTAGTAAATGGAATTGGCTTTGTGAGTTGTGGAGACGGTGACCTTGTAGCTGAGTTTCTTCACACTGGAGTTGAATTGCAATGTGTTGGGTGTGACGGAGATTTTGATACCCAAAGGAGGCTCAACGACGAGTTTGTAGAGGGAGTCGACAGGTCCAACGTTGGTGACGGTTCTTGTGAGAGTCACGTCTTCCTTGAGGAATGGAATGGTGATGGAAGGCAAGTTGAGTTCGAATACAGAGGGCTTTGTAGTCGGACATTTATACGTTGTCTGAGATAGTTTTGCGATTATTCCCTCGTTGTAATCAGAAGCACACAGGAAACGCCTGTAGTCTTCTGCGTCTGCATCGTAGACAAGACCAGGGTCTGCTGCTTTGTTCGGGCTCACCAATCCACCCCCGTAATCAAAAGGGTTAGCCTGTCTCTGTGATAATCCGTCCGCGAAGATAGGTTCTCCATAGGGATCCGTTGTGGAAGCTTTAACCAATATAACAAAGAGTCATTTCGTTAATTATACATATATCACTGTACATTTTAACTCAAATATTTATTTTGATATGCATGATGCATAAGAATAGAATTCTATCAAACTGGCTAAGATATGTAATCTAATGAGCCTCGTTATACAAACACATATATATACAGTGCATGTTAATTATTATTTAAAAAAAAAAGTTGACATAAGTAACTATATATATATACCTGTAGTGATGAGAGCAGATCTAATGGCGGCAGGAGACCAGTCAGGATGCACAGCTTTGAGTAGCGCAACCACCCCGGCTACGGCAGGTGTTGCCATTGAAGTTCCCGTCTCAGTAAAGTATCCGTCCTCGTGGCCCATTATATTTGGGTTAGAAGCTGCTAGTATGGCAACACCTGGCGCTACCACATCGGGCTGCAGATATATATATATAATGTTGGTGTTGGATGAAAAACAAGTTAAAAAATAGAATTTAGAATATATTGGTGTAGGTATATAGAAAGAACAAACCAAGTTGTTACCTTGAGAACGGACGGAGATACGGAATTGGGTCCTCTGCCTGAGAACTCAGCAACCTTAGTAGCTATAACTGGTCCAGTGACTCTGACTGAACGGCCTACTTTTATGGTCGGCGAACTGCAAATTAATTGGGTCTTTTAAACTACTAAACAAAAACAGCAAGTGTGTAATTTCTCTTTTCTTTTCTTTTGATCAAAAACAAATTGCAAATAATAATGATAATTAATAATAAAGAGGAATCACATTAAAACAATGGTATAAAACTAATACCTGGTGGACTGTATGTACTTCAACATTGTAGTCCCCTGTTCATAGTCTATTTCGAGTATTATCAGAGCTTCCGAAAATGTGATAACATCATTTCTTCTGGAGGCAAAGATTACACCCCGCGCTTGAGCGTGAGTAGCACTGGTCAAATAATCATTTTTCGCATCTCCATTTTTAACTATAAAAGCTAGTACCACTTTTCCCATTGCTGATTCTTTCGTTATATCTCGTGCAAACATTGCGTACATGAGACCTGCTTGAACCTCCTTATCCCTAGATGGGATTCGTCCCTACATAGTAATATAGATTAGGATGTCACATGCATGCCTATATCGATATTAACTATATATATACGTATACAGTACTAGTTATGTTTACTTGTTTCGTCTTACCATTAAGGTCTCATTGTTGCCAAGTGTCAAAGGTGTGGGATACCAACGGTCAATAGTGGTGGCACCAACTGTTATGATCCATGGAGCTATGTTCAAGACCGAGTAACCCTCAGGCCCGGTGTTTCCTGCGCAAGCGACCACTGTAATGCCCTTTGAGATGGCGTGGAACGCTCCATACCCTATGATGTTACCTTCGTCGACTTCATTAAATACAGGGATCGGTCTTCCTATTGAGAGCGTCATCACGTCCACCCCGTCCGCTATGGCATCGTCCATGGCCTTTAGTATGTCCGTGAAAGCGCATGACCCATCCTCTTTTATCCAACACACTTTGTAGATCGCGAGACGTGCCTTAGGTGCCGCACCTCTCACCGTGCCCACTCCGAACCCGCTGTCACTCACATTAGGGACGAAATTGCCCACCGCTATGGAGGCCACGTGGATCCCGTGACCGTCCTTACTCCTCGGAGACATGTACTCGCTGTCCGATATTTTGACTTGCGGTTTGTAAGTCCTTGCTCCTATGAGCTTCTTGTTGCAATGCTTCTTTGCTTCGAATTCCTGACCATCCTCACAGTGCCCTTTCCACCGACTCGGGATCGGCCCTAAACCTTTGTCACTAAACATCGGCGACTCTGGCCACACGCCTGTCAGACACATAATTAAGTCGTGTTAAACTATCTTGCTATATATATATTGGAGCGACATATATCTCTATGAAAGCTTTATATTCATCAAACGTACCTGAGTCGAAGACACCGATGATGACATCCTCACCCATCTTGGCATCATGGAAAAGTCCTTTTGGTATGCTTTGAGAAAGCCCCAAGTAATCAAACATTCTTGTTGTTTGCGGCTCGTAGTGACCATTGGGTGTCACAGAAACGACATCCGGATGCTCTATTCAAAGTTTTGAGGATTCCAATTCATCAGTTTATAACCCTATTTCATAAATTTTTTGTATATTTATAATATGCGTCTTTTATATGTACGCACCAGAGATTTTTTTAACTTGAGAATCCGTAAGATGGGCCGCAAAACCGGAGAAACCATGCCGATAAGTGTGAGTCATGGCCTCACTCGCAGCTTTTTTGCTGAAACCATATTTCCACAAAGCCTCGTTAGCTGATGGTATTTATTTTTATTTTCCAACAACATTTTCTCTCACATGTCTTAAGTATTTGGGTTTGTTGGTACCTTCCAAGTAGGGATTCCAACATGTCGAGATGTGAGGCTGTTACCAGCTCCGGATCATCATGCTTTCTTTCTCCCATGTACACAATATAGACCTATATATATTCATGTAATGCACATTAATCATTCCTTTACCCCGATTGAATTTTCTGTTTCTATTATATATTACGTAATTAATAATAACAAAATTGTGACAGAACTACCTTAGTCTCTTCATTGGTTCCTCCTTCTACAATGCTTAACTCCACGTTGAGAAACAACACAAGACTTATCACCGAAAAAATCCACCATGAGACTTGAGAGCCCATTTTTTCCTTTTGGAGAAGGAAAAAACACACAAGAGACCAGTCAATGTCTCACGGCTTTTCGTTTTGGTGAATATGCTTTACAAAATGAACGTTCTTGTATTTATAACAATGTTCCGTCTAAAAAAAACCAACAATGTTCTGAAACGACTTATTTAGCATCAACTTCTGATATTATTAGGTTGTAAAACTCAACTACTCTCTCGGTATTTTCTAATTTAAAACATTTCTCTAGTTTTCTCGATCCCATAGTTACTGTAGCTAATAATATCGACTTATTTAGTTTCTGGTGACATTATAACGTTGTAAAACTCAACCAATATTCTGGTATTTGCTTAATTCTAAACTATAGTTTCTATTTTTCTCTATTTCGTCGTTATTGTAGCTAATAATAGGGGTTTAAGAGTTTGTGGTGTCGTTTTAAGCTTTAACCCAATCTTGATTAAAAAAATGCCTTCTTTAATTGTCAAATTGCCTAAATTTACTGTTTTAATTGTCAGATTGTTGGTCTGTTAAATAACGTTACATACTTACATTAATCGATCAAAAGTTCTTAGCATGGGGTTTCAACAAAAAAGTTCTCAACAGGGTTAGAATAAATTAGATTCTGAAAACTCTGGTCTTGAAGCAGTAAACTACTAAACAGTTAAAGGTATGCTTTTATTTACTTTTCTCAGGGTCCAACTCCTAGATGACTCCAAACCCCCATGTTAACTGGCACTACAGTATTTATATGTATTGGAATGGAAAAAAAATATTGAAACCCTGGTCGGTATTTTAATAAGAAACATGATTAGTGCTTTGGACATAATAATTCAGCTATGGCACCAACGTGACGCAGACGTTAAAGAAAAAAGAAAGACACCATAGTGACGCAATCAGAAGTTGACAGTTTTTTTCTCGTTGAAAAAGAAAAAATTTACGGAGACAAACGGCTCATGATGTCATGATCTGAATTTGCCCACCCATTAATTAATGCTTCTTATGAATTTTTCATAAAGTGAATAAAAATCCCAGAAGATCAATATTTGTGGAACAAAATAAAACTAAAAAAATCAATTTTTTAAGAACATAGGGAATACTATTATGAATTAAATGCATGCCATACATAGAGGTAAACATAATTAGTAAATTCTTATGTTGTGAAAGTGTTGTACATGCAGTATAATGGTCGACAACTCTACATCTAAGTAAGTATAAAATATAGAAAAATATTTTAAATTATTTTATTGTTACTTTTTAAGACTATTAATAAAGACCATTCGAATCCCTGCGAGTTTTTAACGATTTCGACCGCCAGTACAACTAGTGACATCAATTGTACATAGAGTATTTCAAACTCGTGACAAATTCGACGAGCTCGATATATAATTTGCTTCTGTGAGCAATGAAAACATGCTACTAGTCCTAGAGTATTTCGAAGAATTTTCTCCCCTAATTAATGAGCCACATTTTGCCACATATCACACTCAGAATCACATTATATATATCTTCTCCAATTATTTTTATACTTTCATATAAATGATAATTTGACCCATGCCTTTCCAGCCTTGTTACAAACATTCTTCTTTCCTATGCATATATTATTCATACGTACTGATCGTTAGTGTTACGAACGATGGAAGATAAATGAATTTTACCTTGAGTTACAAGTCTGATTCTGAATGGTAAACATGTTAATTAATGGCATGTACAAACAATTTTTTCTTAAAAAAAAACTCGTACCCCTTCAATCAGGTTAAATACAATATATTTTAATATAAAAATACATAGATTCTCATTAGATGGTCGGAACTTGGGATATTATTCGGTTGGAGTGAACCAGCCTTCTGCGTCTTTTCAAATATGTACCGGGTGCAATATGTTAGCTGCGCACATAACATATTTACCAAAACAAAATAATTATAATATTCGTAAATCATATCTCACCAGACAATAACCGTTATAAATCAGTCGGTAAAATAAATAAAAATCATTAGTAAATAACGTTTAGGTTGTCGGTAATGCGAAAGATATGTGTGTAATTATTTCATCACTAATGATTTTTTCCGAAGTTCTTCACCAGTATTTATGATACGTAACATAATTGAATCTTTCCTTCAAAATGTTATATATATATTGGTAAGATACCGTTGTCGACGTTAGCAGAGACATGGTCTGCTGATCTGATACTGATGACGTCAAGTGGCTCCAGTTTACACAGAGTGAAAATAAATAAAAGACGTCAGCATCATTTATTTATCATATATGTCCATGTGACCACTTCCTATCTCCTCTACTTCTTCCACTCTCTCAATTGTACTCTTCCTCCTCTACGTGTGTTTCACGCTCCATTTATGTTCCCATTCAACGTGCGATTTTCACACTTACAATACCATTTTCCTTTAAATTATTATCAACTACAAAATTAACTACCCAAATCTGTACATTATTTTTATGATTGGAACAAAAAATATCTACTAGTATTGAGTGTGTGATAACATAGTTTTAACAACATTCAAGAATTTACATAACTTTTTTTTGTCTAGGTATTTTATTTATCCCTATTGAATACGTACTTCATGTAAGGTAGACGACAGTGACATCTAATGAATTTTCTCATTGCATGTTATCTTCTTATGTAAACGTGTAATTCATTACAAAAACTTTTAATTTACTAGATATATAACTCTCTAATTTAACGTACATGTGTATGTCTGATTCATTACAAATACAGGTAATTCATTAAATACTATTTTGTTATGTATCTCTAATGTATCACATTAATTCAAATAATGTATCACATAACACAAACTCCAAACATCGATTTCTTTTTTTTTGACAAAAAACTCCAAATATCGATTTCATAAATTGAAATGCATATAAAAAATATTGCTGGGATAAAAATCACATGTCACGATAACAATGATCGTAAATCGTCAAATCATCGTTGGTTTCCTAAATACATTATTTATATCATTGCCATCTACCCAAATTACTCTTGATATTATTCCCATCAATTAATGAAATCATAAGTGGTAGCCGGGTAAATTTGTGTGTGTATGTGTTCAAACAATTATTCAAGGTGATGTTATTAAACAATTAGCACGGAGATGGTCATATAAACTTGTTCGCACATGTGCCAACCAAATTTTGAATAAGAAAAAAAATACAATAACCACTTTTTGATGCAGCAGAGAATCATATTCAATTTCTGTGTTTTGGCCTTATTAGCACTGATTAAAAATAACAATTCTTTTTACGTCATGGGATTCAAACAATAAACAGCAAGAAGACGTAAGACTGACGATGATGCTGCCGTATAGCGTATATATCAAGCTATATATATATATATACAAAAATACATTTCGAATATCTCGTCCACCACGTATGCCAGATATCATGGAAACTCAAAATAAAACGTTTTCCTTTTTTTTGCTCCTTTAAATATCAGTTAATAAACAATAATACATAGCTGTACTTTTTTTTTGTTGATGCAGTTTACTATTATTGTACACTCATTTACATATGTTTTCGTAATCATATTAATATATATGTGACTATGTATATAAATATTGCTTTGTCCGAATTTATTTTAGAAAGCTTGCAGTTGCAGTATTTAGTATTTACTGAAAACCATTAAACCATTAAATATAGTCTTCTAACAACATAGTATTTACCGAAAGCCATTAGTTTTGGAATGTTTTTAATTATTTCGAACATCTAAAAAAAAATTGTCCACTCTTAGAAGAAAGAAAGAAAAAAAAGTGACAAAACAATTAATAGAAAACAAAATTAAAAAAAAAAATTGCCTAATGGTTACGTCATTATAGTGACACCCAAACTCTCCATTTATGGTCCTTCTCATTTCGCGTTGACATCAACAAATCTCACACTCCCTCTCTCTCTCTCTCTCTCTTTCTCTCTCTCTCTTTCTAATGAAGACGATGCGAGGTTTAGGGAACTGTTCGAACGACGCCGTTTCACTAGACCTGACGGTTCCTCCTCCAGGAGCACCATCTCCGGTCTCCTCCGGCGCAGCCTCGACGAGCCTATCGTTCGATGAAGAGGAGACTTCAGAGTCGAAGATCGGACGGCTGATATCGGAGCATCCGGTCATCATATTCACTCGATCATCCTCGTGCTGCATGTGCCACGTCATGAAAAAGCTTCTATCGACGGTAGGAGTGCACCCAACAGTGATAGAGATCAACGACGGAGAAATCGCTTGCCTCGCCGTTCAAACCGCTCCTGTGCTCTTCATAGGTGGAGCTTGTATCGGTGGCTTCGAGTCTCTTGTCGCACTTCACCTTACTGGTCATCTTATTCCTAGACTCGTTGAAGTTGGTGCCTTATGGGCATAATTGTAATCTTCTCTTTTCTCAGTCTAGCCTTTAAAAAAAAAATTATAACTATTTTAAGAAAAATCTTGTAATAAAAATCCATTGTAAATTTCCTGATCTACGCTTTCTGTTTTTGAAACACAAAAATGTTTTCTTCTTTAAATTCCTTGTGTACTTTATCTTTCACCAGTTTGGCTACTCTTGTTTAGACTTTAGATTATCACGTGCGAGATTTCATTCCATCATAAATTACAAATTTTGTGTATATTTCCTACTATAATTTCCGTATCAAACTGTCATCTTGATTAAATTTTTTTATAAACAAAATTTGTAATGTTGATTATGTTAGACAAATTCCAAAGGATTACTGATTTGAAGATGATATAAAGTACTGATTTGGCCATTTTCTTGGTTAATATGGGGAAACAAACTGAAAAGGAGTCATTAGTACATTGGGTCTTTTAGTAAATAACGACCTCGAAGTTATGAAAATCTATATGGTCTTATAATTATTCTTATATGTATATAGATTCCGTTGATTACCACGGAATCTGACTACTATCTTTTCCTTGGACAATTTAGGATATGGATTTCTTTATTTTCCTTTTTTTTTTTGAAACGTAAGAGATTTTTCCACAAGAATCTTTAGACTCTAAAAGTAGGTGTCAAGAGCAATTATTGCACAATCACTGCCGTCGGATTCGTCAATACGTGAGACTACCTGTACACTATTATTTTATCATTTTTATTGATGGATTTACGGCTTACACGTTTTTATTGGTAAACTCATTCACTACTAGTTAACTTTGAATTGAAAAAAAAAAACATGAAACTTAACAGTTCTCTCTCTCAAGTCTCAACTAGCATACTTCATTGAGAAGTCAATTCGAGTCGAATTGTGTCTTGTGATTTTGTCCCGTAACACGATTCACCCAAACTAGATGATTTTTACGAAGGTGGTTATTTACTAGTATGTATGTATATTTTATCTTGGCATTTAATTTTCTCTAATAACGTGACCTTTCTTAAATTTTAGTGATATTTCATATTTACGAATAACATTAATTATGTTATGTTGAGCATAAGATTTCACATTTTCAACCCCAGAAAAAAAAATCTACCCTTAGATTTGTACCTACCCTACAGGCACATAAATTATATAGTCACACAGTTTGGGAGCTCCTCAGTGGTGGGGCTTGGTTAACCTTTAGGAAAAACACGTCATTCTTCTTTGAAACAACGACCATATTTTGGGTTTATTATTATTTATTCTCTTTTTTTTTTTTTAACCTAAGCATATATAGTAAATAGTTGTATAAACTGGAAATAATTATGCAGTTGTGTTATGTATTTTCGAAATGCAGTCGTTGCAGTTGTGTTGCTCAATCGGCAGCAACGGCATATCACCATCTTCAAAGTAAGTAGGAAGAACAATAAAATAAAGGGATCATCAACTTGAACAACCCATGATTTAGTTTGATTTTGTTTAATTATTGAAAAAGCAGAGCAGCAATAACCAATGAGAGTTGAATGATATAAGGGTTGCACAAACATTATATATAATGCCTTTTGACAATAACAAAAAAACATTAGATATAACGACAATATTGAAAAGTGAGATACCGAAAGAAAAGAAATGATTAAAGGTACATAAGCGAAGGTAGTAACAATGGCCACAGTTTAAAGGATACAGAAAAAGACAAATGTATTATTAATGTGAGCAATTTATTTTTTGAACCAATTTTTGAGACATCTCCACCACAATTCTACGAAGGGACACTGATTAAAATTAAAATTAACAAAAATATATAATAATCCGAAGTCCATTTTGACAACAACATTTAATTAAGATAAACATTAGTGATTTCATGATTTGGTTTATTAAACAGCCCTAAAGGGAGACTGTCTTACGGTCACGAGTTCGAATTCCAAATGTGGAAATTCTGATTTTTATTTAACATGATTTGATTTCTGTACCGAAGAAATCATAGGTTAAAGGTCCAAATTTTTTTTTATAATAAAGAGTTTGTTAAATTTTGAGCCCAAATCTGTATTATGAAATATGAAGCGTGGCTGTGAATTTGGCAGTTAGATTCACTAAACTGTTTTACTACATAGTGTGATACGTGGCATAGTCCTATTGCATACAAAAAATGATTGGTAGAAAGCGAAATCTGCTATGGTAAGCCTGATTTTTAAATACAGTAAATATAAAGCTCGAAAAATAAAATCCGTGCAAATTCATTAGAGGAATATCACTCTGAAAACATGACAAGACTGCAATAATTAATACAGGGAAATGAATAACCACACAATAACTTGAATACAAAAGACGCATAATAATTCTTAAATTAGTCCATGACCAAAAGACGGAAACATCTTCAGGCCAGTCCAAACCCGGATGATAATTATTATCATCGTTATTAAATGATTAATTAAATTGCGTTGGAATTGACTTCAGCATTTCTCATGCTCCAAGCTTCCAGAGACGACATGGTCACACTCCTTGTTCCATCATTGAACATATAAAGCTTAGCTGCTTCACCAATTGCCAAATTGGGATAAACCCTAGAGGTTATCACATTTCTTCCTCCTGCTCCATAGCTCTCTATAATCGAGTGATCGATCTATGAAACAAAAGTAAACGTGTTATTCAAGGGCTAAATTGTTTGAAGACAAAACAAAAAAGCCAAAAATAAAAGAAGTGACGTTGCAAAAAAGGCTGAATCCAACTCACCAAACATCTTAATGATATCTTCTCATGTCTTGGATCAATGTCTAAGACTGTTCCATGAGTAGATTTCTTTATGTTGTCTCTCAACGAAGACCTACATTTCCGTTTGTTAAAAATGAAACATCAGATTTACATAAGAGAAAGAAACAACATTTGGTTTCTTTGTTTTAGATTATAGTCGAGATCTTACTTCTTCTCATCGCTGCCCATGATAACTGAATATCCATTTCCGCAACGAATAATTTTGAAGAAGATTGCGGTTTGTTCCGATAAATCACTACTAGCCAAAGCTAGCAACCCAAAAGGCCCATAAACGCAGCTAACCAAGCTATCACGGTCGAACAAAACCGCATCATCAACTTGGTCAGAGTCCAGTATTTGGGAATTTTCTTCCAGAACAGGCAGATCAAAAGTCACTTCTACGTCGGCCTTTAACAATAACAAGAGAAACATAAGTAGTTGTTGTTAAACCAAAAGAAACTACTAGCCGATTGTTTCTAGAGACAACATCGATTGTTTGTTTGTTTATTTTTAACTGATTTGAAAACTCAATAAAAATCCTGTGTTATTGGAACGTTGATTCTAAATCTTTGTCAATTTTTTTCTATCTAATGGTTTCTAACAACTCCATCATTTCCGTAACATAAACATATGCGTAAACTTACTTGCGAAGCAGTGATGCCTGAGATTTCAAGAATCGAGCTGCCTTTGAGTTCCTTGTTATCCAAGGTAACTTGTCTAGTCCGGAGATTGTTAATTTCTTCAATTGGCCATTGTATCAGCCTCTTTCCACTTGTGTCCAGCCATATTTCTCTGGGAAGAGACTAACGCCAAAAACATAAAAATTTATCAAACTAATATTGTTTTGACAATTAATCTCTATAAGTACTTTCACATTCATAAACAATATATTAATATTTACCAAGAGGCCAGACCATCCTTTCTGAAAATCATCTTCTTTGCTATCAGTCTCTATAACCCATCCCCAGTTGATCCTTCGATTCTTAACGCTATCGAAGAAGGCCTTCGATGCGTAAAACGTTCCATGATCATATCTCAAATCCGCACTTGTGTTAGTGAACTCAGAATCCGCAGCAAATTCTTCAGTCTCGGAAGAGTATGTACCGATAACATAGCAATCATGGCCTCCAAAACTCGATTTCAAGACATGCTTCACACTAGCATTGTTCACCGAAGTATCTGCACCTTCTTTACCCGTTATGGAAACCGGGAAAAAATCAGGGCACTCCCACATTCCAGTGTCTTGTGACGCAAGTAAAGGAACCGGATGCCTTGTCCATTGGACAAAATCATCACTGTGGTATAAAATCGCCATTCCTCTTTCAGTATCTATCTGCCTAGCTCCTACGAGAACTCTCCATTTCCCATCTTGGCCTTGCCATGCGGTCGTAGGGTCACGGAAACCATCAAAAGGGATGTCATCTGGAGGAAGCATCACAGGATTGTATTTTGGCTTTACCCACTCTCGAAGCAAAGGGTCGGAAACATCCTTAGGTTCGGCAATCACTGTAACCTGCTGTCTGTTAGGCTCGTGGAGTCCGGTGTACATAATTACAGGTTTGCCATCGGGGAGGATCGTTGCGGATCCTGACCAGCAGCTGTTTCTGTCAAAGGGCTCAGTAGGAAATAGGGCTGGTTCGAGTTGGATCCAATTGACCATATCTTGTGAAACAGAGTGCCCCCATATGATTATGTCATTGAATTCAGGAGCCAAAGGATTGTGCTGGTAGAACATGTGGTAGAATCCTTTGTAATACATTGGCGCTGAAACAACATTAATTTATAGCATAAATATTTCATCATCTACAAACTTTTGAGGGTTCCTTATATCACAAGTAAGGACTTCGTAGAGTTCTTATTTACCGTTTGGATCTTCAGAGATTCCAAGATGCATCCCAGTACCAGAAGAAGTGACGTAACAAAAAGACGTCGGTTAATTATTGATGATAATACTGAAACTGTGAAATTGCTTAACGAGTATGCGAACTCGTCAAAGAATCTACTAGTTATGTTAGAAATTCAAAATTTCAAGCTTCACATTCCCAAAAAAAAAACAAAATTATATTAGTAATAAATTTTCAAATGAAGAACCTTAATAAAATTATTCTAATAGGCTGTTTTATCAAACCAATAAAATGTAGACCTTTATCTAGCTACAGTAATTTTTGTTTCATAGAAAATTAACGTTCCGAAAGATTACCTCTATAATGTTACTTCACAAATAGCTATCAAAACCAATAGGTTCCCATATGAACGTAATTCACATTGTATTGTAAGAAATATATAACCCTATTCAGTAATTAAATTTTAAAGTAGAAAATAGCCATGAATTGGTTTATGAACTAACAGTATAAATGATCTTTGCCAATTTATATGATAGATGAATATAAGCAAGAGCAAAAATAAAGAAATATAACCGTTAATCCAATTCCTATGAGGTTGGAAATGGAAGGAAGTCCGGTTTAAAGGAAGATTCTGGAGGTTTCCATGTTCAGCCATTGATAATCTTCAGGGAATTGATCCTCGGTGGTTATGAAATTAATGTCTTATGTATATGTGTATGGCTATTTATAAGTAATCTTGAGATCTTGCGAGGAATGGCGTCGTCATAAAACTTCATTCTACTTATAATGCCATTAGCGTTGACATTGACAACTTCTTCTCATTTTGCCTTAAGCTCGAAGTATCGTGGAAGAAACTCTCAAGATAGTTGTTAATTATGTATGTAATTATTAATATTATCAGGCTTTTTAGTAATTGGTCTTTATTAATAAATTCTTTAATTAACAACATAAGGTCTTTGGGTTGATTAGTCATTAATCATTAATTTAAAGTAGGGATTTTTTTATTATTTGAGGAAACTTCAGCAGGCGGGGTTAGTACTTTTAATCAACTTGGTCGATGGTCTTTATTTATGTATTAAAAGAAGTATCATTTGCAATGATAGAATTAGAAGCATTTGAAATTTTTATAGATAGAAGGAGACGGGACGGCGTCAATTTTAGTATACTATAACTTAATCCTTAAAGTTAATGAAAACATTAAACACAGCAAGTAATCGCACCAATGACAGTGTGGTTGTGAATGGAGATTTTCCATAATCTGATAATTTTATAGATTTTTTAGATTCTGATTGTTAAAAAGCTTATTGTACTAACCAATAAAAATCTTGCTGTAAAAATTCTAGATAATTTTAAATTCTCTACGGTGTTTAAAATCAAACGACCAATTAACTAACCCTTACTTAACGGGTTTGATTATGATCAAAATTTTAGTAGGGATTTGTATTCGTTTCCTGGCACTGGCGACAACAATGAAAAACCCGCTTTTTTTTTTTATTGTTATTGGTTATTGGTTCTGCGAAAAAACATAGGGATAATTTGAGCATTAGATATAACGATTATAGATTTTTACATGAACCGATATTGATATATTGATATTTTAAACTCTGATATTTTATAATATAAATTGAACCGATACTGGAAATGCAAGGAAGTCCGGTTAATTAAGCATGTCGTTTTGAAGAAGATTCTCGACGTTTCCATGTTCAGCCATTGATGATCTTACTCCGTAACGGGATTAATTGATCCGAAAATGATGTGTCTTATGTATATTTATAAGTATTCTTGGGATCTTGCCAAGAAGATGATTATAGAGTCGTCACAAAACTTCATCGTACTTATGATGCCATTAGCGTTGACATTGGCAGTAAGTTCTTATTTTACTTGAGCTTGAAGTATCGTGGAAGAAACTCTCAGGATAGCTGTCAATTATGAGATTTAAATTATTGTGATTATTATATGCTTTTTGGGTCCTAGGTTTTTGTTAATAATATCATTGACAATGCAAGGTAAGGTCTTTGGAGTAATCATTAATAGTAATTTCTATGATTGAGGAAATTTCAGCAGGCAGGGTTAATATAATATTTTTAAAATCAACTTAGTCGATGGTCTTTGTTTATGTATTAGAAGAATTCTCCTTTCAATAATCAATCATTTTTTTTACAGCAATATTCAATCGTTAAATTTTTCAATTTTGTGATATAAAGCTCTATAAAGCAAGGAGAACACATTTTTAAGTACTCTATTTTCTTAATAATATTCTATTTTTGTAATAAAGATTAAAACATTCGGTAATTTTTGTAAATATAATAATATATTACCTTCATTGTAAAATACAGAGGGTATTTTTGTACGATTAATTTGGCGTAATCTTAAAAGCTAATCGGTAAAATTTAGTCGCAGTGAGCCATATCTAAACTTTGAGCTTCCAGGTTTCTCCTCCGCGCGACGATGTCGGAGACTCGCCGGAGTCAATCTAGCCACGATCAAATCGAGAACTCCGGTAGCTTCACATCCTCTCTCGTTCCATGACCCCTCAATATAGTGGGAAAAACCATATTCTGTATCATTGTGTTTTGATCCATACGCTTAGACCGATCTGATTGGGAAATTGATTATAGAAATCTCCAAACAAGCTTAGTTTCTTTGGGATTTATAGCTGCTTGAACATTGTTGGTGATCGGATAATTTTTTTGGTTCTGGAATTATGCGTAGAGATTCAACAACGAAAAGTTGTAATTGAGAACAGTCATGGTGAGAAACTCGTTGGAGTTTTGCATGATACCGGCTCAACAGAGACTGTTGTCATCTGCCATGGATTTCAGTCATCAAAGGTTTTCTTTTTTGGCTTTGTATCATTCTCATCAGTCTTCTTCATCATTTGCAATGTTTTGCTCTAATACTATAATCGTCTAGGATCGGATTCCCATGCTTACAATTGCCAATGTCTTTGAAAGAGCAATGATCACTTCTTTCCGGTTTGATTTCTCTGGCAACGGGTGGGTGAATCCTCTTACTATATCTTAAACACATAACTCGTGAAGTGTTTGTTGCTTACTCAAAATGTTTCTGGGCTTCAGGGAAAGCCAAGGATCATTTCAGTATGGTAACTACCGCCGTGAAGCTGAAGATCTGCGCTCTGTTCTCCAACACTTGCGTGGGGAGAACCGTGAGATTTCTGCAATAATAGGACATAGTAAAGGTCTGAAAACGTAAAACTAAGGGAGATTTCATGTTTTTGGATTTCAAGAAAGGTAATATGTTGACTGGAGCGTCGTGTTGTTGTTGTTGTCAGGTGGAAATGTGGTGCTTTTGTATGCAGCAAAGTACAAGGATGTGCAGACTGTTGTGAATATCTCAGGCCGGTTTTTTCTTGAGAGAGGAATAGAAGGGAGGCTTGGTAAAGACTACTTCAAGAGAATTAAAGAGAGTGGGTTCATCGACGTTAGGAATCGAAAGGGTAAATCTTTCAGCCTTTTAGCCTTTTGATTGTTAGAGCCAAAGAACATGGTGCTGTTGAAGACAACTCTTTGCCCTTTTTTTCTTTGCAGGAAAGTTCGAATATCGGGTAACAGAAGAGACGCTAATGGATCGTCTCACAACCAATACTCGTGAAGCATGTCTCTCAATTGATGAAAACTGCAGGTAAAATCTCCAATCATTCTCGGTATCATCACACTCTACAAGGATTTGTCTCTTTTGGTTTCAGTCTGATAGAGTAATTAATGATTCTCTTAATATATCAGGGTGTTAACAGTTCATGGGTCAAACGATAGAATCGTGCCAGTAGCAGAAGCAGCCGAATTTGCCAAATACATAAAGAATCATAAACTGTGTCTTATTGAAGGAGCTGATCATGAGTTCACGTCTCACCAGCATCAGCTTGCTTCTATTGTTTTCTCATTCTTCAAATTGGATTTCGAGAAAGATGATGATTCAGGTGATACCAGTACAAGTAATGGAGACCACATGAGATTAGTTGTTCCCATTACTTCACGAATTTAAACAGCTGTTAATGTCTAATGTGAAGTTTAGTTTTCCATGATAATGATAATAAAAAAGGTTTGGATAAATCAGTTAAGCACAGTAAAGAGATCGAAATGTTCTTACAGTGGGTATAATTTTGGTGTCAGGTAATGTCTCAAACTCTCAACAATCGATTGTAAAGGTTTAACTTGTTTTTTTTTTTTTGAGGTAAAGAAGAGAAGATTCGAACACTGAATTCAGTATATATATCGAAGTTGGTGAAAGCTGAAAATGGGTCACGAATCAAGAAAAAGCATTAAATTATAAATTTTCAAACCCACCAACAGAAATATTTGAAGAAACACGTCTGGAATTATCGAGATCCGAACAAGAAAATAGTATGATAACCCAAACTATACGTTACGTAAGTTATTATAGCGATGCGATTTCCTCCAAAGACATGGGAGGACTCAGGAACTAGATTTGTCTACAAGAACCTGCCATGCCAAAAAAACCCAGACAAAGGTGATCATCAAGCCGCCTGAACCTTCTTCCCATCTTCGATAAAGTAAATGGATCTTTCAGGCACCTGTAAACACAGTAATCAAGAGTAAGGATTGTGAAGCAGATTTACACTAGTTATTCAAACGAAGTGAGAGATCAAGTGAATGCAGAGGAACACGAACAAAAGAAGGTTAAAAAAGAGGTAAGTTATGTTACGTCGGGCCAAGTGTCTGTAATGAATTCCACGATATCATAGATTATATCTCCTTGAACGTCAATTTGCTCCTTTTCAGTTGGTCCCTGAAACACAGTAAATTAGAAAGAAATTAAAAAACCTCAGCATAAGAGGAAGAAAAGAGAGTAAAAATGGTTCTGATGAAGTGAAGGGTCAAAAGTCGTATATAGAGAATAAGATTTCATAGTTTTCTTTGAAATCAGAGAACCAACAGGTCTAACTAAAGCAATTACAAACTCTCCAAAACCAGAAGCAGCTGCTCAACCCAGATCATATATGCTCCCATTGGTTACAAGATCAGCTGGACCAAAACCAGCATTCACTAATATATCTAAGCACATAACCTATTATTCATATTCGATATGCAATCCATCTTCTACATACCTTGACAACTGATGCTCCAGTGGCAAACTTCTTCCCCAGCTTTTTGGATGCGTCACTGAGTTTTATCCCTGATGAACAAATTTTAAAGCTCGTGAGAATGAGATTATTTCGCTAAGATATATCACCAAAGAACAAATAACTTACCAAACAGTTCTAGTCCTTTCACAATGGTGATACATTTGCGCTTGTTGCGCACAACCTTTTCTATAATAACTTCTTGTCTCTCCTATTCACGATCCGTAAATTAGACAATTGAACAAACAGGGAAACGAAGAAGGAACTTGGAAAACAAAACTCAGATATGCAAATCACTTAAAAGAAGAATGTCCAAGCATGTCTGTTTTGAACGTTTCTTACATTCGAGTAACATGGAAGACAAAAACTTACTTTCTTTTTTACTTTTCCCCCAGGAAGCCGTTTCACTTCTTCTTTCTTGGATGTCCCTCCTATAAATTGGAAACTCCAATGATTAACAATTCAACAAAAACAATGCTGAATCCTTTCCACATATGTAACAGCTCGAATACAGATTCCTCAGCAAAAGATAAACATTACAGATGCTTCCAGCCATTAAGCAACATATAGTTGGCCTTCTACATGCCGATGCACAGTATCAAATATGTGTACACATTATAAGACTTACATGTACTAAATACATTTCACAGCTCTTTTAAGAAAATCATGCAAATGTATGTGGACACGCGTGCACGGTTACATACCAGTATGAGCTGAAGATGGTGCCCCATCAGCGCCACCTGAAGAGATTCCCACGGACTGGAGTTTGTCAGAAACATTATCTGCTGCCTTCTCATTAGCTTCTGCACATTAAATTAATATTCATATCAAATGTGACTGAGTTGTCAAAATCAGATTAAACTCATTTACATATCAGTAGAACAAATAAGAAGAACCGAAAATTATATACTTTAGCATTGACAATCCAGCATTATAAATCGAAGATACACAAAGAACAGCAGTCCAAATAGACATGGTTATCTTAGGAAGACCTGTTTATCGAATGCTTACAGAAATATTCACCAAACTGTACAGACCCATAGATATTGAATCAAGAAAACAAAGAGTGAATTTCTAAGCTCTTCCAAGAATAATAAATAAAAAAAATCGGAGGAATAATCTAAAAGGTTGAATAATTTAGACGGGATTTTCAATTAAGAAAATCACTAAAAAACTGCAAAGGAATCAATGCTAACACAGTGAAAATCAAACGAGTTGCGAGAACAGGACGAAACTTAAGAATTAGGGTTTGAGATATATAGTTTTTTTTTGGGGTACCTTTGAGGAGATCAGGATAGAGATCCGGGGCGTTTTCAACGAGCCATGGCTTACATCTCTCGAAATCGGGACCGAATTCGCAGTATTCCGCTGGAAGAGAGCAAACCCCGCAGTACAAAACCTTCGCCGGCTCGAGTTTCTCCGCCATAGATGATATTACCAAGTGCTTCCCTTTCGAAACGCAAAAATGAGATTGCTTTGTAGCGAAGTATCAAGCTTGTGATAGGGAGAGAATCTGATTTCTACTGTTTTTTTACTTCTTCTTCTTCTTCTTCTGTTCTTCGCTGCCCCACGGAGCCAATGATGTCGGAACCCAACAGAGAAGAAAAGTGAGAAACTAAATGCTGGGCTTCAAATTTTATTCCAATCGATAAAATCGTATTTGACATTTTTGTTGAATTGGTTCGATTTGGGCCTGCTTTAAAACTTTTTTTTAAAATGTTTTTAATCATTTTCGTCAACTATTGACTTTCTCTTGAAAATATTGTGAAAAGTAAAATAAGTTCCATAACAGTACACCAAATTTTTCTATGTACAAGTACAGTATATAAGCTCTTGATATATCTCAAAAACACGTTTTTCATTTCTCTCATTTTGATTTTCAGACCGCCAATGTAAAGTGGAAACACATTGTCTGTATATGGTCACATAGCTCGTTAAGCATAAAGGAAAGAACAACATTGGACAGAAACTAGTTTCGCTGGGCTTCAAACGCACCTCTTCGAATCGGAATCGATTTATTAAGAGTGATAAAATCAAACTGTGGATTTATCTTTTATTAGGAGATCCTGATGGCAATATAGAGTACGTACCCTTCTTTTTTTCGTCAACATACCCATTTTCGAAAGGATTTTTATATTTGATCATATACAGCATGCAGCAGCTGCTGCTTACCCATTGAAAATGGTGAAATATGATTTTCCTACTGACGTTGAATATTATTACATCAGGAAACCCCAAAAAGAAAAAGAAAAAAAAGGAGAGATCAGGTACGTTCTCTTAAATGGTGATATCATGTGAGATCAGATGGTTCAACATCTAACATTAAACACATCTCTCCCATTGTGTTCTTCAATATTGTCTCTTTCCTTTTGCACTTTTAAGGTTCTGTTCATGTTTGTATGTTAATGTTATGATCCTACTTAAATGCTCACTAATACTAGTTGTTTTCAGCTATTGGCATCTCCAGCTTTTTAGTACACCATTCCTTATATTACATTTATATTTGTATCCATTATATAATTTAAACAAGAAACTCCCAAAAGAAAAAAAGAAATGAAAAAAAAGAAAAATCCAAGAAATTTTTAGAAGCCGTGAATTCTCTGGCCTTCTCTACTAAGAACAATATCTTATCTCTCTGACTCTTCTCTGCAAATTAATAACTAAAAACTGAGAAATCTTCTTTTGGACCATTCCAAAAGTTTCACAAATCCAGAAAGAAAAAAATAAAAGTAAATAAAATAAAAGATTTATAAAAAAAAAACCCAGAAATTTCAATTGTCAAATTATCAAATCCAATGTTGCTTCCCTTAAAAACTCCATTTCCAGACCTTCACGCTCAGATCAGACTTACACTTAGTTTTTTTGGAGGTTGCTACGATCGGAGTTTTCCCTTTGGATACTGTTCCTTCGAATCCTTGGCATGTCACTTTGATCTCTACTCCTTCGCTCTTCAGCTTCCCCATTTGCATTTTCACTTTCGTTCGCATCTGGATCTCGAATCCCACTCGCGGGCGCGTCAGATCTGATTTCAGATGCCTAGCCTCTTCCGGATCCAGCTCACGCGCCGACGTAGACGTCGCGATCACGCCGCGAAACGACGTCTTGTTCTTATTCCCGCTGAAGAACGCCGGTACGGTTCCGTTCCCGAGCATCGCGCCGGATTTCGCGGAGTTGACGGTGACGGTGAAGGGATCGTAGGAGAAGGTGAGGTGCTGGTTGGGATTCTCCGAGAGTAAAGTGAAGTTGAAGAAAGACGAGAGATGGGAGACGGAGGAATCCGATGCGGTGGTTAGGTTAACGCGGCCGATTCGAAGCGACGGGACGGAGAAAGACGGCGGACGCGGGTGGTAGATCACGTACATCGCGGTGGCGGCGATGGCGGCCATGAGAGCGAGGATCAGAAAGATCAGAATCGACCAGAAACAGCAACAGCAGCAAATTCGCCGGCAGCTTGGCCGAGATTGGTGGTGATGGTGACGACTGTAAGGCTGTGGACGGTAAATCGGACGGTTAGCCGGAATATAGACTTGTGGTTTCTGATTAGCCATTCCGTTGGATGTTCCGTTACCGTTAACAGTCGCCGGAGCTGGAGGAGGTACTAAGGAACCACCTGAGGAAACTCCATTAGTGGCGGTGGCTGGCTTGGAAGCTGGAAAGACTCGATCAGTCATCTTCTTCTCCGATTCTTTCTCCTCTGGTCAGATCTGAGCACACAAAAGAGAGAGAGAGAAAGAGTGAGGTGGAGAGGGAGAGAGAGAGAGACAACACTGAGTTTTTTGTGGAATCTTAATAGCTTTAAATTTTGATAATTTTTTTGGTCAGTAATTATAGAATTATTTATTTATTTATTCTTAAATACTTTTATGTTTTTGGTTTTTAGTTTTTCTTAGATTGTTGTGAATGATCGTTTGTGACTTCCATGCCAAGTCTGTGGAATCTTCAGTGGGTGGTAAAATAACTAATAATTTAACAAAGTTTCCCCAAGTATACTATAAATGAAATTTCCAATTTATAGTAACTAAAAATAGACTGAACAGTGAAATTTGGATAATTGTAATGAGATCATTTTAGGGAAACTAATGTATACTCTAATTAAAATGAGGAAAAACGGGCAGAAGAGTAGTAACATTATAAGTCATGTAATAAAAAGTCAAAAAAAAAACAAAAATTATAATCCACCGACAGATAGTGGTAGCAGTTCACTTTTTTCTTCTTATAAAATAAAAGCGATGCACGCAATTGAATAAGTTTGAATTTAAGATCGGTGCAGGTTAAAAAAAAGAGAAAGAAATATTAAGTGAGTGCAGATATTGAAGTAATAGATTAGGGATCCGAAAGTTGATATAATTATAGAATAATCCCTTTTTCTTCAGAGAGTAAATCCCAAGTCAATAACTATATCATCGCCTCATCGGCAATGCTGCACTGCTTTCAATTATGTTAATCCTTTATTTTCGAGCTCCCAATTCCCAAGGTTAAGCGTGATAAATGATTTACTTCACTAACTCTCAAGTATATAGTTAGTTGTACCCTTTACCAACTATATCACCCGTCAATTATAACAGATAGATGCAATACCGTATTATAGTGTTTTTGTATAACGTTGTACCAAAAGCTACATTGTCACTTATGAGTCATCGAATCAAGTATCATAAAAACATCACACATAGCCAATTTTAATTGATCTTTATAAGAAAAGTTATTAATCGTGCTGACATACGAGCCATATGGTTAATGTCGGGTGGACCCATCTACCTCAAGTTTCAGTCATCCGATTTCAGTTTCGGAAAATTAAGCTTTATAAATACTCCCTTCACATTTTAACTTTGATTTAAAAAAAAAAAATCTCAGATGTGAATCTCAATTTATCAAAAAAAAATCTTGAAATTTTTAAAAGAACATCAATCTTAGCGCTAAAATGATTTGTCTAGGTAAATTTAACCAAAAGTCTACATACATTATGCTAAATTATTCGTCTAAATCAACTTATTCTGTCCAATTTAATAAAAACCGGTTCAATTTGACTTGGTTATATCGGCGGATATCCCAACCGTACCGGACACCGACAGGAGCTATCCGTTCACACGTGGAACTTACCTTCGTTGACAATTTAGAAACCCTAATTTTCAGTCTCACTGTACACAGTCGCAGCACTTCCACACCCTTCACAATCCCAATCATGGCGACAGCTACTCAGTTTCACTCCCAAACTTCATTTCTCCGCGGAACCCTAAACCAATACCAATCGAATCAAACCTCGCTCTCCAGAATCCCGATTCTGTCTCTCAAGTCCACCGTGAAGCCACTTAAACGCCTCTCCGTGAAAGCCGCCGTATCCCAGAACTCGGTGAAAACGCTGACGAATGAATCCGGCAATCAGGCTGCGTTCAAGCACTGTTTCAAGAAATCGTCTGGTGGGTTCCTCTATTGCGAGGGAACTAAGGTCGAGGATATCATGGAGAGCGTCGAGAGAAGACCCTTTTACTTGTACAGCAAACCGCAGATCACAAGGAACGTCGAGGCTTACAAAGAGGCCCTTGAAGGCGTGAGATCCGTCATTGGCTACGCTATTAAAGCTAATAATAACCTCAAGATTTTGGAGCATTTGAGGAGTTTGGGCTGTGGTGCTGTTCTCGTCAGTGGAAATGAGCTCAGGCTTGCGCTTCGTGCTGGTTTCGATCCCACAAAGTAAAAAATTCGATTTTGTTTTTTACCCGTTGCTCTCTATCTACTTAGCTTGATTCATACAATCAAATGCCAATTTGGAGAGCTTAGTTTTTTTAATCCGGAATCTGGAGTTGACTTTATCCCAATTATAAATTCGGAGTATTGCTTGACTTGTTGATGGAGTCGGAACATGAGTATATTGATATGGATTGTTCAATTTGATGTAAAGGTGCTGTGATAATTCTTGATATAGGTGCATTTTCAATGGAAATGGGAAGCTGTTGGAAGATTTAGTTCTAGCTGCTCAAGAAGGTGTTTTCGTAAATGTTGATAGTGAGTTTGACTTGGATAATATCGTCCAAGCTTCAAGAATTTCTGGTAAGAAGGTCAATGTTCTGCTACGTATCAATCCTGATGTCGATCCTCAGGTATGGTTTTGTTTTACTTTTTTTTAAACGTGATACTTCGACACAGATGGGAAAAGAGTGAGCCTTTCTTGTTTGTTCCATTTTTTCAGGTGCATCCTTATGTAGCTACCGGGAACAAAAACTCAAAGTTTGGTATCAGGAATGAGAAGCTTCAGTGGTTTCTGGACGAGGTGAAGGCACATCCCAATGAACTGAAGCTTGTTGGAGCTCATTGCCATCTAGGCTCTACCATTACAAAGGTAGCTCCGATTCTAGTACTTTATATGATACGTATTCTTGCTTTAAGCTGGTGTGTTTGATGTAATCAGATGAATATGGATTGCTCCCTGTTCATGTTTCTCAAGTTTGCTTTTGCTCTGTCTCTAAAATCTCAACTCCTGAGCTCTACATATTCTTCTACGTTATGTTTATTCCAGGTGGATATATTCAGAGATGCTGCGGTTCTAATGGTGGAATACATTGATGAAATCCGGCGTCAAGGCTTTGACGTTAGTTACTTGAACATTGGTGGTGGTTTAGGAATAGATTATTACCATACCGGCGCTGTCCTTCCAACACCCATGGATCTCATCAACACCGTAAGAACAACATCTCAAAATTCTTTTCTTTATCTGTTATCAGAAGTCTGGAATTGGTAAAATCTTTACAATCCTTGATGTGTTCCAGGTAAGAGAGCTTGTTCTTTCTCGAGACCTGAATCTAATAATCGAGCCAGGGAGATCGTTGATTGCAAACACATGCTGTTTCGTAAACCATGTAACCGGTGTGAAGACAAATGGAACTAAAAACTTCATAGTGATTGATGGAAGTATGGCTGAGCTAATCCGTCCCAGTCTCTATGATGCTTATCAGGTAAAACAAATATGTTTGTTACAAATTTCTCTTTTGGAGATTTAGCTAAACATCCTCTTGTTCTTGTTTCATAACACAAAAGCACATTGAGTTGATCTCTCCTCCAGCACCTGAAGCAGAGGTTTCCAAATTCGACGTAGTGGGTCCTGTTTGTGAATCTGCTGATTTCTTGGGCAAAGACAGAGAGCTTCCCACTCCTCCAATGGTGAGACAAGGATCTGATCCTGTTTGAAAGCTCAAGTATTGTGGAATCTAATGAGTTAATTCTATTTTGCTACAGGGAGCTGGTCTGGTGGTTCATGATGCTGGTGCATACTGTATGAGCATGGCTTCCACTTACAATCTCAAGATGCGTCCTCCGGAATACTGGGTACCAATACATTTCCTTGTTTTCTTGGGAAAACACAGCAGAGTCAACATCCTGAGAGAAATTTTCATGATGTGAAGTTTAACCATTTGAGTGCTTTTCTATATGGGGGAAAAGCTAATGGCTTTGATTATTCTTTTTTTTTGGGCAGGTTGAAGAAGATGGCTCGATCACCAAGATCAGGCATGCTGAGACATTCGAAGACCATTTGCGTTTCTTCGAAGGTCTATGAAATCCGAGTGTTCCCATTCATCATTGTTGCTATTTTAGTTGAATTATTCAGAATCAGTACTATAATGCTATGTTCACAATATTTTGCGTTAATCGGTAGCTCGGAATGAGTATGAGAAATCTCATCATTACTAGTCTCAGAATTTTTGAATAATGCTATTCATGCCCTTATGAGTAACCCAACAAAATCTACTTAGTAATCGTACAAAATCTGCTGTAAAAATACAGAAACATCATTTGAATTACAAAAGAAAAAAAAAGCTTGAGGGAAGGAGTCATTAATGGATGTCAAGGATGGCCTTTGAGGTCACCTAATCTGATTTAGGTTTCATCACACACAAAAGAAGAATAAAGAAATGTCTCAGATTTTTTAAGGAAACTCAAAAAAACAAAGACAGAAAGAGACGGTTCGGAAAAGGTTTACCTCTGAAACCGAATGCTTCGGTACAAAAGCATAAGGGTGAGTAAAAGCACAGCCACGGCTGAACACAAATGTCCAAGTGAATGCCCACTGATGATATATCGATTCGCATTGTATATTTTGTTGTCTGCAAGTCCTTCAATCTTGGCAACAGCGTAAGCCGCTGCATTCATTCATAAATTATCAGATTATATTAGAAGAGAGTAAACAAGACAAACGCAAAAAAAAAAAAAAAAGTAGTTCTGAGTCAAAAACCTGTTGCCCAGAGCCAGAATCTAGAGTGAGTATATTTGGGAGGTAACAAAACGGTCATGACCGGAATCGCCAGGCAAGGAATCAACTGGAACGTCATGCATAACCGGAGATCATTAAACACTCTGCCATCATATACTAAGACGCATATAATTTCAATCCTTTAAGCTGCCTAAAGTCATCAACATATCCAAATAATAATTTTTCAGATTTTTAATGTTACCTGGCGTAAGCAACGCTGAGAAATGATATGAACACAAGCAAGACGAGGCAACTCAGTCCCACTTTCTCCCCCGCTCTCTCAACCAAAAAACTAGAGAAAAGCGACGAATACGCAATCAATATCTGCAAATTTATACCGTCTTTAATCAAGAAACCAACCATTAAAGCGAAAACGACTTAATCATTCATCTAAGCTTCTTTCCATCAGTTATAAGAAGATAGAAGATGTTTTGCTTGTAGAAAGTAGAAACAACCGAAGAAAAATAAGCGATTCATGGATTCTGCAAAGATGAAAGACCCATCGAAGCTTCTTTATATAGCTTGACTTAAGATAATTCCTTCGAGTTTTTGTTCACAATTTGCTTAATCAATAATTAATAATGTCCATAACTAAAAGAAGATTCATCTAAAAGCTTTTTTCCATAAACTAAAAAGAAGATTATTTCGAAGAAAACGAAAGCGAGTGACTATAAAGGTGGTGAAAAAACGAACAGGCAAAGTTTCCCAGACGATTCGGTTGTCATCAGGTTTGAGATGATAGTAAGCAGAACCAAAGGCCAAGCTTGCAATGCCTCCGTAGAACAGTGTCCATCCCCAGATCTCACCTTTCAAACTGCATTACAGAACGTAATTGAGCTATCTTAAGCAACAAAAAAAAAAGAAAACTCAGATGTTAACACTAATTATAACTCAAATTTTCAAAAAAAAAGAGAAGAGAGAGATAGCACCTTATATTGAAGAAGCTTCCTCCAATGCAAAGAACGAAACCAAGAACACCAATAATAAGAAATGGAAAGTTGGTCATGACATTCAATGTATTTGGCACTCCTGTTCATCAACCAACACAAAACACCTGTCCTAATCAATTTATTACACACATGCAGAGACATACATACATTGAGAGATAGATTAAGAAAGAGAGAGAGAGAGAGTGATGATACCCATGAAATTGCGTTTATCGGCGAAGACATGATGGCGTAAGGAATTGAGAGGAACCTTGGGAGTGATGAACATAAGGATTAGCCAACACAGGAACGATCCCACCAAAATTCTTTTCCTTTTCCATCTCAAGATCTGTTGATTCGTCAACCACACCATTAAAAATCTCTCTCTCTCTCTCTGAATAATTGTAAAAGGTCCAAGCTTTTGTTTAAGGAATTGTTAATACAACTCTTTTTTCTCTGTCTCTCTTTCTGGGTCTGATTAATCTTCCAGGTTAAGAAAAAAAGGCAAGATTTTTACTGCGTGTCGCTTGCTTTTTTTCGTATTTTCGATTTGAAACAACGTGCGGCGGAATCTCCTTTTCGTTTGAGTCTGACGGGTTTGACGATGATCAATTTCTATTGTTGTCGCAGTTGACGAGGACCATTAGACGTCGTCGTTTTACATCTTCCCGGTGTAATTTTTAATTTTGGCCCCTGAAGTTTCTAATATGTTTGTTTCATCCACTCCATATTTGTAAATCCAGTCACACCCATGTTTTCTGTCCAACGTCTCATTTTACTGTGTCACTCAACACACCTCGAAATCAATAATTTTCTGGTTAGTGTTTGGTGGTACTTAAAACAAGTCTGAGAAAGAAAAATTAGAACTTATTTGAAGTTGCTCTTTTTAAAATGCTACAAAAGTTGATAAGTTTTCCAGGAAACAGAGAAACATTGGAGAAGAAAACGAAGGAGAAAAAACAATATTTCGTACCGCAATTCGGCTCAAACTGCAAGCGTAATACAATTTGTCACATATAATCGCAATCAAACTTTCGAAACTATGCTCTATAGTTGAGCAACTTTTCCTCTTGTTTTCATCGATGATCCTCATGAAAAAGTATGTAGCAATTGTGCCCTGCTTGAAATGCTTTGCTATCTACAGTATGTTTAACAGTTTTGATCCACAATGCATGTAACAAGTCATATGCTTATCTCACTTTCAGCTATGGATTTCTAACTAAAATGCGTGCTCACTTCTCTGAACAGAGATTATTGGGCTTGATTTGTGTTGAACACCTTTTTTTGGGTTCTGTCATAACACGCAGACGAAACAGAGAGAGCTTCGTTCTTCTCAATATCAAAAGTTAACATCTCTAACTAAGCCAAGTGCCTTGAAAAGTTCAGAATTCTCCAAGTGACGTTACCTTTTTTACCTTACTCTATTGAGTAACTAAAGCACTGATAAATAAATCCTTACTAGTATGTCTACATCTCTTTTCAGAACTATCTTCGATCATCATTTTCATTTGCTTTTATCTCTTTCCATTTTTGACTTTCACTATTGAATCTAAAGAAAGACTTCAAGTTTTGTGGATCATCATATATATATATATATATAGGACTAAACAGTAATACTTTACCATTCTGTTATCAGATCTGTCAAACAAAGTAACAAACGAACCTTGACACTTAAAAAAGAGTTATTCTATTTATAGATATACAACACTAAAAGTCTAAAGTCTTAATTAGTACGTTTTATTCCAATGATAATAACATATAACGTATGCACAACTCCAATTTGTAATAGTGAGCCAAAAAGTTTCTAAGGATTATTTTAGCTAAAAAGTTTTCAAGGAACAGGACATGGTTCCTCTCCTCGAACCGGCCGTGGCCTACTCCCGAACGCATGGGTTTTTTACTTAGAATTGTAAACTATCGAGGTACTAATTAAAACGTTTAGAAAGTATGAGGGCATTCAATTGCAAATTTTCTTCCTTATGTAGACAGTAGACAATAGTCGACTCTCATTTTCCAGGAAAAGTTTTACTCATGATAATATTACGAAGAGAGAGAGAGAAGACGAGTAAAGAAGAAATCCTTTTGATCGGAGGTATTTTTTCCCGACCAGTTTACTGTCTCTAGGTTTTTTTTTTTTTTTTCTGCTTCCCTCTCCGTCTATTCTTCTGTACTCTTAATTTTTCAGCTTGAAATTTCTGGGATAGAATTTGGGTGGGCGCGAGAACTTGCAGTCTTTTGCTTCCTTGCCGAGAATTTTGCGGAGAAAGCGGAAACGATAGATTTAATCGTCTTTTTCAGTCAAAGTTTTATTTTTTTTGCTCAATTAAAATTAAACTGTCTTTTTATCTTCTATCACTACGGTAGCTACTTTTCCCCCTCTTTTTGTAAGAGAATCCCTAGACTTTTCTGAATTCGATTTCGTGGGTTTTCGTTTCCGGTTCGGTTCTATAGAGATAAAAAAAATATTGATTTCTGTCACTTTCCGCGAGGGGGAGATTTCGAATTTTGCTTCTTTTTTGGGCTCCAAAGTTTTTCACCAATTTTTAAATCTCGGTGCTTTTCATTTGGTTCCTACTTGTAAATCAGCTAGGGCTTGCTCCTTTTCTAATCCAAGATCTGTTTTCTATCCCCAGATTATCCTTTTGTTTGAGCTTTTGCAATTTGACGGACTCGGGATCTGATTTATCTCCGGGTCGTCTCGGTTTGTCGGTAGCTACAAGGTGAAAGAGTGTTCCTACAAGGTAAAAGCCAAAACTTTAGCTCTGGCTGTTATCTCTAGCTGTGAAAGTTTTGATTTTTGAGAACTTTAATTGGAGATTGATTTATGCCCGAGTAGAATTTTAATCGTAGATATGTACTTATTGGTTGTGTGTTGAGTATGAATGTGAAAAATGGGACAATTGAGATTGTGGAGTAATTGCATTTGGCTCTGAGTCCTGTTGACGAAGGGTGAGAAAGTTTATACACTTACTTATACAGTTACAAGTTGATGTTAATAGGTTTTTAATGGAAGACGATGACTCTGCTTCTTCTCGAGATTTGGATGCACAGAACCCTTATGATCGATTGCTTGCTCTAGATACAAGTCCCGTAGATTCAAATTGTAACTTGGATTCAGTTTCTGCCATTTATCTAGCAATGAAGAGTTCAAAGCTGGAGTGTGTCGATGAGGGTGGCCAAGATTCCCTTATAACCTCGGTATGCATGGAGGATGAAGAGGATGAAGAACTCGATGAGTTTGATCCTTATCTGTTTATCAAGAACCTGCCGAACTTGTCATCTGTTGTCCCAACTTTCAGGCCCGTCTTGCTTCCTAAACAGACCCGAAGCTGCCCTCCTATTTCTCTAGTCCTAGACCTCGATGGTAAGGCTACTTTTCACTTGATTCGTTTGGTTGTTATATTACCTCTTTTTGCAGGTTCTAATGGAACACAAATCGTTTCTCTCTCTCGTTATTGCTGTATGTAGATGTGGTGTAACCATAGACAACATGTCATGATTTAGTGTTTAAGTAGTTGATGATCCATAAAAGAGTTTGTTTTGTTTATTCTGTTATATCTATAACACATATTTTTATTTTGTTTCCACAGAGACTCTTGTGCACTCTACTCTAGAACCGTGTGATGAGGTGGATTTCACATTCCCTGTACATTTTAACGAAGAAGAGCATATGGTGTATGTGCGGTGCCGTCCTCACCTCAAAGAGTTTATGGAGAGAGTGTCCCGTCTTTTTGAGATCATTATATTTACAGCTAGCCAAAGTATCTATGCTGAGCAACTTCTGAATGTGCTTGACCCTAAGAGGAAACTCTTTCGCCATAGAGTGTACCGTGACTCTTGTGTATTCTTTGACGGTAACTACCTAAAGGACTTGTCGGTCCTTGGGCGTGATTTATCTCGTGTTATCATCGTCGATAACTCTCCACAGGTATTACATTCTTTTATCAACCCTCTACACAACGAGTACAAACATATTGGATCCTCGATTCTTATGCTTTAAAATAAAGCCGATTGGTAGGATGCACATCCTAGTATAGGAAGGCTTATAATATAGCCTTAACAGAAAGAATGATATGACTAAAAGTTCTTAGTTTGAGGTCTTACTTCTTGTATGTAACCATCATCAAGAATTCTCTGAGCTGTATCTCAAGGCTGTTGCATAATCTCATTGGAATATATGTAAATGACGAATCTTCTCTCTGGCCTTTTCTTTTTTTTTGTGTGTGCCATGTTTTAGGCATTTGGGTTCCAAGTGGAGAATGGGGTGCCAATAGAGAGCTGGTTTAACGACCCGTCTGATAAAGAACTCCTTGACTTGCTCCCATTCCTTGAAAGCTTAATCGGAGCTGAAGATGTAAGGCCAATGATTGCAAAGAAATTCAATCTGAAGGAAAAGGTTGATGCAGCTGTAGCTGCACCTGAGTATCCTGCTGAAGCAGAAAATCCTTTCGAAAGGTAAAAAAGTCTTTGGCCAAAAAAAAAGTTGTAAGCTTTCAAGGCAGAATCTGGCATTATAGGAGGAGCTGCATACCGGTTACAAATTCATGTTCGTTGACAAGAAGGTCAAGACTTAGCTCTTTAGTGGGAAGATGCTTTGGAAAGCTTAATGGAAGTTTTTCTTCCTATTGAGTTGTCAAACGGATCACAAAAGTTGGAGATATATATCTATATTTTTATATATCGAATGTTGTTTTCTTGTTTAGTTTAAAGAACTTGGTGGTATACAGAGAAGACTGTAAACAGTTTAACTGTAGAATAATTGTAATTGTCTCCTCTCTTTCTTCTTTTTTCTCTGGTTTATTTACTATTCCTACACATAATTTTTACCATTGCAACAGTGGCTTTCTTCTTCTTCTTCTTCTTCTTCTTCTATTTTGGGCCAACTGGAATTAAAATCAAACAAAATGAGTTTATGGGTCGACAATTGCGATCGGATAATGGGAATTTTTTTTTTTTCATCTCAGATAAATGTGAATTTTTTAATTAGTTTTTGAGTACTTGGAGTAAAATAGTCAAAGCTATTCTTACCAAGTGGAGGTGGCTTGACGAAGAAGAGTGCGCATGTTAATGGAATCTACTTTCGAAGATGTCGGCGCAGGTTAAGCTGTATTTATCCATTTTTATTTTATTTTATTGTTAAACCTGGAAGAATTTTTATTTCTTTGTTTTTTTAACGGACGTTTACGAGGGGACGTATTTGTTGTTCCTGTAATATATCTCCAATTAAATATCTTTTGACAATATTATTTCCATTTTTTTTTTCAGAAAAAATTAGCGGAAAAAAACTAGCAAAAGGAAGCTTCATTTTGTAGAGAGATAAACTGGAGATTTTTAGAGAGAGAAAGAGAGATCAGTTCGTCGTTGACGATCGATGTCGAAGATGAAGCATCTTTTGCGGAAGCTCCACATAGGCGGAAGTAGTGGCGTCGGCGGCGGATTTGGAGACCATCACAGGTTAGACGAGTCGACTAGACCGATGATCGATCCTAGCCCTATTCCCAGCTCTAGCCCTAGCCCCGCTTCGACTTCTTCCGTCTCTTCTTCTGGTTTTGGTAACCCCTCCTCGACAATGCCGAGAATGGAAACATTTGAGCCTGTAGGCCGTGATCTGGCAGCTGTGGATGGTGTGGATTTCAATTTGATGGAGGAGGAGTATCAAGTCCAGTTAGCTATGGCGATCAGCGTGTCTGATCCTGATCCGCGAGAGAATGCAGATACGGCTCAGCTTGATGCTGCTAAGCGGATTAGCCTTGGGGTTTCAGCTCCCGTCACCGACGCAGATTCCGCCGTTGACTTTCTCTCGCTCCGCTATTGGGTATACTCTATATCCTGACTATCGCTTAGATTAATTATTCTGATTCCTCTGGAGTTTGGGGTTTTAGGGAGTCTGATTGTTCGATTAGCCTGGGTTTAGCGGAATAAGGATTTTGCTGTAACTGATCATTGCCATTGCTTGCACTGTTAATCTCTTGGTTGCGAGTAATCATTTTGTGCTGGAGATACGACGTTTATTCAAATGTGGATGGTTTCTGCCTTGATTATCTCAATGGGGGAATTTAGCTGATCATGCTGTTTATTTTTGGTTTCTTGCAGGGACATAAGGTCATTAATTACGACCAGAAAGTCAGGGATGGTTTTTACGATGTGTATGGGATTACATCCAATTCTCTCTCACAGGGGAAGATGCCACTTCTCGTGGATCTTCAAGCGATCTCCATTTCAGACAATGTCGATTATGAGGTCATTTTGGTGAACCGATTGATTGATCCTGAACTGCAAGAGCTAGAGAGGAGAGCATATGCTTTGTCTCTGGAATGTTCAGAATTTGCTCGTGGTCAGGTGTCAAGCGAGTTAACTCAGAAAATTGCAAATATAGTTGTAGAGCAAATGGGTGGCCCCGTTGAAAATGCTGATGAAGCATTGAGAAGGTGGATGCTTCGAAGCTATGAACTAAGGAATTCTTTAAACACTACTATTCTTCCACTTGGACGTGTTAATGTTGGTCTTGCACGTCACAGGGCTTTGCTTTTCAAGGTTATAACAAAACGTTTTTATAAGTTTCTAGCTTTGCTCATGATCGATTATCGTATTTTTGGCTCTTAGTGACAACACGCGTTATTCCTTTTCCATCACTGAGTTCCCTATTTGGTCAATGCTAGTAGATATAGGGTGAGCTAAACTAGTTCCCTCTTCTTGTTTCTAGGTGCTTGCTGATAGGATTAATCTTCCATGTATGCTGGTTAAAGGCAGCTACTACACTGGAACTGATGATGGGGCTGTGAACTTGATTAAACTAGATGACAAAAGGTATTCTTTGACTGCTGTAATCAGCTACCTAATGTTCTCATTCTAGATTTCTGATATTAGGCTTAGTTTCTATGCGATGGTAGCGATTTTTGCAGAGTCCTGATTCATTCTTCACATGCAGTGAATACATTATTGACTTAATGGGTGCTCCGGGTGCTCTGATCCCTGCCGAGGTTCCAAGCAGTTTTCTTCCAGTTTCTGGCACCGATACAAGAGTATTTCCTGATGATCTGGACACATTGCAACATTCATGCCCTGTACTAGAGAAAGAGATTGAAACGCCAGCCTTTTCAGTTTTGGAGGAAACGGAGTCCAGATCTGGTATGGTGGCAAATTTGCTCACTGAAAACCTTGAAGAAAACAGTGACATATGTGCTGTTGAAAAACATCAAACAGAGAGGTTTGAGCATGATTTTGGAAAGCTAATGCAATCACAGCAGATATCTGGTGAAAACTTGCCGCCATTTTCTGGGAAACCGACATGTGCACAGAAAGTTAAAGTTAAGAATGTCTCAAAGTACGTCATAAGTGCAGCAAAGAACCCTGAATTTGCGCAGAAATTACATGCCGTCTTGTTAGAAAGTGGTGCATCACCTCCCCCAGATTTGTTTATGGATGTCAACCCACAGAACTTGATGGAGAAGAATATGCTTCAAGAACTCCGCCAAGAAAGTAGCACTTCTATGAATTCGGGGGTTCCATGCTACCCAGAAAAGGTAATCTTAGGATACACATCTTTTCACTATTGGAGCACAAGTTTTGTTAATTCTTTCCCACAATATATCTTACGATTCCTGGAGTCTTTTTTTTTTTCCATCTGCACTATATAGGTTGTCGATCCGTTAGCTGAACAACTGAGAGAATCTGAAAGGAACCCCACAGCAATGCAATTGTCAGCTCTTTGTACCTCAGGTGAGGGATAACCCGCTAATTGATGTATGCCGTATAATATTATATTTTCTTGTTACTATTAGTGCATTTAAGCAACTTTACACTGACAACGAATTGGTGAAAATGTCTCACTTCCAACAGCTGAGACATACCAACAACCAGTGGAGGTCGATTTTTCAATAAAGAGAAACTTTGATGTGGATAATATGGGTAAAGTTTCTTCATCGGAAAAGATTGAGATCAGCACTGCTGATGAGGAGCCTTCTGTTTGTGGTAGTCATGACCAAGGAATTAATCCATTTCTCGGTGAGGCTGCAAAGTGGGAAATTATGTGGGAAGATCTCCAGATTGGCGAGCGGATTGGTATTGGTAAGGTTTGGACTATCAAATACTAGATTCCTAAGAAGCTGGCAAACTTTATTATATATTTAGAGTGGTATCCGTGAGAGACTGTTGATGAAGCTTGACACTTACGAATTGTTATCTAGCCTTTATAGTTATGAATAAAATCTAATTTTCCACCATTTTCAGTTTGATAAACTAGAATAGCCCCTTATTATCCCGAATTCCAAGATTTAATGTGCTCTTTTTGTGTACTGATTTTGTTGCAGGTTCATATGGAGAAGTTTACCGTGCAGAGTGGAATGGAACTGTGAGTTATGTTTTGGAGTCTTAATTCACTGAACCTTGCAATGATCTTTAATCTGCAGTTTCTAATGAAGAGTATTGCTATTTTATACGTAAACATCTTGGACTGATTGTGTTTTTCATTTCAGGAAGTGGCTGTTAAGAAGTTTCTGGATCAAGATTTCTCTGGTGATGCATTGACACAGTTCAAATCTGAAGTAACTCCAGATCATTTAATCCTAGGCATCTACTTATCTGTA
The DNA here is from genome assembly GCF_000478725.1 of Eutrema salsugineum. NCBI lineage: Eukaryota > Viridiplantae > Streptophyta > Magnoliopsida > Brassicales > Brassicaceae > Eutrema > Eutrema salsugineum. The sequence continues at coordinate 3,886,929 of NW_006256829.1, read as the reverse complement.
GAATTCCTTATATAATCTCTTTAATCATACTATGAATGTTTTTATTTTGTTCCAATAGATTGAAATAATGTTGAGGTTACGGCATCCAAATGTTGTTCTTTTCATGGGAGCAGTTACCCGGCCACCAAATTTCTCCATTCTGACAGAGTTCCTTCCAAGGTTGGTCCTCATATTCTTCTTTTACAGTTCGTGTATCAGTCGGTCTACTCTACGACTTTTATTTCTAGTCCTGTTCTATACATGAATTAATCCTTTTATAATCATGAGGTTCTCTGTTTATTATTATTTCTCTTCTTCTTGACTCAGTGGTTTAGAATTTCCTGATACTATGCAGAGGGAGTCTGTATAGATTACTCCATCGACCAAATCATCAGCTTGATGAGAAGAGACGAATGCGGATGGCACTTGATGTGGTATACATGAGTTGCATTGGGTTAAACAGAAAGCACTAGAAGTTCCTTGGTGTATTTTGCCATAATTCATCTGACATTTTCTCTCTACCTGATGGTATTGCAGGCAAAAGGAATGAACTACTTACACACCAGCCACCCGACTGTTGTACATAGGGATTTAAAATCTCCAAACCTTCTTGTTGATAAAAATTGGGTTGTGAAGGTTTGTGATTTTGGATTATCACGCATGAAACATCACACTTATTTGTCCTCAAAATCAACTGCAGGAACGGTAAGTGTTAACTCAAAATAGAAATATTCCTTTTTTTTTCTGAACTATGAATTCTCTTTGGGAAAAAAACAAAACAGAGCAACTTACTTGATAAAATGGCCTGCTAATGTCTACGCAGCCTGAGTGGATGGCTCCAGAAGTGTTGAGGAATGAACCAGCTAACGAGAAGTGAGTAATAAATGTAACGCTATGAGAATCTTAAAAATGCTATTAGAACACAAGTATTGATTGGTGTGCTTGTACAGATGTGACGTGTACAGCTTTGGTGTTATATTGTGGGAGTTAGCTACGTCACGCATCCCCTGGAAAGGTTTAAATCCGATGCAAGTTGTTGGAGCTGTGGGATTCCAGAATCGCCGCCTGGAAATCCCTGATGATATTGATCCAACCGTTGCACAGATAATCCGGGAATGTTGGCAAATGTAAGTCCATTTCTTTACTAAATAAATAAAAAATTCCCTTAAAAGTTCATATGAATCCAAGATTACTCCGAACCCCATGTTCAGATTGTAGTGCTGACTACAGTCACTGCAGAAGTGGGTACAATCCGGTCAAGTGGGTCAGTGTTTGGGTTTAACTGGAATCATAATTTGGGTAGACTAAGCTAAGGTGTTGTTATATTCTGCGTGTAGGGAACCACATTTACGGCCGTCGTTTACGCAACTGATGCGAAGCCTGAAGCGGCTTCAGGGTCTAAACATAAGCAACAGAGCGAACACAAGTGAAAATTTGATGTAAGATATGTAGGCAGAAGCTGTTGCTTCACCTGGTCTGGTTCAAAGAGCCAATTGGTGGGGGGATCGCCTTTTTTCTTTTTTGCTTTTTTTCTTTTCTTTCTTCTTTACGGTTAGATGATGAGAGGAAAGAAAGATTGTCGGGCTAGGGAAAAGCTTGTGGAGTTCAATCGAAGTGGGAGCTCTACAACCAAAAAAAAAAAAAAAAAAAGCCCTATGAAAACCCTTTGTAACTATTACTACTAATATTATCATTGCTACCTGTAACGACAAAAATTAGTAAAAAAAAGAAAAGGAAAGAAAATAGAGATGAAGAGAATACGAAAAATCATATGGTGTTCTGTTTTCAATTTTTTTTTTTCATTTTTTTTTCTTTTGGTGTGGGATGGATTTTCCCCATAATCTGGTAATTGTAAACATGTGGGGATTGTTGCTGCTAATTCTTGTAAAAGCATAATAAAAGTTATTAAAAAAAAAAAAGAGATACTGGCATTCAACGGACACAGGGACGTGTGATCTGTTTACGTATTTTTCTTCTTAATCTCACATTATATATTAAATTTTTATTATGTGAGGTTAAAATTAATTACTTTTGATACGTTTAAATTATGTTATTTTAGGTTCTTTATACGACTGTTAAAATTTAGTTTAACGTGCTAAACTATTCATAATGTACGACACTATAATGAAACAAAATAAAACTATTGGTTATATTAAATGGACACAAATATATAGTTTTAACATTTTGTTTTACGTGATTATTCAATTAGTAATTATATAACTTCTACGTTATGTATTCGAATTTTTGGTAAATTTGATTCTGGCTATGGGTTTGATTTCAAATTTTCAGTGAAGAAATACAATAAATCGACTCGACTGAATAAGAGAGAAAAAATGTGACATGAAAATGAAGTAAAGTTCTGCAATTTATCCATATGCTCTTAGGAGTTTACGAAGACCAAGAGATAGATATTATGTACAATTGTTTTGGTCAACTGGAAAGAGAGAAAGTAGAAAACATGAGGAGAGGAAAAAAGAAATAATATAAGATACAATATTGGGCGTTAAAATGGTCCTGGTTTATATTCGCTTTCAGTCTTTCTGGTACCTGATATATACAAATTACCAAAGTAAGTTATAAGGGAAAATAATGCAATGCAAAGCACTTGACCTAGTAAACCAAAACATGGCGGCCAAAACTTGAAGACCCATAAGTGATACTCACAACTAAGTCGTCTCTCTCTCTCTCTCTCTCTCTCTCTCTCTCTCTCTCTCTCTCTCTTTCTCTCTCTCTCTCTCTCTCACCGTTTAGTAAACCCAAAAACATGGCAGCCAGCGACATTCACAAGTAAGTCGTCTCGATCGAAGAGTACCAAAACTTGAAGACCCATAAGTGACACTCACAACTAAGTCGTCTCTCTCTCTCTCTCTGTCTCTCCGCTAGTAAGCCAAAACATGGCAGCCAGCGAGGACTTTTCACCGAAGAGTACCAAAACTTGAAGACCCATAAGTGACACTCACAACTAAGTCGTCTCTCTCTCTCTCTCTCTGTTTCTCCGCTAGTAAGCCAAAACATGGCAGCCAGCGAGGACTTTTCACCAAAGAGTACCAAAACTTGAAGACCCATAATTAAGTGACAGACGACTAACTCTCTCTCTCTCTCTCTCTCGCTCGCACTCTTATCTCTTCACTAGTTTCATCTTGGGCTATTATGCTCTAACTATCTTTAACTTTCATTTACTATAATGACTTTTAACGTTTTTGGGTGAAAACCTATCCTTTTATTTCCATCCCCCTATTTTCTATATAAATGCATAAGCGTGAGGCACACTGATAAGTAAACTAAGAGGGAATATACAAATTAAGATGAAATCTTCCGTAGTCTCTTCCATGCTTGTCGTTCTTCTTCTTCTTCTCGTGTTTCCACATGGCGAACAAAGGGAGCTCCAGAAACTTAGTGAGTCATTTCGTCTTTAGATATTCCGAAGTCTTTATTGTGTCTACGTTATAAGTAATCAGGTTTTTTTAAAAGGGTGTTTGGTTTTGAGTTTTTTTTTCGGAACTGAATAGAAAGAACAAATAACCACTAAAATTAATGATCAAATTACCTTGAAAGCTGACACTGTAATGCGTTTTGGGTGGTGCAGGTGGAGTAGAGACTTACCATCCTGGTCAAGTGACGGTCCAAGCAAGGGGCATTCCGGGAATCCATATTCCTGAACCAAAACCTAATATTCATATTCCTCCTAATTTTCAGTTTCCTCCTCGTCGTCCAACATTGCCGCCTGGTACTAAGTGCCCGAACGGGAAAAAATACGTGGCATTCTGTAAGAAGTATAAAATCCCATTTGCATCCCCTCCACCCCCAAGGTTTCTTTGAGGCAAATATCGACCACCCTGGCCATTGACCTCCCTTTAAGCTTCGAATGCGTCTATATATATATGTGTGTGTCCACTTTTCTTACGTTGTACTGGTTTGGCTTCTGTGCTTCTTTTCATTACCGAATATGCAGATTGGGTGTTTGTCATACATTGTGTTATTGTCAATTTGGGTTTGTTTCTATTTTCTGCCGCCAGTTTAATAATTATGTTTAATAAGCGGCCGCTAATATATATAAAATATTGTTATATCTTTTCTGGTGTTCAAGAGTACCGGCTCTCTTTAGTTACATTCATATGACCATCCAAACATTTCTTAATTACCAGTATACAATATATACTTGGCAGTACGTAAAAAATCACACCGACCAGTTATGATCGAGTGACATCATAGCACAGCTATAAGATTTAAACAGAGCCTTGAAGGATATATGTCAAATGTGTACAAACTTTATAATTGTCCCATTAATTTGCTGCGCTTCTTTTTTTTTCTTTTTTTAAAAAAGGGTTGATCATTACTGTAGTATATACAAATAAAACTGAAAATTGGAAAATAATTTACGTCACAAGAAAAAAAAATTGGGAAGCTGCGATGGCTGCTACTGTGCTCCTCCGCCTTTTCACTCCAATCCCATCCTCCATTAAACCGCCGTCTCGTCACCGCCGATTCCTTCACCACAATTTATTTCCCAATATACCCTTACCGTCCTCTTCTTCACTTGTCAAATTCGGCGCCGGAAACTCCGAACCCCAACCTCCACCGCCTTTGCCGGAGGCCGATTGTCCCGTTCCGCCTGAACAGCAACCAATCAACGAGTACCAGTCTCTCTCCTCCTCTTTCCCTTTCTCCTGGGCCTCTGGAGATCTCGTCGAGTACTCCTCCAGGCTCTTCGTCACCGGCGCTTCTTTCGCGTTTTTCGTCGGGTTACCCGTTTCCTGGTTCGGATCCGTCGGACCCGAATACGAACCCGTCAAGCGGATACTCGCCGCCGGCTCTAGCGGGATCTTCGTCGTCACGCTTGCTGTCGTAAGGATGTATCTGGGTTGGGCCTACGTCGGAAATCGTCTTCTTAGCGCCACCGTCGAGTGTATGCCTTTTTTTACTTTTCCCTATTTCTGCAAAATTACATGATCCTGACTATTTTCAAATTCAATTTGGATTTCTGGTTTGATTTCTCTTTTGTTCTCAAATTGCAATATGTGTATAAGTGTATCTGTGAGGCATTATCATATTTTACTCATTTCTCTGTTTTCCGTAGCTACCTTTATGAATCAGTGAGTATAACTTTACGTTTAGGATGCGCTGGGTTCTTCATTGTTTGTTATGATGAATCAATCTGTCTCTAAAGTTTTGCTTCTTTTTTGTTTTTCAATTTCTTTCTTCTTCTTCTCTCTTTTGCAGATGAAGAAACTGGGTGGTATGATGGTCAGGTTTAAGATTCGTCTCTCTCTATATATCGGTTAAGCTCTGTGGAAGAAAACATTTCTGTTTGTTAATTTCTACACTTTAATTATGGAATCTTGGAAACAGGTATGGGTGAAAACACCTCAAGTCTTGGCGCGAGACCGTCTTCTTGGATCTTTCTCGGTAAGCTATGATCAATCATACAAAAAATCCATGAATTTTGTTGGTTTTTTTTTACTGTCCACTGTATCATATTTCAGGGATTGCTTTAAAGTTTCGAATGAGATCTGTGAAATGATTTATTTGTGTTTGTGTGGTTTCAGGTAAAACCAGTCCTTGCCAGGCTGAAAAACACGCTAGTCATTCTCGGATTATCGCTCATTCTAGTCGTAAACCTTGGCAATTCTCCAATTGCATCGTCTTACAGAACATATAAAGATCCTAGGGACAGATCCTCGATGCCAATACCAGGAGCGTACAATGATGAAACCGCAAGAACGTTCGAACCAGAGGCTTTCTGTGGGGAACCTTCTTCAGATCTCTGAAATCTCCTCATTTCAATACAAAAACAGACAGCTTCTGAGTTCTGATAGTACATATATCTGTACATTCTTGTATATTTTGCGGTAACCAATCTTTACCTATTGCATTCAAAACATGAACCCAAAAGATATTTGATGGGTTGTCTCTTGATGAATCGAAATCATAACTACAGGTATCGAAAGATGTCATATCAATGCTCTTTCATCTCTGAAACTATCCTTGCTTGCTTGCAGCCTAATTTGATTGTACCAAATGTTTTACAAATTATTAACCTAAGAATATATATATATATATATATATATATATATATATATATATAAATGTTTTTACAAATTATTAGTAGCGAAGCACTTTTGTGCTTCTGGAAGGAATTTTGGTGAGTGAATCCGATAATTGATAAGTCAAGTGATAAGAACATCCGAGTCAAAACACAAGATTAGTATATTATATAACAAACACAATAAATTTAGCTTTTCTAAAATACCATATTACGCCCTTTCTATAATTGTCCAACCGTATGAATAAAATCTACTTTTTCAATGTTAACGCTGTATATATTTAAATACCCGCCGAATGGAGAGAAGATCCAAACAAGAAACGGCCTGAGAAAAATGAAAACCCTAGTAATATGGTGCCTTGTTTCGCAAGCAATCAGTCTAACCGTAAACTCAGCTGACAAAGGAGACGTTGATTTTTCCATACTCATAAAAAACGAAATGCAAAATTCCAAAAACCCCGCGGTTTTCTACCATTGCCGATCGTCAGAGAAAGACATCGGATGGCACAAATCGGTTCCCTCGTCCGAGTTTCATTGGAACTTCGAAGTTCCTCAGTTTGGTAACGGCGTGATGATCCACAACTGTGAGTTCCGGTCTAGCCTAGGAACAGCTAACATTGAGATCAAGACTTTGTCTACAACGGCGATTCTATGCGACGGGCAAATATGTAAATACGCGGTTAGGCCTAATGGGATTTATTTCATTGGTTATGAGTTGTATTCTCCGTTTGGAAGGTTTTTTGAATTGTCGAGACCCGTCGAGAAGCTAGTTGAGCCCTGGAAGCCTTGGTCACCGCATCAATTGAAAGCTTTGCGCCATAGAAATTAAGCACCATACTCCGATTTGAGAGATCCTTAGACTACATTTTCTATGTATTTATTCAAGATTGTTTGTATAAGTGATTATATGTATTCTAGTAGCAGAGGTACATCGAGAAATATGTGTATTTATTTATACATTTGAGGAGCTTGGTTTGGCTCATGGATGCTAATGATTGACTTGCTAATGTTTTATTACCTTCTTTAATAAATTTATCTCTACAACTTGCAGAAATGATTGATATCTTCGCTAAATATTTTGCATATCACATGTTTTTATTTATTTAGTGATTGCCACATACATTACACCTTCTAGCAGCTTTTTTCTTCGAAGCTTCATCTCCTGGTTCTCTGTTGCCCCTTTGTTGATGTCTTGTCTTTATTATTTTTAAGGAAATATTAGGCTTTTCAAGGCGTATTAGATTGAAGATTTTTGATAATTGTGTAAAAGTTTCTTGCTTAAAACAGCACAGTCTGTAGTTGATCGTAGACATCTCATGCATGACCAAGCAAGAATGACCTCAAATAGTAAAAGCCACCTTTTATTTGTTTTTTGTTCACTACGCGTGAACATTCCGGTTTCCTTTTTTTTTGTTTAGTTTGGTTTCGCTATACTCAGTTACTTTTTTTTATCCGGTTTGGTTTGGTTTTGGATAAATAAATAAAAATTTGATTTATATTGCATAAATGATTAAATGTATTTTGGTTTGATTAATAATGAATTTTTGTTTATGCAATCGGTTTTGGTTCGGTTGCATTAAATTTGGTTTATGTTTAATTTAGTAGATATATAACCATTGTTACCATTTCAGTTTCGATTTGGATGTCCATCTCTCTCATTCAGTTTCGAGTCTTATGTTCTTTTGTTTTTCTTCTTTCCAAAAATAAAGAAAACGAGTCCTGTGACTCATGTCTTATAGAAATTACAAATTTGGAAGAGATGACTCTCTTAACGGTGTAATCTCCATCATTCGAGTCTTTTGATCCTCACATGTCCGATTTGTTACCTAAAAGCTTATTCGAATCCATTATTTTTCTAATTTTTTTTTTTAAATTATTGAAAAAAAACACAGAGGCGGATCAAGAAATCGGAATGAGGAGCATCCACAGGTGGTGCATTGTCCTAGCGACAGTGGCTGTGGCGGCGTTATTACCAGTTCCAGCGAACGCAGGACGCGTGGAGCTCAAGAACGAGATCACCGGTCTCCCTGACAGGAGAGCAAAGCTTGCCGTGAGGTGCTGGTCGAACGAAGACGATCTTGGTTGGGCCGTGTTAAAGCCAGGAGAAGCTCGGAGCTGGAGATTCACGACAATGAACATGTGGCCGTTCAAGAAAACAGAGTTCCGGTGCCGGTTCCGGAGCGGGTTAGGGACGACCAAGGAAGATTTGGTGACGGTTTTTTCGGTTCGAGATGGGTTTCGGAAAGAGTGCAAGTCGTCGGAAACAGGCGTAGATGAGTGCGTTTGGGTTGCAAAGAGAGACGGTTTCTATCAGAGGAGAGTCGTAAGAGATATGATTGGTTTAAGATACAACGTCGATGTTCTTCGAAGCAAATGGGTTTGGAAATGGTGATATGATTAAGAACGAACTCTCTTGTAACTTTTCTTCATTTATGAACCAAACACAGAGCAATGAAATATATCTTTATTCTTTAGCTAATTTTTACTACTCTACTTGTTCGATTTTTAAGATTTTAGAATCCGACATTATGGTAAAAGAATATCATTAATTTGTCTATGTATTACTAGTGCCGCTCGTGAGACAAACAATTATGCGTTCATAAGATCTTTAAACTCCACGTTGGTGCGTGTAGCTTCTCTAAGACTAGACTGAACAGATGACAAAATAAACGATCCGGTTTTATTTTCCCAAAATCCAATTATCATAAATTCGAACCGACCCAAGAAAACAAAATTTAATCTCGTATAAATTCCTTTATAAATTACAGATAAATTTTGCTACAAATCAAATACGAATCAAAAATCAAAACTGTTTAAAACCGAATAACATAGTATTTGGTTTTCTATTTCAGTTTTTATATAAAGGGAGATCCCAAAATAACAAAACGGAAATGTTTATTTTTGATAAGAAAAAAAAAAAAGAAAACTTACCAGAAGTTTGTTACTTTGTTTTGTTTTGTCAGGAAACCAAAAGGCCAAAGGGAAAAGAAGCTCAACATAAAACGTCCAAAACCACTCCCGCTTTGTTGTTGTTCTTGTTGTTGTTAAATAAACCACTCATGTTTATATAAATTCCCAAAACAAAACAATTTTTTTTTCTAAAAAACAGAAGTGTTCAAGAGAGCAAGCAATGGGGATGGGGTGCACGATCGGTTCAAGATTCCGATTAGCCACCGCATTCACGTGGTGCCTTCTCATCGCATCCACAACAGCAGCCCGGTTTGAGGTGAGAAACGAGATAACCAAATACCCGGGACGAGACCGGCGTCTCTCGTTTAGATGTTGGTCGTCTAATAACCAATTGGGGAACCAGGATCTCAAACCGGGCGAATCCAAAAGCTGGTCCTTCACGCCAGTATATATCAAGATACCGTTCCTCTACACATACTTTCAGTGCACCTTCTTCACCGCTTTTGGCTCGCCTTATGGTCAGACCCTACCGGTTTTCGCCGGTGAGAGAAAGTTCAGGTGGCAATGCGACAATCCCGAGGAGGAAGAGTGCATTTGGGTGGTCAAGAGAGAAGGTGTTTTTCTAAGGAAGATCACAAGAGACAATCATGGCCAAAGGCTCTACGAAGACGAGTTGAAACTGTCTTGGATCGGCGGTACTAACTACCACCCGGTTCAAGAGGAGGATACTTAAATCTCAACACTTTCCATGTCCGATTCAGTTTATATATATATAGCAAATATCAGAAAGGTTATGTATCTTCTTCTTTTTTTTGTGTATGAAACTGGATAACAAGATGCGGAACTTAGAAGATAAAACAAAAAAAGCTTTTATCTCTTCTCTTTATGTAAGGTTAGCAACTTTGACATCAATCCACAATCAAATCCAACAGAGGAAAGAGTATACAATTGCGTCTAGAGTGGAGATGATCACAATTAAATACCTGAAATTTCGTTTTTTTTTTGTTTAAGCTCCATATTTTGGGGCCTTCCAAAGTTTGAAAGCAACTTCGTGGATGAACCGATCAGCCGGTATAACAAGATTTCCACAGAGCTACGATGAAAAACAGAGAACAAAAAAGAAGCATGAGACAAGCCATGCCATATATTACAGCGGAACTTGCAATTAAGTAGAATTCATTACCTTTTTGAGAGCTTCAAATGATAACGTATCAACTAAGTCTTTCCGGGTCACAGCATGCTGCCACTGAGCTACCAACATAGGACAGTAGTCCCTGTAGGTTGCAATAATGACCAAACCGGTCAAGAACGCAATTATAACTTCAGAAATTTTTTAATCAAATACATTTGGTTTTGACAAAAATAAAAAAAAATGAACTCTTACCGAACATCATCCCGTGTCTTTTCACCTCGCATGGTGTAGCTCTGACGCGGGACAAGTCCTGCAAATGCGGGGTTAACGCCTTCTTGTAGAGTCTTGACAGAAAAAACTGAAACATCCTTGTCTGTGACAGAACCGTAGCTAAGAACAACAGACAGATGCAAGCGCGATACAATCTCTGAACCCGGTTGAGCCATTCTCATAATACTACCAATCAAAGAGTCGATAACTCCCACGTTGTTCCCAGTACGCAAGTCTTTATGTTCATCAACCCCCATATGCACAAACACCGAGTCGTATAGGCTCACATCCAAGCACTTTCCTCCTTCAAATCCAAGCAGCCTTAGTAACTTCGATGCCGTGGCATCAGAAGGAGAGGAATCACTCTTATGGCATATTTCACTAAGCTGTAATACATCTAAGCCAATCAGTTTTCCGAAAGAACTCAGAGTAGAACAGTCCGTTACTAAAGCAGCCTTGAGTCCCATAAACCTGCACCATAATATTTGTGCCAGTGACATCAATGTCAAAACTAGCATCATCATCTGGAAATACTGGCTATTTATTATCCAAAAGAGTGTGAAAACTATACAGATAAGAGAAATGGCAAACCTTTCAGCCAAAGTTGAGATTTCATTTTCACTTTCCTTAGCTTTTAATCCAGTCTGTTACAAAAGAAACAAAAATCATGGATTTTTAGCCTCTACTGTCGTGAATAAAACTATGTACCAATACACCACCTAACTCGGCTCGCATAAAAATTCATTCTCAGAGAGTGAAGTATCTCACGGCTATAGTATAAGCTTCTGATGCATCGAGCAAATGGGCGAATTCTCGAACTACCCTTTCTTTCTCAGATTCTGCAAGTGAATAAAAACATGGTAAATAAATATCTAGTAGCAGAACAGCAAAGCGCTGGCAAATGTAACACAAAGTGATTTTTTACTCTTCGATTTTTAATATATTTGGGTCAAATTGCATAGATGAAGCAAAAAACTATTTTTCATTTCCTCTTCAACACACATGACACTAATCATGGATTCCATGTTGCCCAGTTAGATCAAGACAGAGAAGACTCAAAGTGAGCTGCTTTGCCAGTTTCATATTGATATTTGGCTTAAAAAACAATATTTTGGTATTTTTGATCAAACGGATCCAAATGCCTCACAAAATCAAACGACTCTCAAGTTTGACACGGTTCATTTCTGATAAACACCAGTCTCAAACAAGGATCGCCAATAAATGGGGAGAAATTCAATAAGTAAACCGGCGATCATGACCGAAATTGTTTGACTAATCAACGAAAGTAGGCCAATTAAGAGAGTGAGGGGGAAAGAGAGAGACCTGGAGGCGCATGAGGAAGGCTCAAGAAGCCACAATTAGCGACGGAAGCGAGAGAATGGATGTGGGTATTAGACGGGTCAACGAATCGAGCCAAGCCGTCTCCGTACAATACAAGTGCTCTGCTTGGTTTGTCCGCCATTGTTGTCAAAGGAAGAGATGAATTGTGGGAGAGAGAGGAATAAAAATATTGTATATATTTGTTTGTTTTGGTATATTTTTCTGTTATTTTTTATTTGTAATCTTTTTCGGATAAATACTGAACCCATATGAATTCAACTTTATCCTAGCGGTCGGATCGGTGGTTAAATCCAAACATTAATTTGGTCCCATTCATAAACCGGACTTTTATTGTTCTCAATCCAGAAAATGCCGGCAAAAACCAATAATCCGTCATAAACTTATTTGATTTTACGATTGATTTATTTTATTTGATGATCAGCCTCGAGTTATCGTATGTAATTGAGTTGATCCGTAGATAGGCGGACAAGGAGTAGATGATAAAAACTGATGAATTTTCAAAAGTAGAAACTCTAAAAGAGAGTCCATATTGAGTATGGCGTGGACATCTTAGCCAATTTCCAAAAAAATAACACTGAATGATTTATATGTATAAGATGTTTGTCCTAATCGAAATCATTATTCATGGGCCACACATGGTGCAGGGCAGTTGTATAATGCAACGAAAACGAAAAACAACATCCAGATATATAATTTTCTTATTTACAGATATATAATCCATCGTCGGCTACTATATAATAGTGTATGTATGGACTAGTTGTTTGACCATTGCAATCTCTCTTTCCCCGCTCTTCGAACAGTCCCTCTCTCTTCTCATCTCATCTCACTTTCTTCTTCTCTCTCTCTCTCCCCACCCCACTTGCGCACTCGCGACGCCACGCGACGGTGTTTAAACCGGTACCGGTTTTCTTTACCGTGCCCCATACCGGTTTAATCCAGATTCAGTCCTGCCATGGTGGAAGGGGGAGGAAGAAGAAGAAGAAGATCCTTACTCTCCTTTGAACTTGCTCTCCTTTTCCTCTGTTTCTCCTTCGCGTCTCCCCGGGCTCTCCCTGATTCGGATCTGTTAGACGAAACCCTCGGCAACTCCTCCGTCGCATCTCTGAACGATTCTTCTCTTGTTAAGCCCAAGGAAGGTAGCTTCGCCGACATCATCGATCGCGCTCTCGAAAAGGAGTTCAACGATAGCGACCAGAATGAAGGTACTCTTTCTATCTCTACCTGAGAACTTTATGATGTTGAAAATGGCGGCCATTGAAACTGGAATCGGTCCTACCTATCCCATTTTCATGATTTTTTAATTTTCTTCTAAAGATTCTGGTTCAGTGTTCTTCCCACTCGTGTTTGAGGATTCATCCAACTCACGAGTGAGATCTTAAATTGGATCTCTGATCCCTGGACGATTCGGAACTTAGATTGATCACGATCCCACAATGTGGAGTAGTATTAGTATGCTTCTTCTGGATCGAGAATGACTGCAGAACGATAATTTAAAAAAAAAAATTGTTTTAATGATTGGTTTCCTGAAATGGATAGATCTTGTCTTCTTTAGCCTTTACTATTAGTGGCGAACTTTGTTATTATCTTTATTTTGTTGTTATATTGATGGCAGTGGCCGATCCTGGAAGCTTCAACAACAGTGTAGCTGGACAGCAGGTTTGTATGATAAGTGGCTCATGTATCATTTCCTCATTAATATATTTCCAAATTTGGAAGAATTTTTGTTTATTTGTTTGTTTATGCTTTAGCAGATTCAAAATCGCTCCCATGTCTATTCATTCGAATAAATAGCAAAGGCTTGCTTTAGATTCGATCTTTTGTTTCATGAGTTTCATAATATGAGTCTCTGAATGTGATCTTGATTGTTGTACCTTGTGGTGATCAGGCTGTTCTGGAAACTGTAGCCAGAGTAAAGACAACAAAGAAAAATGAGACAAAAGAGGAGAAGTAACACTATTCATTTCTAGTTATTGTTTTGTTTCTAAAACTTCCTTATATGACCTTCTATAGTGTTTTTGAATTTTATACCTATTAAGCGTTTTCTAATTTCCCTTAGGCGATTCCAACTCCATGATGTTTTCAACTTGGACAATGATAACAGAGCTGAGGATACTCCGACTCTGATTGATCGAAAAGTAAGCTTTAGCACAGGAAGTCAGAGTTTTGGATTTCTTGTATTTGTTCTTACATGGTAATTTTGGTTTTGTTTACAGGACAATGTCTTCATCATATCCAATTTCAAATCCAAGTATCCAGTATTGCAGCTAGACTTGAGGCAAGATTCTTACTTATTAATTGATTAAATTTCTTTGAAAATTAGACTCGGGGATTCTTAATTAGTCATCTGATTTGTGCTTCTTATGGCATGTAGACTGATATCAGACCTGGTGGTTGTCATTGTGTCTGCAACTTGCGGTGGTATCGCCTTTGCTTGTGCTGGACAGCCGGTTTGACTTTCATTCTCTTCTGTCATTATAAATTTAGGTTTTCAGTATGATGTCTCTATCTTCACATTTTGTGAATCAATGCAGGTGATAACTGGATATTTGCTAGCAGGATCTATCATTGGGCCTGGAGGATTGAACTTCATCAGTGAGATGGTCCAGGTATTTAGGAACTATTTTCTTCTGAGGGTCTTTGACTAGGAACTCTTTTCTTCAGACTTCCGGGGGTCAAAACAAATTGAGCTAATATCATGTGATGGTGCATGGATAACAAAGACCTTAGTTCGTCTTTTAGTAGGAAACTATAGCATTAGACTGCTGTGGAGATGGGAATGTATATCTTTGCATAATTTTATGTGATCTTACATGTGGATTTGCACCTTCATTTTGGCATGGTTATTTATGTAGGTTGAAACAGTCGCCCAGTTTGGTGTGGTATTCCTGCTCTTCGCATTGGGTCTAGAGTTCTCCACTGCTAAGGTGATATCAACGTCTTTGATTTGCTTAGTATCAAATTGAAATCTTCTCTTGACCACCTTTCCTCCTACTATGTAGCTTCGAGTTGTTCGATCAGTTGCTGTTCTGGGAGGCCTTCTTCAAATTCTTCTTTTTATGTTCTTGTGCGGAATCACAGTGTCGGTGCGTCATTCTTTCACCAGTGGCTCAGGAAATTTTTCTCTGTTTTTGTCTTTTACTCGTGGACATTTAGTTCTATAAGTTTCATTTAGTTTATGCAGCTTATAGTGTCATGTCTTTGAAAGTTAGGCACTCGTATTAGAAGTAACTCTCTGTGAAATGCTTTCAATTGGTCCCGTTTGCAGTTATGTGGTGGTAAACGTTCGGAGGGTGTATTTGTAGGAGCATTTCTGTCAATGTCATCAACCGCGGTGGTAATTTCAGTGAATTCTATAATTCTTATATAACCATTTCCATCAGCAGGCTTTCTTATTAGTATTGTTGATTGTATGTTTCATTATGTGTTTCTGCCTTCAAACAATAGGTGCTGAAGTTTCTCATGGAAAAAAATTCAACTAATTCTCTTCATGGCCAAGTTACAATTGGAACCCTAATTCTTCAGGTATCTGATAGTATTTCCATCAACATGTGATGTCCATTGTCTTTCTAGATTGTTTAGTGTTTATATGGCAATCAAACAATGACCTTTTTCTTGTAGAATTCCTTTTCAAATGATTTGGAGATCTGATTTTAGCATCTGTTTCTAGGACTGTGCTGTGGGTCTGCTGTTTGCTTTGCTTCCAGTTCTTGGGGGAAATTCTGGCATTGTTGAGGGAGTATTCTCAATGGCAAAAGTGTAAGGAAATACTGATAAGAGTTATTTTTCCTATCGCGTAATTTAAAGAATCGATGTTAATAATTCCTTTTCGGTCTATTATTTAGGGCGGTTGTGTTGCTTTCGTTTTTGGCTGTTCTGTCAATATTATCACGGACATGTATCCCTTGGTTGCTGAAGCTAATGGTCAGCTTATCGTCACAGGTACATCATTTTGCTCTCAAGCTTATTTTCCCTATCTTCTGATCTAATGAATCCAGTTTCTAGATTAACCTAAACTCTTTTTCATGGATCAGACAAATGAACTCTATCAGTTAGCCGCTGTTGCGTTTTGTCTACTTGTAGCCTGGGTGAGTCCTACTTAGTCTTTCTCTTCCTCATGATCTTCCTTATTAGTATCCATCTCACATTGTTTTCATCAAGTTTCTTTTTCGTGCATTCGTTCGCCTAGTTTTCTGATATATGAGAATTTTTCTATTGACTTGTTTATTTAAATGGTCTTTCATGTCTTCAGTGTAGTGATAAGCTGGGATTAAGCCTTGAACTGGGTTCTTTTGCTGCCGGGGTCATGATATCAACTACGGATCTCGCTGAACATACGTTGGAGCAAGTAAGTTTTGACTAGTTATTACCAAAAAGGCTTTACTGTTTTCCCTGTTCAATCATAGCACGGGTTCTTACAGGGTGAATATTATGACCAAAAAGTAATCAGTTGACAAGTATCCGATCTAACCTCTGAAAGAGTTGATAGTCTGACTCAGATGCTTTATAATTCGCTGCAGATCGAACCCATCCGTAATCTATTTGCTGCTCTTTTCCTAGCCAGCATCGGAATGTTGGTTAATGTCCATTTTCTGTGGACCCATGTGGATATACTGTTAGCCTCTGTAATATTAGTAATTATTATAAAGACAACGATAGTTACAACAGTTGTCAAGGGATTTGGATACAACAACAAGACTGCTCTCCTGGTAAAAGATTCTGTCTCAAATGACTTATGATCATGTTTGCTTTCGTGTACTCTCCTCTCTGTTTGACCAAGTCTTATGAAAATGATGCAGGTTGGAATATCTTTGGCTCAGATAGGGGAGTTTGCCTTTGTACTACTTAGCCGTGCCTCCAATCTTCACCTCATCGAGGTAAGTGACGCAACTGGTCCTCGTTTGATAGGATTTAAGAATTTGAAGAAAGAAGCTTAAAAGTTTTGAAAATTGTCAGGGGAAACTCTACTTGCTTCTCCTCGGGACAACCGCTCTTAGCCTGGTATGATAAAATCATTTTGGTTTCCGACTCTCTTATATGTGTTCAAGTAGCTGAGCTGGTTTGGTTTTTGTATGGGGCAGGTTACAACACCTCTGGTTTTCAAAGTGATACCAGCGGTTGTGCATCTTGGAGTACTGTTAAGGTGGTTTTCTCCAGAGAGCTCTATAGAGGTAAAGGTTAGTTTGGTTTTTTGGTTGGTGTCCAGGTTCTTTCTTCGTATATGTAATAAATAACAAAGCTTTGGTTTTGGTTTTGGATTTGTGCAGAAAGGAGAAATTGTAAGATCAGAAAGTGGTAAACAACGGATGTCACGCCAATCTCACAATTCCTAATACCAGAATTTTCTTCTCAGGTGAAGTAAGTTTTGGAATACCAAATTTTGACAAAAGACATCTGTGAAGGGAAAAAAAGAATATTTTAACACTAACATTGTTTGCTTCCTCCTCAAATTCACTGACCTCTGCCCTTCTTACACAACCCATTTGTTTCCCTTGTAATTAGAGAGAGTATTGTTTCTTTTTCTCTTTCCTTAATTGTTGTAATCTGTAATAAACATTTAATCAATCTTTCTATTACGGTACAAGAATTTGGGAATTTTCTGTTTAATCATCACATATATACAGTATCTCCTATATTCTCACCTTGCTTAATTAATCTTTTGAATAGAAATCTGCAAATGAGTCTCCCTGTTTCTTGCACCTCATACTTGAAACTCGAACGCGTACTTGCCTATCCAAACATCGTCATGATGTGACATTTTCTGCATCTATGGAGTGATATAGTGATCGCAAGCCCACAGAGAAAATGTAAAATATTGGGAATAAATATTGCTTTTTTTTTTTTTTTATAAATATTGCTTTCACACACGCAAAAGTGTGAAGGATCAACATATATTATATAAGAGAGATGTGAGCCAATCTACATCAATTGGGTTTGTATCATCATCTCAAGGGGCGATGTTACGATACCACATAGACTTGTCCACTTGAACCTCACATGCATGAGCCATTGAGCCTTAAACTTTTTGTCATCGGAGTCCTCATTTTTGTGTGTTCATGTTAGTCCATTCCGTAGATTACATTTGCATTTGAAATTCTTAAAAAGTACATGTACAGAATGGAAGTTGATATCAAATATTATGGGATTTTCCTTCAATAATTTATTCAACGGAATGTACAGAATACAGACAGAACAAGAACAGCTACCACAAAAAAGCCCCACTGAAGACAACTTTAAAGAATCAAAATATAACATCTGTATTTTCTCTACCTTAATATCAATCCCTTCTCCATCCCTTTTTCACTCTTTTTCTTCTCACACTCTCTATATATATAGATGATCAATATCTGCCTATATCTACAGCTCAATTCATAACAGACGAGCAGCTCCAACTTCAACAATGGCGATTTTATGTGATGTATCATGTATATATGTAATAAATGTCTAGCAGGGTAGACAGTGTCATAGGGCGAGTCGCGTCTTGATGGGCTTGAGCTTCAAGCCCATATTTTCAGGGGAGAGAAGCTCAGGGGAGATTCGGGTTGGGCTCAAAGGACTCCTTGGGCTTACACTCTGTGTAGGTCGATATAAGCCATATCCCATTAAAAAGTATTCCATTGGTATTACCATCGCCTGTGGCTGTTCTTCTGTCACCAACGACCCACTTCCTTGTACCTGTTTAATTTGAAGTCCACCATTTTTAATACAATTATGATTTAGAGTGTGCACAAAGAAAACAGACATATCAATGGTTGATGTATTGTTGTACCTCGACTAATGCACCGTATCGTCTGTCTAGTTTGGTGGTCATGTGAACGGCCTCGGAGTGGTACGCAGAATTTTCACCAATGAATATTAAAGTTCTGCATTGCAATTTCCTCAACCCATCGCTGAGATCCCCTCTCCTGTTTCACCCAAACCCAAATATATAAGGTACATTTCTTTCAGCTTTGGACGGAAGAAAATACATTGCATAATCTTTGAAATGATATCAACTGAGAGAAACAAGAATTACCCGTTGATTGCCTCAAGGAATCTCCATACATTTGTGCTCTGCCGCTCACAAAGTAACTGGATAGTGGAGAATACAACATATCAATTTTACGGAATATTACATCAAAAATTGTCAAAGCATCAGGGAATTGCAAGGAAAGAGAATATTACTAACTCTTCTGCATTCTTGAACAATATCCGATTCTGGAACTTGAGCGTTACCACGAACTTCCTACAAGTCAAAAAAGCTTATCATTTGGCTAATGCATTATAAAAATATGTCACACTCAAAAGTATAAAAAAAAGTGGCTTCGTCTTGGGGTCAATACACTATTTACAAGAAACCTTTGAAAGCAAAAGCGTACCTTGCTGAAATACCGTTTTAGTAACAATTCCTTGACCACCCCACACATGCCATAGTAGTAAAGTAAATTAGACATAACCTGCATAAGTTAAAGTGACTGATATAAGAATAAACCCAAGTGATAACCAAAGAAGATATATTTGTGAAACAAACCTTATTGCACAACCATTCTGACCAAGAAGGCGCTTGGCACAGTGGAGAGACGAGAATTAACCCCAGAACTCTCTGCCTGTACTTCATCTGGAAGAATCGAGTTTCGAGAAAAATTAAAAAATTGGACATCAAGTTGAATGATAAGCTTAAGATAGGTGCCGTTACTGTAGATGACAAATACTTACAGCAAATAAGGTCAGAACATAAGCTCCTGCTGTGACACCCATACACATAACTGCACCAAGTCTGGATAAGAACCAATAAGCAATGAAGGAAGAGAAATTTAGGAAAATAAGAAAACAATAGTCAATCTTTCTTCTACCTAGTCGCCAGAGAAAGAATTTGGTTAACGAGAGCCAATACAACGCTATCAAAAGAATATAGGCAGCTTAATGAAATAATTTTCACAAATACAACTTATGCGGGAGATGAATTCTTACCCGAAAAAGTTAAGAACCTCGACTATCTGGTCTGCTAAGTCGTCAGCTGAGAGCAAAGGAGCATCAGCACTGATCATCGGAGCTCCCAACTGCAATGATTCTTGAAGAAAGCGATGTAATAAGGGATATGAATTGCATTATCAAGGGATTGTAATAGCAGTTAACAGTAAAATACCAAAAACATACAAATTATGTAAAAGATCATACTTCAGTTACCAACCTCATGGCCAATAGGACTTATGTGATATATGCAAAAGTTGTGAAGTAACAAGGAACTAGCTTCTGGACAAAACAATAATCCTTGAAAACAGAACATATCTGCACAAGATGAACGCAACATATTACACAAAATTCCTTTTCTAATCATATCGATAAACTACTGAAGTTATGGCATATTTGATAAGTATAGTGGAAGATTTGCTTACAATTTAAAGCTACATCAGGATATGTGACAAGCGCTGGTTTATCTGGATCTCCACAAACGGCAACACATACGGGGCCATAAGTAGTCTCCACAAGGTGTTCCTATCAGCCAAAAAAAAGTAGAATTTAATTCAGTAACCAATTACTCTATCAAATAAATGAAGGAAAAATATAAATATGCATAGATTAGGACCACAGCCATAACTTTCATTTCCCTTCTAAGTAATATAGATTAGAAACCAGTTTTTTTTTAAAAAGAACCAAAGTTTCCCAGTATGATCATATACGCAGACAAGAATTGGTTTAACAAAAGGGATCATTAAAACTTTAAACATCAATAGAAGAACCAAAACTTCATTATGGAATTTTACAGTAAGAATAACAAGACAAGAAAAAGAATGAGGAAAAAGAATGTGGAAAATGCAAGAGTTATATACTTGGAATCTAGTAGAACAAGAATTGGATCAAATAAACCTGTTCTAAATTAAGGTGTCAATTTAGCCATGAAATGGGGAATGCATGAAAAATCCCAATAGAAAAACATCCCTAGAGAAAAAAAAAAATAATCAACATCAAGCAGAATAGGCGAATCAGGTTATCGACAACACATTTCGTGATTTTGGATAAATCACCGACAACAAAAGCATCATTCCAATTTTAGCTCCAAACGATAATGAAGCAATAAAAATTAGCAACATGAAAGTTTCCCAGCATAATTGTGGAACAAACGATTCCAGAAATTGCTAAAACCAAAGTATCATGATCATGATTACAGCAGAAAAACAAAACAGATTCCAGATAAATAGTAATTTAAGAACAAAGCAGCTCGGAGAACGCAGAAAGCAAAAACAAAGCCAATAGAGTACCATTTCTCCTATATTGTTCTTCCCTTAAATCCTCAGTAAGCAAACAAAATCCTATAAACTCAAAAAAAAGAAACCAGAAATTCGAACGATAATTTACCTGTACTCCAAGAGACAATGCCTCCATATCAATGGAGACAGAATCGCTCGAATCCGCCATCTCTGTCTCTCTCTCCTCTTATATTTCAATAAAAAGCAGAGTATTATCTTTCCATGGCGTTCTCTCTCTCTCTCTCTCTCTCTCTCTCTCTCTTCTCTTCTCTAACAAAACGATGGCTATCTTCGTTTTTTTCTGTTTATAAATAGAAGACTTGTGACTAAAAAAAATGAGAAAAAACCAGGAATAACTCGTTTACACGACCCGTACTGAGTCACCGACGGTCGACTCGGGTTTAATGTAGGACCTGCAAAAAATAATCACAAGGCTTAACTAGATACCATGATCAACTTAACCTTGGTTAAGGAACCGACAGTTCTTTATTTTTCCTAAACCATTACATTATCGGTCCCTCTATTTTATTAATCATTCATATTGATGCCACGCTCTTTCTACTCGGCTAATGTTTTAACCCAAAACGTGTCGGCACCCTCATTTTCCACTGTTTTTACTTTCCTTTTCTGTTTTTTTTGGTACAATTCTTTTTTATCCAGCCACTTATTTAAAATAATTCATATTCATGTTTTAAACAATTGTTTATCATTAAAAAAAAATCTCTAGCTTGAATTTCACGTTGGATTCATCTCATTTTTACCCGTCAGGAAAAATAAAGAAGAGAAGAGAAGAGAACAATAAATTGATGAAGGAAATTTCCTCGTCTAATAATATAGAGAGAGATTAAGTGATATATATAAAAGTACAGGGGCCAAAACCAATTAAGCATTTTTGCTTTTGAGAAAAAAGTCTGCGTACTGTTGACTTTTTGACCAAATTGGTGAATCCTGGAGACAGGAGAATGAATGAATCCTCAGCCGTTGGATTTTAACTTGTTTTGTCGTCTTTCCCTTTTATGTTTAGTCTTCTCCCGTTTTAAAATATGAACACCGTGTGGTTTTGTATAGCAAAAAACGGGGTCCATTGCATGGAGAGTGAGAACACCACATGTCGTTTTCCTGTCGAGTTGGTATGTGTCATTGGCACCCCAACAAGAGCGTACAACCATAAGTCCCTTTTGCTTAATTATAAATCCGGCCAAATTTTCTTTTATTTTTATAATTCCCTTTATTATATGCTCCATATCTGAGCATCATAATTATATTGACCGTGACATAAAAATAGAACTAAACATTGACAACTGATATCAGTGAAAACGTATATTCTTTTGCAACAATGGAAGGAGCAGAGATATCTTAAATTAGTTTCATTTGGTTGATTAATCATGCTCTAAATAACTGTAATCATGGTTGTTAGAGTTCATTAATTCATCGTGTTAACTTGAATGGTTGTATAAGAAATGCCAAACTCGATGGAATATTCTCAATCATACTGTGATATGCTTTATTTCTTATTACTCCATTTTACACATTATATGATTGATTGCAATTTGCAATCCAACAACTTAGTCGCGTTTCAAAGTTTATTTAATTAAATATCTAGAGAACAAAAGGGAGATGAATTCAAAAGGAAAAGCTGGCTAGTCACCGAATAAATGTACCTATATATTATTTCCTGAGTAAATATTACACCTGTTTATTATTTTATGAGTTATAATTACATATTAGTTGCATAGCGTCTTATATCCCCACCTTTCGCTATATATAGTTGTTTTTTCCCTTGTTTTTATCCTATGTTTTTCATGGATATATTTTAATGATCAACCCACCAACCACGTTTCTTAATCTTCACATTTAGGATTCCATTTCAGTAGGAAATATTTTTATCCTAAGTTTTTCTCTCTAAAGTTTTGCTCCTATCAAACAAATGGTATAATGACCACTATAAGACTTGGAATCATGTATTTCAGTACATGTTCAATATATTGTTATTTGATTAACGATTTTACATCTCAACTGAACATGGTGTTATTGAAATAATTATTTGAAATATTTTAAAACAAACTAATGAATCTAGTATTAAACAAAAATAACCGATTATCTGAGAAGTCTTTGCATTAATTCCGATCTATCGGTCACACTATGATTAACATGCCAGGCAGTTTCCTTGCCTATGATAGAATATAAGTTTTTTTTTTATTTAAAATCTTGTAATTTAAAAGTGTGGGGATCCTTCCGATTTCATATAAGACTATTTGTATTTTCTCGAGTGAAGTGGTTGTTTGATCAATTAAGAGATAACAGTAACTGTTTCCTAATTTCTGATTAAATGAGGGCACGTGTGACGCCATTACTCAGCTTTAAAGCTTAGCTTACAGTTTGGAGTATAAATGATAATTTATTTAGTTGCTGTCTCCATCTCTCCACCATCACTCATCAAATCTAATATACGAATCATCTCATTTATATAAAAATGCCTATACACGAATCTTCGCCGAGAATATTTATGTAGTAAATTACGTCCACACGCAAAAAGAAGCATAACTACATTTTGTAGGGAAAGTTGTGTAAAATATATATATATATATATATAACACCAAAAAGCATATAAAATAGTATCCATATCCAAAAGTTACATTAGTTTTGTTTTTTACATTATCTAGCGACATTTCTTTGCTTTAAATCCAATTCTTTACATCATGGCTATTTGGCTTACATGGAAGTTGTTGCAAAGATTAATTACGTGTCCATCTGTAGAAACTTCCATTACTTCACGTTTAAAGAAAATGAAAAAGTAAGACACTCATACTCTAGTTCGATTAGAATCCAACAACACAATAAGAACATTCCTGAGATAGAATTTTTTAAACGTGAACAATGAGTTACTCAGCTAATTGTTTCGTAAATAGTGGTTCATATGAAAGACATTTGAAAAGACTGTTTTGGCGTCATATGTCATCAAGGTATACTAGCAGTCGCAAGAGTTATTTTAGGATATGTAAAACTTAATAGTATAATTTGGTGTACACATGTAAATGAAAACAAAACATGATTATCATGTTTGCAGTCATTTTAAAGATCATTTCTTACCATTTAGATTTCCTTTTTTTCAAAACAAAAGCTACATCGATTTGAGATTGCTGGTGTAAAATAGCCACATAAAAATAGCAAAACTCATTGAAAAGAGCATAGTCAGCATACGAATGTGTTGTCAAAAAAAAAAAAAAAAAAAAAAAAAAGAGCACACGAAGGCCCATTAACATTAACAGAGCAAGATGAACAACAAAACCCATGAACCTCTTTGTTTCTCTTTAGTTCTTAATGAATCTCAGAATTGGTACATATTGCTTGCTCAGTCACATCAGTCATATCTTTGTGATTCTGGAGATGGAGAAGAAATCAAAGACGCCACTGATCTTAAAGGACTTTTAATAGCTCTTTACTATATGAAGGTTCTAATTACTTACAAAGTGAACTTATTGTAATCTCTAGACAACAATAACTTCAGCAGCATTCTTACATTTCTAACATATGTGGGTTTCATTAGGCCGATCTCACCTATGACAAGTGGTTCAAAACTCATAGCTCCATGTCTGAAACTTCAACCTCAGTCCCATTCACCAAACGATCCGAGAAGACAAAAGGTTGAAAATTGGAGTTCCCTTGAAGGTTGATGTGTCTATGTTTGAAGAGTTTCACTCTCGTTTCTCCCTCCTTATTATGCCTCTCTTCTTTACGCTTTCTTGTGCTACTGCTGAGATTTGAGATAGATGACACTATGTGATCATCAGCCATTTCTGCATCTTGATCATCAGCAATGTCAGCTTTGAGACTGAGATCTGGTCTTGACCTGTGAATCACTGTTTTGGCATAGTTTTTGGAATGGTCACAGTCGAAAACCCTTAGTCCTTGCTCTTCAAAGAATACAAGCCATTCTGGGGATCAGGTTTTGTACATTGGGTTAGTCAATTGAGACATAGTAGCTCCAAATAACAGATGGGAATGTCCCGTGGAACAAATGACTCAAGAAAGCAGTCAACATGACCTATATAAAGAGATAAAGGAAGCAATTTACCGATGAAGGATGCGGGTGTCGAGTTTATCAGTGTGTCTGCATCTCTAATCACTTCACCTTGACTGAGTATCCAATTGATCAAGTGATAAGGAATACGTGAGTTGGAGAACATGTCCATGTACCTGCTGGTTTCCTCTTCATCTTTATTTCTCCTGTGTGTCATTCTTTGGAGTATCAAGCAAAACAATCAAGTAACCGAAGAAATTACTTTGTTTGGCCAATAACTACAGGCATACCTTAGAGAAGCCATAGCATGGTCAAACAGAAATAACCAGTTAATGGCAATATTCTTCAAGTGTAAACTTCTTTGTGAAGTTCCATTTCCAGGGTTGAGGAATAGCTTCTCCGCCGATTCAATCACAGCTTCAGTTATGATTTTCTTTAACGTAGCTTGATCTTCCGGACCCTGAAAGATTAAAATCTTCCCATGAGAACATAACTCAATCCTATGTTACATAGAATGTGATTCAATAAAGCAACTACAGCCTTTCTTAAGCATCCAATTATACAAACGCAGGCCATTTAACAGTGCCCTTGCAGTCTACTGACATACAATATGATTCAACAAAACAACTCAAACACATTTGATATGAAGAACAATAACTTGAAACTAGCCCAGAGAGAGAAAACTAAACAGTAGAAACAATGTTTAGCTAAAGAACCAACCAGCAGGGAAGCTAGGTGCAGATATGGCTCCAGCAGCAGCATCTTGAGAATACAATCTGTAACAAGATCAATAAAACGTCACATGCTTGCCAATTGAGGTATCTAGAAAGTTATAAAGAAGAGGACACTTTGTCAAATATTGCTTAACTACTCAATAGACTGTTTTCCCTGTAAATCTTATGTTATGGATTGGACGTTACAAGCAATCTCCATGGGAATGCAAAGTAGCTAAAGAAAAAATAAGACACTCACCAAAAAAGTAGCAAGTGTGGAACCCAGAAATCATCTGAAGCACAGATTCCCGCAGATCTTTTACTAGCTCGGATCTACTTAACTCCGAATCAAATCTTAAGCATAAACTGAGCAAGAAAACCTGAGAAGCTACGATTCCAGCTAAATAACCAACCCGACAGGACTCAGAATCCATCTCTTTACGCAATCTCTCGCTAACAAATGGCATAAAGATCTCTAAACAATCCTCCTCTCTAAAATTCTCTTCCAATTCATCCACAACCCAAACTCGACTCAGATCAGCAAAACTAAACCCTGAGACCATCAACAAATCATCTTCATCTCCTGGTTCCTCGACGCAGTACATGCTAATGTAGCTTACAATCCCTTCTAACAAGCTCAAAGCGTCTCTCCTCCTAGTATTAGCAAAACGAGTCAACTGGTAAACAAGAGGAGATAATAGAGCTATCCTCTTCGCGCCGGAAAAAGAGTCTGAGAAAGAAACTAGCAACTGGAAGAAGCTCCCGGTTAACCTAACGGAATCGTCTTCAAAATCCAGTTTCGAGGAGTAGAATCTGATGGCGGAGCAGAACCAGACGAGTTCAAGAGGTGGATCGGGGAGATCGTGAAGAATACGAGTGAAGATGGAGTCGAAATCGGAGAAATGGGTTCGTCCGCTCCGATACTGCATCAGGAACTGCTTGATCGAGTCTTTGAGAAGCGGTTTCAGAAATTCAAGGTGGCTCTGAGAGCTAGGGTTACATCTCGGAGGTTGCATTTCCGGTGACAGTGAAGAACGGAAAGGAATTTGAATTTGGAAAGTTGAAGGAGAATAGAGAAACCCTATGAAATTCAAAGAAAAGGGGCGAATGAATAAAGAGAGGGAATCGGTAGGCTAAATATTTAACAATTTCAAATTGGTTTCACTCCAAAACATATCGCATTTTAATTTTTAGTTTTTTTGTTCTTTTAATTATGACATGAAGAAAATAATTACTTTGTTCGTTTATAACATTAATACAAACGTTAAGAGATTGTTTACAAAATGAAAGTTGATAAAACTTAAATTTTCTTCTCTTAGAACAATATTTTCCACCCAATAGAGGAGAGAAATTTAAAGATTTTGGCAGTGAATAGGAATATATATATATATATATATTATTTTTTTGCTAGATTTGGATAGGGAAGAATTTAATCTAATGGTCTTCTTGATTAAATTTTAAACACCCATGAAATGGATCATTTATTGTAAAAAAGTAAGAAAATAAGGTGAAAAAAAAAAGATAAAAACCATTGATATATATAAATACTTAGTCCACCTGTTTTTAGTAAATAGTAGAGTCGCTGGTTATCACAACTCCACGACGAAACGAAAAACTCAGAGGACAGAGAGAGACAAACAATGGCCATGATTACGCGCAACACCGCCACGCGCCTCCCTCTCCTCCTTCAATCTCAACGCGCCGTCGCCGCGGTCTCTCACCTCCATACATCGCTTCCCGCACTCTCCCCCTCGACATCACCGACGTCCTACACCAGACCAGGTCCTCCTTCGACCTCCGCTCCTCCGCCGGGTCTCTCCAAGACGGCGGAGTTCGTGATCTCCAAGGTTGATGATCTCATGAACTGGGCTCGTAGGGGATCGATCTGGCCTATGACCTTCGGCCTCGCCTGCTGCGCCGTCGAAATGATGCATACCGGTGCTGCTCGCTACGATCTCGACCGATTCGGTATTATCTTCAGGCCTAGTCCTCGCCAATCCGATTGTATGATTGTCGCCGGTACGCTTACCAACAAGATGGCTCCGGCTCTTCGCAAGTACGCCCCTCTATTTCTCTCTCTCTCTCTCTCTCTCTCTCTCTCTCTCTCTCTCTCTCTCTCTCTCTCTCTCTCTCTCTCTCTCTCTCTTTCCTTTGGAATGAAACGGCTGATTTATTTCCTCGGATCTCGGGAATACTCTCCTCTTGAGTTTTCCGTGGGAAGATTTCTTCATTTTGTGCTGTTCTGCTTGTTGATAGCCCCTCAAAGCCCAAAATTAGGTTTTTAGGAGATTATGATTGGGATTCCGGGTTGAATTTTTCTCTTTCCCGGCGATTTAGGGTTCATGTATTCTGATTGGTTTGCTAGGTCTGTGTCAAATTGAGATTTTCTGTGTGCGTATAAGATTTTCCTGGGAAGCTGTACCGTTCGTATTCATTGTCTAGCGCCTGAAATATTTTGATTCGAAATCATGAACTTGGGAGAGTTCTAGCATTCAGGAATGAAGAGTAGATCATCTATGCAGGAGTGATATCTCTTTTCATGTAACCTCTGTGTTTGTCTTTTGTGGTTAGATAGGGATTTCAGATTATCTAGCTTGGTGTTTATTAGGAACCATGTATTATATCATGGTTGGATTTATCAAAAACTTGATCTTACTAACTAGATAATGGAGATTCAATGGTATTATGTCCTGTGTTACCTAATTTGTTGCTCCTTCTGCTGACAGTCTAGAATCTTGCTTGATGACTTTGCTTCGTTGTCCTTAAGACCTGATGTTCATTTTATTGGGAGGTGTGTTGTTGTGGAAAAATTGATATCTGACACTTTTAATAGGATTCCTATTTTTCTTGTTTGATGTTACGAACCCTTCATTCAACTGCAGAACTTGTCTTCTCTAAATGAGAATCCTGTTGTTAAGAAATGTATGTTTTTGATTTTTGGGTAGACAGCTGAGCTTATACTAATGATGTCTGTAGGCCCAGATACTAGAGATAGAAATTATCCCAAGTCAATCCACTAGCCACAAGGAACCACGGGTTGAAAATATCAGATGCATTTGAGAGATAATTGGTAGCTTTATAAGTTGGTCTAGATTAGTTGTCATGGTGAATGGAGACTATCAGTGATCGAACTAGTATTTAGAGATATGTTCAGAACTCTCTCTTCAAATTACCCACAATATCAGCCTTGGATCTGAATGGAGAGAAGTAGTCTTTGTGGATCAGCTTACTTGTTTTAAATCTGTTTTTCCTGATTGAAGAAGTTCCAGTTTCTAATATCTCAAAACAATGACAGGGTTTATGACCAAATGCCCGAGCCAAGGTGGGTGATCTCAATGGGAAGCTGTGCCAATGGAGGTGGGTACTATCACTACTCCTACTCTGTGGTTCGAGGCTGTGACAGAATTGTACCAGTAGACATTTATGTCCCTGGGTGCCCTCCAACTGCTGAGGCTTTGCTCTATGGACTCCTCCAGCTTCAGAAGAAAATCAACAGGCGCAAGGATTTCTTGCATTGGTGGAACAAGTGAAGCTTTAAAAATCCTCCTCCTTCCAATGTGAAATGGAGTTTTTTTTCAGACGATTTTTACCAAAAGTTTGGGGATAATAAAATGTGGACTTCTCACTGCATGTTTCTTTGTGATGGAGATGCCATGTAAAAGAACGTATTTCTTTCTTAAGTTTGTTGTTTAAGCTTAATAAACCTAAAGATGTTGTTGTTGTCGGAGTTCTTTCTTTTTGTTATATCTACCAGTTATGAGCTAGATGATTCTGAACCTTTTGAATTTATACATATATATTATATATATGTGTGTAATTTAAGCATAGAGTTGCTTAAAACATGTGTTGGTCGTTATGTGATCCTGTGGCTTTCAAGTGAATGCATTCTTGATTCTCATCACACGAGGCAAACGAACTTTAAACTCTTTGTCAATTAATGTTTTCTTATTTTGTTACTTTTGAAGATTTCATCAAACCTTTTCCAGAATATTTTATCGATCATATAAAGAACTGCAAAAAAAAAACCATAAGATTAAACGTGTCTGTCATCTATAAATGCCAATTAACTGCTGGGAAACTTTGTTTCGAACGAGATTATCCTGTGAGAGAGATATTCAACGCCCCAAGACAATTTTGGTAACAATCATCGATCGATCCTAGTCTTCACTGAAAACCTAAGCAATGTAGAACAATCTCCAACTACGCAAAATTTTAGAGAGTAACTTTACTGCTTCGGCGGTTAAGAGCACCATGAACTATGCCATCTAGTTGTCAAAGTCACAAAACTCTGAGACTGTCCTTTATAGTTCGCTGTGAAATGTGCTGGAAAACCAAGTTCATGTATAGAAATCTGATTCTTCCTTCGTGTAAAAAAGACTGATATATTAGACTAGGAGCAATCAGCTAGAAAAAATGAAAAAAAAATGTATTCTATTAATCAAAACATGAACAACAATGACTACAACAAACTCTGGTAAACTGAGATGATTCATCCATTTTCCACCAGACAGAGTTAATCTGCTTCAAAACTGGTTTGACAAGGAACTAGAAGCAACAATTACAGTCAAAGGGACAAAGAGGAGTATCACCAGCATAGGCCTTGTTGATACCAAGTTCATCTTCCGTGAACACTGGTAAACCGTCTTTGGTTCTCTTCCTTGGTCGGGATTTCGGGTTGTTGTTGAACCCGTCAAGCTCATTCCTCTTCCTCTTCCTCTCCTTCTTTGCTACCTCTTCTTTGGACTCAGGTTTCTCGAGCTCTGGTATCTTCTTCTTCTTTCTCCCACCAAATATCTCATCAATCTCTATCCCTAATTTACCAGGTCTTGGAACTGGTTTGGTTGGTTGTATTGCAGGTTTCTCTACTTCTTGTGATAGCTTCTTTTTCATTCTCCCACTAAAGATCTCATCAATCTCTATTCCTAATTTACCAGGTTTTGGAACTGGTTTGTTTTGTTGTATTCCAGGTCTGTCCACTTCTTGTGATGGGTTTTTCAAAGAACTGCTACTACTCTTCTTCTTAGGCATTTGATGCACAAGAAAGAAAAAAAAGCACAATCCCAGAGGTTGGAAGTCACCTTCAATTACACAACTTTACTTTCTCACTGTAAAATTCGGGAAAACATAAATCGATTAACAAATCCATTGCAAAATCTAACCTTTCGGAAACCCTAAATAACTTCAGCTAATATCACAAACAAGAGATAATATCATAATAATAACATTGTAATTCGGATTGAACAAAAAAAAATACATTACTCTACTATCCCATTAACCGGAGAAATTTCTACTTGATGCAACGATTCCATGACTGGATTTTCGCTACCTAAACACCACAACAAATTCCAATTTCCAATCTAAAACCCAGAATCTAGGTGAAGCAATATGGTTTATCAATCTCTTTAAGCTTTGAGATCGACACAAACCTCAGAAAAGGAATCAGAGGAAACTTACAGTTAAAAAACGAAACCACCCGAAGAAGATACAAGAAGCTTGTCTCGACAGAGGTAGACTAAAAACCGGGGAGCAGACAAGTCGGGTCGGGTTCGTAACTTTTTCCTATTATCGAGAGATGATAAATTACGAACTTAATTAATTTTTTTTTTTTTCTTTTGTAACAGCTTATTACCAAGTTAATTTTTTTTACACATCATTATACCTCTCAATTTCTGAATCTCAACATTTGTTTATGGTTTTGTGGATAATAGGATTAATAAAAATACTTTCATATCAGTTAATTGACAATGTATAAGATTTCTGCAATGTGTGATCCTCTAAACTCCTAGATGTTTCTTCAATATGAAAAAATATCACGAAGCTGGAGATTAATCATAATGATAGCTAACAAACTTATTAGAACAGGTAGGAGAAAAAATAGTTTCAAGGTATCCATCATTACATTACACAGTCTAATAATATGTGGCTTAAGCCAAATCGTCACTAAAAACCCCTCGACTTTGTTTATCAGTGTAGAGTGCGTTTATTATTATTAAGGTGCTAATGCTTCTTGAGAGCATTCATCTTGTCCCTGAGGTAATAAAGTTTCGCTCTTCTTACTTTCTTCTTGTCCAGCACCTTAATCTCCCTCAGGTTTGGCGAATACCTGTTACCAAACAACCCCACTCACATATCAGTTTTCTCATACAAGGGGCCTTTTGCTCATGCTATGAGGCTCTAATAATGTAAATACATCTTTGCTTTTTTCCCAAGAGAAGAGAGATAGAGAGTGGACAAAGTACTTACAAGGGGAACATGGATTCGACGCCCACTCCAGCCACAAGTCTTCTAATCCTAAACGTAGAGTTAAGACCAGCATTACGCCTTGCTATGACAATGCCTTTTACGATTGAAACACGCCTCTTGTTCTCAGGCACTTCCTGTTCAAACAATGGAAATCTAACAAAGTAAATCCAAGCCTCTGAAAGGTTTAACCTAAGAAGATATTTTGATCCCACACTCCAAGAAAAAAAAGAAAGTACAATCTAGGCCATCTTCAATAATATATTTACCACTTTAAGCTGCACAATGTAACCGGGCCTTATATCTGGTATCTCTCTGAGAGTTCTCACTTGCTCAACTGCCTCCTTGTCTACAATCTGCAGATGATTTGAGAGATAGTTAAAAACATGACATGATTTGACCCCATGACAATTTTCAAAGTTCGAGTTGTACCTGCATAATATGCTTGGCGGTTTTATCAAGCCGCTTGAACTTGATTCTCTGAGGCACATCAGGA
This sequence comes from Eutrema salsugineum, assembly GCF_000478725.1. NCBI lineage: Eukaryota > Viridiplantae > Streptophyta > Magnoliopsida > Brassicales > Brassicaceae > Eutrema > Eutrema salsugineum. The sequence goes on along the minus strand of NW_006256829.1, from coordinate 3,854,560 downwards.
GCTGACTCGGAAGATCCTTGAGGAGTAGATTGAATGGAATTTCCAATGGTGGAAAAGCACCTCGATGAATACGTAAAGTTTTGTTTCTGCCAAAAATTGCCAATCACCATAAAAGTTAGAACATTTTGTGAAAGCATACAACTGAGCCAAAGCCGAAAAGAAATAACAACAGCACGAAACTGGTCCCTTACTACCACACGAGATAAACAGCAACTTAAGAAGATAAACAATCATCAATAATGCTTAAGACAAAGACGAAACTTTTTTGTTTAATTTAGCTTAATTATCATCATTATCTATATTGTGTGATTACCATAGCGATGAAAGGCCCTAACATAAAGAATCTGAGCTAAAATTGAATGTGGAATACGAAATTAGTGGAATTTGCAGCTAAGGAAGAGACTACTCATCAGTACTCAGCAAGATCAACCCAAGAGCAAAGCTTTCCTTGTCTTTTAACACTAATTGCAATATCAAACCAATCTGAAAATTGGATCTCTAATGGCAACTAATTATCGTCTACATTTCTACAATCCGAGAAAAATATCAAACCACGATTAGCTAAAAATGAAAGCGGCTTACAGGTACTAGGGAAGATGAAGAAACCGCCTTTGTGAAAGAACTAATGAGATACGTCGCTGCTGAATCAAAATCTCTGGTAGAGCGGAAAGAATCAAATCCTAGCCTTCTCGATTCATTTTCAGACCAGCTTGACGAAGACGAAGTGAGACGAAGAGTGTTGGAGATGGCGAAACGTTGCCTTTGAAGCAACCTTGTACTGCCACGAATCGATTGCATTTCTTTGCAAGAGGAATCGATCTAATGCTCCAAATCTGTTAGTATGGAAGTTTTACAGAGATTGGCGGAGTTTGAGCAAAAAATGTGAACCTACAAAACCCTCGCTTCATCCTCCAGGGTTTTTTTCTTCCTTTCCTTTTCTTTAATGGGTAATTTGCATATGAATCCCTGATGTTTTATGCTTTTGTCAAATAAACCCTTTCATTTGTTTATTTCTTTTCTTCGTTAGTTATTGACTTATTTCCCATAAACCATGTGTCAAAGACCCACTCTGTTTTTTTGGATGATGAAATTCCAGGAATAAAGTTTGTTTGAAAATAATAACAGGTGGCGTACAAAATAAAGGAACCAATCATGAGACAAATACATTCAAACATCAGAGCCAAACGGTGAATCATGTGGAACATAGAATTGTTGCATTAAAATTGAAATTATTACCTTCAAGATCCGATGGTTGAGAATTGAGATGCACCCGAGCCACAGATTTGCATACTTTGGATGGCACAGCGTGAAAGAGAGTAATCTGATTATGGTGCATTTACGGAAGTAATTACGCAAATAACCTAATAAAATCGAAAGGCACCTCCGAGGAATTTGTTAAACTATGCGTCTATGAATATCCTACGTAGCTACACAGAATCACATATCAGAACACGTTACACATCCCTTTTATCGTAACCAAATGCTAAATATTTCGATACTAATCAACAGTTGATTATTCTTTGCCGTCTGAAAAAAGCTTGACCTTTTAACTTCTACATAAAAGTCCTCAAGTTTTCCTATCATCAAATAAATTCCACACTTTTTTTCTCAATCTTGACCAACATTGCCTTCCATTAAAAAAAACATGACCGTTAATAACACTGTTCTTTACCGTTTGTGATTAGAAGAAAAACACGTTTCTGAATCCATAAATCTCTAAATTGGGACTCGTGATAGAAGAAATTGAATCTCCTTCATGAGGGGCTGCTTGTTACCTCATTTTTCATCCAACTTAAAACGAAAGCTCAAAGCTTTTTTTTTTCCAATTGATTTCACACGCAGACGTGCTTTCTTACAAGTCGACCGCAACTTCCAAAACAACGTCAAGGTCAACAGTACACACCACTTTGGAAATGAACTTTTCACTTTTCTTTTTTAAGAAAAATGGAGAAACGGGCACTTTGGACTTTAGTTTCATTACTGATTAATTCTGAAATTCTATAATGCAATTCAAAAGTTTTATACCGGAGATACTAATCAGCCTCTGTTGAAGCAATGTATAAAAATGCTAACTTTTGTTTTAGGCTTTTCAGTTTTTAGATTTCCTTAGTATTATCTTTGATTTGGACCAGCTTGATATGACGTACGAGTTTAGTTTGCATTCAGATTCAGTTTCCTCCAAAATTTAAGTTGATGAAATTAATCTAAGTAATTGTTACAATCAAAATTCTGATTCAATTTGAGCTGAAATGATTCAATTTTTAACGCGTTTGACACTGATCTAACATGCTAACAAGCTTGTATCGTAGCAGAAGCAGAAGTAAAGAACGAGAAGAGAGAAATCTGAGAAACATCCATAAATAAATAGAATAGAATCATATCACATCAAAAAAACCATATCGCATCTAGAAATGACAAACCACAATACTCTAAGAGATACATCCTCATATAGATATGAAGGTAGATAGAAAACAAGAGCCAAATAGAAAAGAGATCTATAGCTTCTGAATACACACGAATGCTATACCGGATATAAACTCCAAAACAATCTCTGTACGAATCGCCATCACAAAGACTTAGATCCGAAGAGCAGAGCCGAAAACAAGAGCCGCGACGGCTGCGACACCAGCAGAGACCAGGGACGGCGAGAAGGCACCGGATCCAGAAACTGGGCTTGGCGCCGGAGCCTCAGACTGAGCGGAAGCGACGGTAGAAACAACGGAGACGATCACCGCGACGAGAGCAACAATGGTAGCCTTAGAGATCGCCATTTCAGAGAGTGTTGAGAAAAGAGGGGCTAGGGCTTTTGATTGATTCGAATTTTTTGCTTAAGCTCTTAAGGGTTTTCTCAAATTGACAGTATTGAGAGATTATGTTGTGAGGCGTATATAAAGAGGTCGGGCAAACGCGTAGCTGCCCGGTTTGATTGGGTTTAGCTGACCGGACTTTTCCCAGCTTAAGAATGCTGCAATTACAGCTGCTACACCTGCGGGTCCCGCAAATCAAGATAATCAACGGTTGTTATTCTTCCGCGTGTCCACTGGGAACTCGACAGGTCATCTCTCCGTTACGGCGCCGTTCGAAAGATATTTTATACTGCAGCCGATACGCCCTTTTTGAACGCTCACCGAGGCGCGTGCATCTAACTCGCTGACCTAAATAGGCACAACGGTCGGTGAGAGATGGTTGTTGGCGCGTGAAGAAAGAGATGAGCTGTCCATTTTTGCTAGTCACGCGGTTCCGTGAAGGAAACGGCCAAAATGAGCAGACTTGAGACCTTGTATTTGTTGAGAAGTGGGCACCACTTTGCACATGGTCGTGTAACGGCTAATACAATTTTTCTTCTAAAATACGTCGACATGTGTAGAGGAAACGGCAGTCCTTAGTTTCTCCAAGCGATGTTGATTTTTATTATTTTTAAGGGAATTCATCAAGACTTGGTGAATATGTATTCTGTTTTTGTTTGGTAAACGAACAAAGGTTGTTTTCGAAGATTTAGAACCATTGAGTTTATTCCTTTTACTTTTGGAATCGTGGCACAACCCAAACACCAAAATGATGTTGAAAAACATTTGAAAATAGGAAGTGGTGGAAATCCTGAAAACCAAAATGCTAATTTGATTGATTTGACACGATTTTTGAGATTAATGCAGACTTAGTTTACTTTACTGATTATGATATTAAAAATGATTTTTTCATGATTTAAGATACCAATTTTGTTAAACTAATGACAGCATTTGAAGCCATATAGATATGAATTTTTTAACTGTTTACAGAAATAAATTCGTGAATGGATGGAATACTTCTCCCCGCAATTATTTACTTTATTTTTGAAATCAGTGTGCAGACAAGAAAGTAGTTTCATTATTTATTTTTAACAATTGGGTGTATTTTGTGGAATTTCTTTCTATTCTTGTAAACATAGATTACAAATAAATATCACATTAGTCTTTTTGTATTCCAATTAAAGTAGAAACATTAGCCTGACCGAAATTATTAAAATGAAAACCTTTTACGACACTTTAATGAATTGCCCATAAAGAATAACTTTATTGAATTCTTTAAAAAAAAGGAGACAGATGGTAGACGTTGCAGGCTCTTGAGGGATTCGAGAAGCTTCGAATAGGTGTCAAAGTGTTTCTCCACCTGGCTGTGTTTAGTTCCCATTGTCATTTAGTTATGTATTCACATTCAAACCGAAATCTTGGTCGGTAAGGAAATTTAGTTATGTTTTGTTCGTTTTTATAACTTCCTATAATCAAAGAAATTGAATAAACACGGGAATCTTGAGACTTTAGAATTACCATATGTTGTTTAATTAGATTACTATGATCTTCTTTTAATCAGTTGATTAGAAATATGTCTTTAACTCAAAACACTATTTACACACAAAGATTAAAGGAATTAAGCCAATAATCACACAGAAACACAATACACTTTGTAGTGAAAAAATGCGATTCGAATAAAAATAGTTGTATATAAAGTTTTCGAATATATAAAGTTTATATAAACTTATGACTAAATCAGGTTGTGCAACGTTATCTATTCGAATATCTCATTCCTCCTAAACAAAATCAAATAATATTGGCGTAAAATTTCCCACAGAATCCATATCACATCCATATAAGGATCTCTATCTGATTTCAAGAGGGGTTCAGAGACACTACTAAGTAACTCAAAATCCCAAAATCTTGGGAGCTATGTGAAGCAAAGGCTCCAAAGCACTCGGAGCAAACTTCCTCGCAAAGAGATAACACATTGAAGTGTTGCGACCATTGTAAGTGCAGTTTCTTCCATCAAAGATCTTTCCAAAGAAGTTCTCTGTAATGTCCGATCTCCCAAATGTCGCCGGGTGTGGCCCGCCCCTCGACCAGTCCACCCACGTCAAGCTCCGGTTCGCCAAGACCACTGGTTTCTCAATTGTCAACATCGTCGGGAAGTAATGCTCGTCCACATAGCAAGCAGGCCTACAAAACTCTTTGAATTTCGGGTAATACAATGTGTCTTTGACAATGGTAGCTGCGAGTTCCCGGTTTATCTCAAACCATTGAGACCCTTTTCGCCATTTGGTGATGGGAACTTCAGGTTCCATGTTCGGGTTGTAGCGGCCGCGCCCAAACGGTCCAGGGTCATCGAAAGCACCCATGAAGCTGTGTTTTGATTGGCTTAAGTAGCTGTAGATGGTTGTAAAGTTGAAGAGTGGAATGCATGACTCCGAGACGAGAACGAACCACTCGTTGGAGATGTCGAGCAGCGCGTTGGCGAGAAGCCGCTTCTCTGCATCGCACATGGTCATTCTCCCCCATTCTGCAACCTGCGAAATGATGTAGATATCCAGATTACAATCGAATCAACTACATAGCAGTGACCAGACGAACTGCTAGAACAAAAGGCCTAAAGAAACCAAGTTCGATTCAAGAGTTACTTATCACTCATTCAAAATTAATACTTCAAGAAGAATGGCTACATAACAAGCGATGCGAAAAAGGCTTCTAAAGAAACCAAGTTTGATCCAAGAGCTCCATTTCCTCTTACTATATGTAATTGGTATGAGTGGTATCCATGAAACAGAGAGAGGGTTAGAGGAACCGTACCTGGCTCGGTATCTGCCTCCGGTAGAAAACAGAACTAGATGGAAACTTGGATGTAAAAGATGGGTGGGGATGAATGTAAACCGAGTAAAGCCCTTTGTGACCTTTGAGAAACCGCTCCCAAAGCAAAGCAAGCGGCAAGGGGCCTTTAGTCAAGAACATGAAGGCGATCTTTGGAACCCTTTTAAACGGATACTCTTTTCTCCGAGGCCAGAAAGACGCACGCCAAAGAAGCTCTTCATCGGTCATGTTATGCATCAGGACAAGAGGAGGTTGTATCCATCTACTTAAACCACTCGGTTCCTCCTCACGGCATGGCACAAAGCTAGAAGTGACTGTGGTTACTACATTTTGTATACCAGTATACTTGATTGTAGATACACTAATGATGAAGACAGTAGCAGAGAAAGCAAGAAAAAGGCCTAGCACAAGAAGCAGTTTCGGTCGAAATGCCTTGTGCTGCCCTGTTCTAACCGAGATTCCATTTTCTTTTCCTTCTTCCAACTGTACAACCCTAGTCTGCATCGTTAACAACTAAATAAAGAGTTATATCAATGTCTAGTATCAATCTAAACAACCTGATCTAAAGGTATGCTCTGATTCACTCTATCAAGTAGCCTAAACACTCTAGCAAATCGTAAGATCACTCTATCAAGTAGCCTAAACACTATGGCAAATCCGAAGTTACTCGTAAGATCCTAATTTAGCTGTAAGATCCTAAAACTAAAAACTCCAGATCTCATCGCTAATCACGGAAGCAGCTTGATTATTACTTCACCAGCAAAGCAGATTCAGCAAGTTTTCAATCCAGATAAACGAAATCGGTAATCGCACACGGAATCTCCAAAGAAAGTAGTTGATTAAATCGCTATTTCTTCACCAGACCGGCGCGAAATCGAAACTCGGAGAAGTCGACTATTCAACCGTCGAAAAGTTGATTTAAAACGAAACCGGATCCGGAGCTATACGAACTTGAAGAAAGTATGAGTGAGGCTTCACCAAGTAGAGGAGGATAATCCACGTGTCGATCTAACAGGCAAAAAGGAAGAATCAAGTAGTGTCCAGATAACTGGAAAACACCGAGAACTTACGAATCCGGCTCGAAACTTGGAGAAAGAGAGAGAGAGATGATGATGATGAATGGAGAAGAAAGTGAGGAAGACGCCGAAACGGTTTGTGCGTAGACCGATGGTCAGACTGTTGTCGCGTAGACTTTTGGTATATCGGAATCGGATCATGACGTTAATTTGTTTCCTTTTTTTTCATTTAATTTCCAACGGGATTTCAGGATTTTTCTAATCTGATTTTGAAAATTCAAGCAATCATAAAAATTTCAATAATAGAAACTTGAGTTAAACCAGATCAATGGCAGTTAAAAAAAAAAATTAATCGAGTAACTTAGTAAGGAATGTAACAGATTTGTGGCATAAGAGAAATGCAAAACAAAAAATTAGTGGGAAAATGGACAAATATGCTATGCGAAGAAGCTAATCTAACTCTATATACAAAAAGGAAATTAAATTGCATATAAAACAACAAACTAAATAATATCCGTGACAATACGCATGATGAGATGATTTTTTTTTTTCGACGATTCGCATGATGAGATGATATTATGTAAATTCGGTATAGTTTTAGATATAAAATTTCTTATAGTTATTGATAAAATTTCTTTTGGTAACTTTCTGTAAAGAATAAGTTAAGGTAAGGTTAGATTGTAGTATTGCTCTAAATTAATTTATAAAATATAAAAACATTAAAAGGAAAAGGAATCGAGTTAAAAAAAATAAAATAAAAAAAAAAAAAGGGAAAAAGCGAGATGGAAAATATCCATAAAAATATCCATAAATACAAAGGACTAGTAAACTCCTTAATAACAAAGGGTATATATGTTTTACCAAACCTTAGTTTGTTTAGCGACAAGGTAGGAGCTGTCTTCGTCTGATTCCTCTAAATCTTAAACCTTTAAAAACGGGATTAGGTCAAGTTCCCTTGTGATATCGCCGATCATGGATTCCGATGATGCATACTATATGGAATCTGGAGGAGAGGACAATATTTACAGCGACGATTACAACGAGAGTGATGATGATGAAACCTTGATCGATCAGGGGATCGAACTCCAAGGGTACGTTGAGGAATCCGTGGACAAAGCCACGATGATCTCCACGCATGGCTCTCAGATCAATTACGTCGTTCTCAAGGAAGAAGATATTCGAAGGCATCAAAAGGATGATATCGGACGAGTAACCTCTGTCCTCTGCATAAGCGAGGTCGAAGCTAGCGTTTTGCTTCTTCACTACCACTGGAGTGTTAGTAAAATCAATGATGAATGGTTTGCAGACGAGGAGAGAGTTCGGAAAACTGTTGGCATATTGGAGGAACCTGTTGTTGTTAATGTTGTTCCAAAACCTCGTGGCAAATTTAAACAACGACGTGTAACATGTGGAATATGCTTTGATTCTTTTCTTCCTAAAGATTTTGCATCCGTTGCTTGTGGTCATCGTTTCTGCTCTACTTGCTGGACTCGTTATATCAGCATAGCCATCAATAATGGCCCAGGATGCTTGTTGCTCAAGTGTCCTGCCTACCCGTCTTGTCCTGCTGCTGTTGGTCGTGATATGGTCGAGAAACTTGTTTCTGATCAAGAAGACAAGGACAAGTATGATAGATATTTCCTTAGGTCTTATGTCGAAGACAACAGGACGATGAAGTGGTGTCCTGCTCCAGGATGCGAGCTCGCAGTTGATATCTCTGCAGGGAGTGGTGATAGTTACGATGTTTCTTGCTTGTGTTTGCATAGATTTTGCTGGAACTGCACTGAAGATGCTCACCGTCCTGTGGATTGTGAGACAGTTTCACAATGGATACGTAAGAACAGTGCAGAATCTGAAAACACGAACTGGATACTTGCGAACTCGAAGGCTTGTCCCAAGTGTAAGCGTCCGATTGAAAAGAATCATGGCTGCATGCACATGACATGTACTCCACCTTGTAGACATCAGTTTTGTTGGCTTTGTCTTGGTGCATGGAAAGATCACGGTGAAAGTTCTGGTGGGAATTATGCGTGCAACCGGTATGCGGCGGGTAAGCTAAAAGGACTGTTTGATGAGGCTGAGAGGAAGCGAGAGATGGCTAAGAACTCGCTAGAGAGATACACTCATCATTATGAGCGATGGGAAGGAAATAGGAAGTCGAGGCAGAAAGCTATGGAGGATCTGCAGAATTTGAAATCTGAGAAGCTTAAGAAGCTTAGTGAGATACAGGGCGAACCAGAAACTCAGCTCGTGTTCATCACAGATGCGTGGCTTCAGATCATCGAATGCAGACGGGTATTGCAATGGACATACGCATATGGGTACTATCTACCTGAATCTGATCATGATAAGCGAGAGTTTTTCGAGTTTTTGCAAGGTAAGGCTGAGTCATATTTGGAGATGCTCCACAACTATGTAGAGATGGAATCGGAGGTGTTTTATACTGCTCAAGGCCCAGAAGGCTTCATGCATTTCCGGTCAAGACTAGCCGATTTGATCAGAACAACGAAAACCTACTTTGGAAATCTGGTGAAAGCTCTGGAGAATGGTCTAGCAGCAGTAGAATAAATATAATACTATCTCTCTCTGTGCTTGACGAGGTACCGTAAGAGTTTGTGATAGTTTTATTGCCTTAATTATTGTTTTATTATTGCCTTAATTAATGTGAAAATTCTGCACATTGTGTCATTGTTACTTTGCAATTTGATTACCTTGCTCTGGTAGTGCAATACCATGTCAAGAGAAAATGTTACCTCCTTCAACGTCTTTTCGAATTTGATTGATACAAGAAACCAAAAAACCCTTGATCGATATCTAAACTTAGCTACACAAACATCGTCTAGTCTTTTTTTTTTTTTTGGCATTACTCGAGATGAATTTGGAGTTTATAAAACTATGAAATCTTTACTCACAAACTCTTCTTTATTCATTAAGCATCCACAATTTATCATAGAATTGGGTATATATACTTTCTTCAAGTCAATTTCAATCGCATCTCGAACTTCTTCCCAACAAGCAACGACAGTCTAGAAACCTCCACACTCATAAATTTCGGATCATCATGGTCCACGACCGTCTTAATAACAGAGATTCTCGGACTCCTCAATCTCTCACCTGTCCTAACCTCGTACGCTTTCACACTCTCCACGTTCTCGAATCCAACAAACGTCACTTTCCCGATGCTCCATTTCATTCTCGACGCATACTCTGGGTTCACCACTTGCGATCTCAGTACCACGGATTTTCCAGTCACATAGCACCAGAACTTCACGATGGTCCAATCACGGTTCCCTCCTTCCTCTCCCATCCGTATGTTCTCCCCGTCATCGAGAAACACTTCGCCGGAGATGTTCTCGACCTTGCTGGCTACAACTAGAAGCTCAAACGGTGTCGTTCTGGCTTCTCTAGTTGTCATTGCTTCCCCTTGCATAGCCACAATGCTACCTATTCACAAAGTTAAACTCAACTTACGGTTATCGTCAAAACCGAAAAACTAGTAGTACTTAGGAATAGGCAAACGGAAAATTTACTACCTTCTCGAACATGAACATTGACGTGATCGGCCGGAGTATAAAGCCTAACGTGCTTACCGGAATCTCCACCGACAGCAATCGAATAGTTAAACATATCGAACCAGATTCCGGCGGGGAAATATGCGTCGACGGTAGTTGTACCTTTCTCCAGCGCCGGAGATACCATTATGCTTTTTCCGATCAAGAACTGCGAATCAATCTCATAGGTTTTAGTGTCACTAGGGAAGGAGAAGAAGAGCGGTCGCGCAATCGGGACACCGGTAACGTGAGCCTCGTACATTAGTGTGTAAAGATGTGGGAGCAGTCTCATACGAAGGCCGAGAACCTTTCTTGCAGAAGAAGCAACCGAATCCCAGATGTACAGTTCTTGTTTAGCAGTACCTTTGGACGAATGATCTCTTGCAAAAGGGTAAAATGCTCCGAGCTGATAATCTAAGAGCCAAAGTTAGAACATGAACTCTGGAAAATAATCTACAGTTTATGTCCGAGAATTAATCACGCTACCTGGATCCATCGACGACATAATTCCTCTGTGGTATCATATGAGAAACCGCAGATATCAGCTCCAACCATTGGAATCCCAAACAGCCCAAAGTTGAGAATTCCTGGGATCGAGTAAGCCAAATCCTCCCATTTTGCAGCATTGTCGCCGGTCCAGTGAGCCGTGTATTTCCCCGAGCTTACAAACGTGGATCTTGACAAAATGAACGGTCTCTTGCCCGTTAAATCCACTATGGCTTGGTGAGTAGCTTTAGCTTCCAAGAGTCCATACAAGTTATGCGCATCGTATTCACTAACGTTTCCAAAATGGATAGATGTTGCGGGTACTGTTTTTTTATTTATCGGCGTTTTGCCCCCTAAGTTGTTGATCTTGTAAGGAGGATCATCGAGTGAGGATCCAGGGGAGAGAGGTGAAGTTATGAAATTTGATAACTCATTCATGTCAAGCCACACACCATCCGATGGGAGAGTTTCCTGGAACATCTTGATTTCATTGCTCCAGAAAGTTGCAGCAGCTGGATTCAAGAAGTCAGGGTAGTATACTTTTCCAGGCCAAACCTCACCGAGATAAGGCTCACCATTTCGTTTTATGAAAACATCCGCTTTCAACCCTCTTTCATATGTCCCGTAAGAGCTATTCACATTGATACCTACATATAAACCCAAGTTTTCATGTCTTGAATCAAGTTTTTTAGAGACTCTAGAGATAGTACTACATATATAAGTTTTACCAGGATCTAAGATCAGCACGTATTTCTGACCGCTCTTGTGAAGTGTATCCACGAACGATTTCATCTTGTCCTCGGGGAAATTCACGGGATCCAAAGTGAAGTCTTTGTAGCCATCCATGTAATCTATGTCCGTCCACATAACCTCAAGAGGTATTCCAGCATTTTTATATCCATCAACTACAGATTCAAGGTCTGAGACATTGTTGTATCCATACCGACACTGATGAAATCCTTCACGAAAAGTGAAAACAACGTTTTAAGCCAATTATTCAAAACCAAAGCAAAAGACACATCTCATTTCACAAATAAATGCACAGAGCAAACGTCTCTTACCAAATGACCAGTAAGGCATAGGTGCAGGTCTTCCGATAAACCCTGTATACTGATTCATCACCATTTCCGGCGATGGTCCGGCGAACACATAGAGATCAATGATACCGCCGATCACATTATAAGTAATCCGATTTCCCTCATACCTCACGTCCATTCCGTTGCTGTTCAGCAAGAGAACGCCGTGAGTCGTCCCTGCTTCATCGTGGCCGTTTGATCCTCTTACGTCGATGTAGAACGGGTGCGATCCGTAAAGGTTGACATCGGGATGCTCGCTGCCGATGTCGGCGTTCCACATAGTCATGGTGTCGCCGGGTTTTAGCCTGAACGATCGCTTCGTGTGCTCTCCGAGACCGTACAGATTCGATCGGTTTTCCGGTAACGCGGAAGATAGTTGAAGGAATTGGTCTTTGAAGACGAAGTAAGTGTTTGGATCTGATGGATCCGGCGATGTGTCGAAGAGGACATCGCCGGAGGATCTTCTGGAAATGGAGAAACCGAAGGGCGTGGTGTTGTGGAGGGTGAAAACTAAGTCCGATGATGGATCTTCCAGGATATTGTTCTCCGACGAGTTTCCTCCGCCCTCTTCCGGTAAGAAACGGCGTAGAGAGTGGTTTCCGGCGCGAGAAATTACGGTTTCCGGTATCTCCCATCTTTGTTGACTAGAATCCCTGAGTCTGATTCTCAAACGCTCACTTGTCTCCAAGCTGCACATATATATACATCATTCCATTTAATGGCGGAACTTTCCCAAATTATCGCAAATTTCAAACTGAACTTGAAAAATAATAAGCCAAATTTAAAAATTCTGGAGATTGATTAGAGAGAGACGACTATTATCACCTGACATGAAGGCTAAGTGTTTGAATATCTGGTGCGTAAACGGACGATGGTTTGATCAAATCAAGCTTCGCCGTCAAAACCTTCTGGTTGGAATTAACGGCCACTGATCTGACGACGTAGCCGTATCCAACGACTGTGACTTCTTCATCTTCTGCTAATACTTGTGAGCTTCCATGTGAGGGCAAAGGTAAGCTCCAGAAGAAGACGACGACAACGATGAGGATAGTAGGAAACCACTGAAGTGGTGACATTTTGATTTTTGGTTTCAGACTTTTTTTTTTTGTTTTCTCTTCATCAAAGTTTTTTTTTTTGGGTCCCCACTACGCATTTTCTTTGTACTGTAGATAAGATTTACCTATATTTTATGAATTTTGTGACCAGTGAATGAGCGAACCAAAATGTGTAAAGCGTGATATACAATTGATTAGATAAAGACAAAGTAGATAATAAAACAAAGCTATGAAGAAAGATGGAGTCTATTGAATCTCTTCTGATTAAGAATCACACACGATAAATTCTCCGTAGAGTCGGACGAAATACATATACTTTTTTGTTCTATGAACAAAACAAAACTTAAATCCCATAAACAATTCTCTCTCATTTAAATCGCAAAGTAAATGCCACAACAACAATGGCACATCAGCCACCGACCAAATTGTCCCATCAATTAAGAGCGAGAATCCCCAGTAAAAACAAAAACATAGATCTCCAGTACAAATGTAGTAGAATCAAGCCTGATATCCCAGACAAATTCACTGCTTAAAGCCTCCAGTTTGGTACCTTTGGTTACTGAGGCTGGAAAAGAAATCATCTGAGATTTCAGGTGCTTGTTGTTGTTGCTGCTGTGCACTGTATACTCCGGTTTTACCGAGCCCTGATCCTGCGCCCATGGACCACCCTGAGTAGTACGCAGCAGCAGATCCTTTGTTCCCTTCATCATTGCTCAAATCACCCACAACGCCCACATCAGCAAGAGAAGCCTTTTTGGCTGATTACAGAGAACAATGAATAGTCAGGTCCAAAACGGGACTTGGAAAGCAAAACCCGACAAATTATTTGTCTTGACACAGTGCGAAGTCAAATACATGATATTGGAAACTCTATGTGAGCGAAGAATTTTTACTGGTGTAATGTAGAAAGTAACTGATTCACCATGCCTTTGGGTTTCATACGCATATAATTCAAGAAAGAAACTAATCTGATGAAAAACATAAAGAGGGAGCTTTGACTTACGAGCACTTATATTAAGATCAATTAGTCCACGGCTCAGCGAATCTGCCCAAATTCCAGATTTCACCTGGAAAGGATCCTTCTTTTGCAACTGTTGTGGCTTCGAGTCTGCCAAAGACATTGGACTTGTGGTGTTTGTTGCACTCCCATGTACAACTGGAACCTGTGGGCCTGTAGAGACTGAAGACGAGTGAGAAGTGAAGGCACCAAAAGGATCAGATCCATCAAAGTTTTCCATAGGAACTGCAGCAAATGGGTCAACAATGTTGGGAGTGGTCGTAGACTCAGGTTTAGGAATCTTGGCTTCTGGGCGTGCAATTGATTCAGGAGATGCAAAAAGATCAACCGTCTGAGGAGCTGGAGTAACTGTGGCAGAAGGTTCAGACGCAGAGAAAAGATCAACCTCCTTCTGTAGGAGCAGACATGCGGAAACATATCAGTCTACGATTCAACAGGACAAGTCATTGCGAGGTCTAATAACCTCAACAGCGAAAAAATGAACGTGTTTGTCAGGCATTGCGAAATTGCATCACATAAATGTACACTAAATAAGGAATATTTCCATTGTGAAAAGCCGTACACCAGCTTGGATGAAAAGAAGTCACCCACCTGTGCCGGCGACCCAAATTCTGTTCCCTGAGCAGAGGCTGATACAAAAGTTGCATCAGCAAACAAGTCCGCCTCTTGAAACTTTCCGTTGTTGTTGGTGGAAGATGTTTCAGTTGGCCCAGAATCTAAGAGGTCACCAATCAGATCTGTTCCAAAAAGGTCCACTTGGTTGGCACTGCCTGTGGAAGGCTCTGCAGAAAAGAAAAGCCATACAAATAAGAGATGGACATACATTCTCTATAGATATATACATGTTGTGCTCTATTATTTACTAAACAAACTCTACTCCAGTTAACCAATCTGCAAGTTCAGCAGCCGTTGAAAGGAACATACTATTGCTGGAAGTTCCACGTGGATCAAAATCATCAAAATCATTATCGTTGTTTGAAGGAGCTGCAGATGCATGTGAAGGTATGGAACTATGTTTGCCAGAGTCGGATGACTTTTTTCCACCAGATACATTATCATGGTCCGTGCTGCACATTCAGAATTGAAACCAACTGAGCAAGAATGCAAGATTAATTTGATCAAAACACCAGAGAAGAGCAGATGCAAAATGAGTAAAAAAAAAGGAAGCATACGAGCATTCTCAACTGACAAAAAACATCTTAAATTGACGAATTACCCAAAATCCATAATGAAGATAATAACATCAGCAAATCAATGGGGTTGAACAAAACCTGCCATAGCGTGAAAAACTTTTCTTTGATGTGTAGCTTTGCTCTTCACTTTTAACACCGCGCCTTGACTTCTGAAAAGACTCGTAGTCGTTCTTGTCTTCTTCTCTGGAATCTCTATCCCTGTAGCTATCATAATTGCTTGAACCACTTTGAAAACTACCACCAAATGAAGATGAAGCTGAACCAGACTTATATGTTATTCCTGTTGACGAGAGGCCAACATACCTAATTGGAGGCAGCAAGACCGATTAAGGCAACGCATAAAGAAAAACACGCAAACAAATTATATTCACTTGCATAAAGACTAACTTGTTACGATTTGCTGTTGCTTTGTCTCTGATTTCTGATATTTTCTCCTTGTTATTCAAGAGAGCGACTATGTTTTCAGCCTTCTTTCTCACATTGATTCCCAAATCTTTTCCATTCGGTTCAACATACTCAAAACTCGTGAGTGACTACATGAATGACAAATAACAAAAAAAAAAGATCATGTCAGTAGAAAACCACAACGCCCATCACAAGAAAACGACCAATAAATGTGTAAGAGAAACTGACAGATATTTGGTAAGTATGCTCAATAATCTCATCAACTGCTCGTTCTGATCCGTTTGAAATCAGATAATCAATAACAGCCAGTGCCTGGCAATAAAAAGACACAACCTCGGGTTACACAAAATTATAAACTGTAACTTTCAAATATTGCAGAAAAATGTCAAGAAGATTCTCACCTTGTAGACATATCGCCAATCCTTTCCTGTCTCACTCAGTCTAGTCCACAAAACACTCATAACCATCTGGCACTCCGAGCTAAACATAATGAAAACGTACAAGGTAAGTAAAATATAAATCCAAGTTGAATGAGATGTCGAAGTGAATGGTTTTGGAAGAACAAAAATCAAGAAAGAAGGTGAATCCATAGATTACAATTTCTTTGTGGCCTGTGCTATCTCTGCCAATGCAGTACCATGTGGACCCCAAGGCTCATTATCTGTAGCATCCAATACCTGTACTAAACATAACCATATATTTATTAAAAATTATCACAGAACTCCATATGAACAAACCGAATTAGAAGACGTGATCAAACAGAATATCTCGGAAACTAGGATACTACATAGGATTAAATTGTTCTCCATTAAACTGAAACTCAAGATTTCTGAGTCCGGATGATGGATCTAATTTCGGCTACAGCATCAGAAAATAACAGCTTAAGAACACATTCAGCATCAGAACACGGAATCATAACAAATCCAGCTCAAGTGCTCGGGATTAGTGTCTAGCAAGATTTTCATTTGGTGCAATCGCTATCCCTATATAAAGTTTTGAATTCAATTTATCAAGCAACATGCAATCACTTGGCAAATAAAGATAGATACGAATCAAATGAAATCACCTTTTGCTCCATCTCAGGGACCTTCAAAACTTTGAGATTCACCTCCCTCTTTCTGTAAGTGAAAAATGAAATCGAGATCAATCGAAGATATCAACCGAGGATCTACGGATTTGAATCGAAATGAAACCTATCCTATCGAAATCGAAGAAGAATAGATAGACAGAACGGAAAACCCACATCTCTCGAACCGTTTGATCGAAGACCTTCATGAAATCCATTTCGAATCCGCGAAAATGCTATGAACAAAGGAACGAAATTCGGCAAATTTTGGTGTGAGGAGAAGTGTAGATCTGATCAGGGATGACTCGTTATTTATTTATTTATGTGTTTTGTTCTTCTTTCTTTTTTTTGGGGGAAACGCAACCACAACAAAAATTTAGCACTTAAAAATCGATTTTTCGCGTAGTTCTTTTTTTAAAGCCGTCAAATAACTCGTGGGTAAGACGACCTGACCGGTATCCGATCGGTACAAGCCGAAACTCGTGCGTATGGGTGGTTTTATCTTTCGATGACACTACCTACTTAGTTTCACATTAAGAGGAATTTGTATCCAAATATGATTACACGAACTACTACGATATTGGTCAGATAAGTTTGAGCAAATGACGTTATAGCCAACAAATTACTATAGCTAAAGGAGAATAGGTATTGAAGAAGTCAGCGTGATGAGTCATATGTAAGTCAAATTGGTTTTGTTTTTAATCTCGTACCCATTAATTAAAAGTAACTACGTAACATCAATTTGATTTAGTGAGACACTTTCATACAAGCGAATCATTCTATCCTTGAAACTTCTATGTCTAAAATTGAGAACTGATAACTATATTTTCTATATGAATCGGATGTAAATATAGATTTGCATTGATGAATTGAATTTTTGTGTTAATTGATCCAGAAAATACAACGATGTCGAAAAACATGTTTTAGTGATGATAATGTAGCTGGTAAAGTACATAAAGTGCCAGCTATTCCTATATAGCCCATGTCAAACTCTAGTCTCTTCTGTATTTTTAAATTAAATAACATGCCCGACTTGACTCCGCAGATTTCAGTATAACTTTAATATATTGAAGATACATCGGTATAACTACTCTGAAATTGATGAGCTTTTAGGCCTAGTTTCACGTATGAAATCTATCTCAACGTGTGATGTAGATTTTGATCCCCAAGCCATGTCTCATGTAATAAGTATATCCTCATCATAAAGATTTTAATTTGTGAATGGTATAGCTATAAGTTGTTTAAATCATAGCTATAAGTTGTTTAGCATACACATCTATATATACATATCATTTTGGCTGAAACATCTTTTAAAATTAAAAGTCATATAAAGACGATTTGGTCCATTCTCATTTCATCTAGCGAAAAAATGGAAATATGATCCAAATCGTAAAATTTTGGGTCCAGACGTAAAAATTTGGATTGGCTTACTTTGGGATTTGATAATGCTGCTAGTTTTCTATTGGGCCAGCCAGATTTGTTAGTTTTTGTTTTTACTTGGTCCAAGTCACACGCCTTTCGTTTTTCGTTTCTGTTTCTCAAAATTGAACACTCACACTCAAGCTTGGCACGTGTCTATCAAGCTTTACTCCTTCGGAAACGGGGCCCATCTAGCCCCACTCTAAACGCCCTTTAATGTCTGAACGTATGCCCTGACGTTTTTAAGTCTTTTAAATCCAGAGTCATTAACCCCTTAAACGAAACAACAAAGCGATAATTACATGTAATTTGACACATGTCACGAAACAATTCGATGTGAAAATAAATTTAAGATTCAGCTGACACTTCCAGTTCCATGTGAACAGACGATACAGAGTAGCATTACCTTTGAGGCCAATCTGAAAGAACGACGTGGCGTAATATGATTTGTTATAGCCAAAAGAAAAGATTAAGCTGATTTTTCGTGATTACGGTGAAGCCGCACGTACCTGATCGTAACTACTCTCCGTTCCAACCTGTTTCCTTCTTCTTGGAAGCTCTCTTCCCTCTCTTTCTCTCTCTTCCGAGAAAAGAAAAGCAACATTTCTCTCTCTAAGAGCCATATTTTCGGTGGGGGTTTATGCGCTTTTCTTCAAATCTTCTTGTGCAAGACGACTAGACGTGTACATGCATACATATATGTGTATGTTGATGTATGCATAGGTGTGTGTGTGGTGAATTAGAGAGGGAGGGTTTGTTTATTGGGTTCTCTGAGTTTTCAGTTTCGTCAACCCTATGCTCAATGACCCGAATTGGGGTCGAATCGAAAACCTTACTGGACTTCGTCTGTGATGACTCTTGATACTAGTGGATGGCTCGATTTCGATTCCTCTTCTTCTTCTCTGTGGTCGCTATTGCGGTTTTTGCCGTAAACCCTAGTTCAAGCTATCGATTCGCCATTGTGGAACCGAATTCGGGTTTTGATTCGGGTTTGGACCCGGATTCAGAGTCGCTGCTTTTCCATCAGGATTACTCGCCGCCGGCTCCGCCACCGCCACCTCCGCACGGACCTTCTGTATCCTGCAACGAGGATCTCGGCGGCGTTGGATTCTTGGATACTACTTGTAAGATTGTTGCCGATTTGAATCTTACGCACGATGTTTATATAGCTGGGAAGGGTAATTTTATCATCCTACCCGGGGTTAAGTTTCACTGCCCGATCCCCGGATGCTCCATAGCTATCAATGTTTCTGGGAACTTCTCTCTGGGCGCGGAATCTACAATTGTCGCTGGGACATTGGACCTTTCAGCTGGTAACGCTAGCTTTGCCGACGGGTCCGCTGTGAACACGACGGGCTTAGCCGGGAACCCTCCGCCACAGACCAGCGGAACGCCGCAGGGGATTGATGGTGCTGGTGGTGGACATGGTGGTAGAGGCGCTTGCTGTTTGACCGACACTAAGAAGCTTCCCGAAGATGTGTGGGGAGGTGATGCATACTCCTGGTCAACTCTAAATAAGCCGTGGAGCTACGGTAGTAAAGGCGGGTCAACGAGCAGGGAGATTGATTATGGAGGAGGAGGAGGCGGGAGAGTGAAGATGAATATTCTGCAGTTTCTGGATGTTAACGGAAGCCTTTTGGCAGACGGAGGTGATGGAGGAGCCAAAGGCGGTGGTGGGTCTGGTGGCAGCATCTTCATCACGGCATATAAGATGTAATGAACTTTCGTTTCTATGCTCTCTTTCATTGATTG
Organism: Eutrema salsugineum; assembly: GCF_000478725.1. NCBI lineage: Eukaryota > Viridiplantae > Streptophyta > Magnoliopsida > Brassicales > Brassicaceae > Eutrema > Eutrema salsugineum. Next base: position 3,834,911 of record NW_006256829.1, on the reverse strand, counting down.
TTAATTTCATTTCCACTCAAGTCTTTCTTCTCTGCAGTGAAGAAAATGAACTTTCTTTTCATGGTTTGATATGCTTGAACTGTGCTTATCGATTTCTGTTCTCATTTGGAAATATTCATGATATATTGATCTATAAAGATTTTAGTTTTTGCTCATAACTCTCTGCAATTTGGTGTTTGTTGTTGTATGGTAGATATGAAACTACGCACTTTCTGTGCTTATATCAAAGATTGGTAGTAAGCCTTTTGTCCTCTCAAATTCTTGGTTAACTGATCTCAGCTTGCATCCTCTGCTTTGCTGTTATTTGAAGTGCAGGACTGGAATTGGACAGATCAGTGCATGTGGTGGGAGTGGTTACGGTGGTGGGGGTGGTGGAAGAGTATCTGTCGATATTTTTAGCAGGCATGATGACCCGAAGATCTTTGTGCATGGTTAGATTCTCTTCCTTAGGAGGTCACTATTTCTTTCTGACTATCGTAATAACATCCTTACCTCCAGATCTGTAACTCTTGCTAAATCTATTGGGGTCTTAAAGTATGAGCCAGGAAATTGTATGCTATAGTTCCATTTTCTCGGTGATTAATCATCACAGCAAAATTCTTCATCTCCTTTATACTTTTTTTCTTAAGGACTATTAGTTGCGGAATCTGTTGGATCTTAACTTAGTTATTTTGTTTACATCTGCACACTTCACATCTCCTTGATAGTTTTTTTTTTTTCGAGAGTATTTCAAATACATACTTGCTTAACATCTTCAATCATGTGAACTGATTTCATTCTTCTACATGCAGGTGGACACAGTATCGGATGTCCAGATAACTCAGGTGCTGCTGGGACGCTATACGATGCTGTTCCTCGAAGCCTTTTCGTTAGCAACTATAATCTGACGACAGATACTTATACGCTTCTCTTAGAATTTCCCTTCCAGCCTCTTTGGACCAATGTTTATATTCAGGATAAAGCGCGAGCAACTTGTCCTCTGCTATGGAGCCGTGTCCAGGTATTTAGAAAATGAATTTCCAGTACATGGGCTTGGTAGGCTAATTGTTTCATCACCTTTAGCAGTGTCAATGCTAGGACTATTAGTGGTTTTATATACGAGGATATAGTGTTTTTTTTTTCCTGCAATTCTAGTGTCTTTTCTCTACAGTTTTGTGTTGCCTCTATATATGCATTTTTAGGTATTCAGTGGATTTTTCAGTTTTCAGCATATTAGATTCAAATATGTAGTTCTAAAACAGAATTCAATTTGTAGGTTCAAGGACAGATTAGTTTGTTGGGCGGTGGTGTTTTGAGCTTCGGATTATCACATTATGGTACATCAGTATTCGAGTTGTTGGCTGAAGAACTCTTAATGAGTGATTCCACTATCAAGGTGAGTCTTATCCTGGTTCTCCACCTTTTTGAGATATTAAAATGCAGCAGCATTGTGTGTGTAATGAATATATCTGTGTTGCTAGTATCAGTTTCATTCTTGCTTTACCTGGCCTTTTATGATATTCCACATCCTATGTTGGTTCTCACGTAAATCATTGTTTCATCATGCTCTGTGTTTATTGGTACGTACCAGGTTTACGGGGCTTTACGCATGACTGTCAAGATGTTCTTGATGTGGAATTCAGAGTTGCATATTGATGGAGGAGGAGGAGATACAAGTGTTTCGACTTCCATACTTGAGGCTAGCAATTTATTCGTTCTTAGGGTACTCACAAATGCATGTCATTATTTTTCTCCTTCAAGTAATTTGTGACATACCGTTACGTCTAATTTGTTTGTGTGACCTGTCAAACTAAATATAGGAATCATCTGTAATTCGGTCAAATGCAAATCTTGGAGTCCATGGGCAGGGTTTCTTGAATCTAACGGGACCAGGGGATTCCATTGAAGCACAACGGCTTGTTTTATCACTGTTTTACCGGATTTATGTAAGGGGTTTCCTTGTGTTTATTTAGGTGACAATTCTGCATTAGATGGCTATTTGTGCAGATGCAAGAATAGCTAGTGTGTATAGCTCTGAAAATGCAGTGAATACAGGCATATTTTGACTATCGGTTTCTTTGAAAGCCATATTTGCTTCTAAATAATAGACGTAGAAAGGTACTTGAGGAGATAGTGACTTTTTTTTTTGGTGATTGAAGGTTGGGCCCGGATCTATTTTGCGTGCTCCTCTTCTGAATGCATCCCGAGATGCTGTGTAAGTTTGAGGGAAAATGCCCATATTTATGCTTAGTTTCATTCAACTTCAGAGATAAGATGAGCTAACAATAATTGAACTCACGCCTTTGCAGTACACCAAAGCTCTATTGTGATCGGCAAGATTGCCCCTATGAACTACTGAATCCACCAGAGGATTGCAATGTCAATTCATCTCTGTCCTTTACTCTACAGGTATTTCTGCTGTACTTGAACTAGCATGCTCTATCATGAAAGTTCTGATAACTTGTCTTTCTTTCTAGAAGCTCTGCTTGAAAGTTCTGATAACTTTTCTTTCTTTCTAGAAGTTCTGATAACTTTTCTTTCTTCCTAGATATGCCGAGTTGAGGATATTCTAGTCGAAGGTTTCATCAAAGGATCAGTAGTTCATTTCCATCGCGCAAAAACAGTTACCCTCGAACCCTCTGGAGAGATTAGTGCCAGTGGAATGGGTAACAATACCTATTTTTCTTTTTAGATTTTGTTTCGATCGCGCATTCTACTTCTACATGTCATATGGGCTTGTCCTTGGCTTAGTCCCCCCATATAAGATTTAAGGTGCTACCCATTCTCCATTTAGGGAGAAGATGATATGGTCTTATGTTCTTTTTAATGTTTTTTCTTAGCAACATACATATGCAATTTTTATGTGTTTTACAGGTTGTAGAGGTGGTGTGGGTGAAGGTAAATTGCTTGGAAATGGTATTGGCAGTGGTGGTGGGCATGGTGGTAAAGGGGGCCGTGTATGTAACAATAGCAGCTGTGTTGAAGGTGGAATTACGTATGGAAATGCAGATCTCCCTTGTGAGCTTGGCAGTGGAAGTGGTGATTATAGCCCGGGTTATTCATCTGCTGGTGGTGGTATTGTAGGTATGAAATGTCAGAGATGTTGATGATTCTGGAGTTCTGTTAAACTTGAGAGATTAGGTTGTTCGTCATAGGACTTGATGCAAAATGTATGATGCAGACTATTAACTATTCATATTCCGCGTGTATGGATTATATCCCGTTCATGTTATTGAAGCTTGTCATCATTTAAGCCATGCACTACAATGCATGCGTAGTGCTTTCAAGATGATACCTTTTAACCTGTTCTTTCTTTTCTTTTGAATCTGGTCAGTGATTGGTTCAATGGAGCAGCCTCTATCTGGTTTATCACTTGATGGCTCGATAAGGGCTGATGGAGAAAATGTCAAACGTTTGGGCAGAGATGAAAACGGTTCTATTGTAGCACCTGGTGGTGGCTCTGGTGGAACAGTTCTTTTGTTCCTGCGTTATCTTATGTTAGGAGAGTCGTCTCTTCTCTCAAGTGCTGGTGGGTCTGGCAGTCCTTCAGGTGGTGGTGGCGGCGGAGGTGGGAGGATTCATTTTCATTGGTCAAACATTCCCACTGGGGACATATACCAGCCTATTGCTAGTGTTCAAGGAATAATCCATGCTCGGTCTGTCCTCTAAATACCTATGCATTTCGCATGATCATTAACCTGTTTTGGCATTCGTATTTTTTCCCGTCATTGACTACATTTTCCATTTCCATGTTATTAATTGATATTGTTTATAGCCTGTCACATCAACACACTGTTTCTTTTTTGCAATTGTAGGGGGGGAGGGGCAGTAGATGATGGTTTTTCTGGTAAAAATGGCACAATAACTGGGACGCCTTGTCCAAAGGGACTCCACGGTATATTTTGCAAGGTTAGGAAAACTTGGTTCAACATCTTCCTGCTCTATAATATCACAGGGGTCTATTTGCCTTTTGTTAGCTTATCGCTGTTGAATTGTTAATAGTTTTTTACGCTCATTGTAATCTTAACCCTATTATTTTCTCCAGGAATGTCCATCTGGTACATTTAAGAATGTTACTGGATCTGACACGTCTCTTTGCCGTCCTTGTCCCGTCGATGAGCTTCCAACTCGTGCTGTCTATCTCCCAGTTCGAGGTATACATGACGTTCGCAAATATCTTCTCTTTTGTATTAAATATGTGCTATAGATTTGTCTAAACTGTCAGTCAAAAGTGTTGTTTCCTGTTCTACTACCTAGCCTAAAATTGATTTCTATTCATTTTTCCACGATAATACAAGATAACTCTTTATTTACGTTGGATATGATCTTGTTTTCTTACTCATTCCGTACCTCTAAACTGGTGCTAGAAATGTTCATGTCTCAATTATAAGCCTTGGGATTTTCTATGCTTAATACAGGTGGTGTTTCTGAGACACCATGTCCGTATCGATGTATATCGGAAAGGTATCACATGCCACACTGTTACACCGCTCTGGAGGAGTTAATTTACACATTTGGTGGGCCCTGGTTGTTTGGTTTTCTTCTGATGGGTCTTCTCATCCTCTTAGCACTTGTACTTAGCGTTGCACGAATGAAATTTGTTGGAGTTGATGACTTACCCGGCCCAGCTCCTACGCAGCATGGCTCTCAAATAGATCATTCATTCCCTTTCCTTGAATCACTAAATGAGGTTAGATGATTTTCTAAAAACTGTTTGTTTCTTATTTTCTGCGTTCATCGATACTGGCAAATGAAGAATGATTTATGTATTCGCTAATTTGTCACTCCAGATGCAAGTATTGTATGGCCAGTAGGCATGATCGAACAAAATAACCTGCCAAACACTCCTGCTAGTGTTGTGCTGTTTATAATGTTATTTTTTTGTCAGGTGTTGGAAACAAATAGAGCAGAGCAATCTCAGAGTCATGTGCATAGAATGTATTTTATGGGTCCTAATACGTTCAGTGAGCCATGGCATCTCTCGCATGTCCCCCCGGAGGAGATAAAAGAGATAGTGTTAGTTGTTTCTTATTATATTTCCAAGCTGATTTGGGACCGTGTCACATTGTTTTCTCTATAGTTAATTAATAAGTTACCTTGGCTCTGAAATATTCTTTTATTGGTTTTGGGTTCTTTAGATATGAGGCTGCATTTAACACATTTGTCGACGAAATCAACTCTATAGCTGCATATCAATGGTGGGAAGGTGCAATATATAGTATTCTGTCTGTGGTTGCATATCCGCTTGCGTGGTCATGGCAGCAGTGGCGGCGGAAGTTGAAGTTGCAAAGATTGCGTGAGTTTGTACGTTCAGAATATGATCATTCCTGTTTACGCTCCTGTCGCTCCCGGGCTTTATACGAGGGTCTGAAGGTAATTGGTTTATGATTTACTTGATCTGATAATTGCTTAACAGGGCTACAAGTTGTAAAAATATCAGATTCGTTTTACTTGGATAAGTTTTTTTTTTAAGCTTAAGTAAACTTTTTATTATAAATATAGGTCGCTGCTACCTCCGATTTGATGCTTGCATATCTGGATTTCTTCCTTGGCGGAGATGAAAAAAGGACGGACCTTCCACCACGGCTTCAACAAAGGTTTCCAATGCCCATAATGTTTGGTGGTGATGGCAGTTACATGGCTCCTTTCTCGCTTCAAAATGACAACATTCTTACCAGTCTGATGAGTCAGGTTGGTTCCTTAGTTAACGAGAGGCAGTTTTTAGCGACCATGTCAAAGGTTGTATTGATATTTGTCATTGTTTTTATTTTCCCAGCTCGTTCCGCCCACTACTTGGTACAGACTGGTGGCTGGTGTAAATGCTCAATTACGTCTTGTTCACCGTGGGCGTCTGAGATCTACATTTCATTCTGTTTTGAGATGGTTAGAAACTCATGCTAATCCTGCTTTGGAGACACATGGCATACGGGTTGATCTTGCCTGGTTCCAGACTACGGCTTGTGGTTACTGCCAATATGGTCTCTTGATTCATGCTGCTGAGGATTGTGAATCAACATCACCTCGGTGTGTCAGTGAATCAGCATGGACTGATATCCAGCCACGGTAAAGAAATTATAAATTGATCAAGTCTGTCTTTCTATTGTTCGTAGTTACTATAGTCATGATACCATCCATTCTTGAATGCGATGTGTTGTTTTAATTTGAATATAAAATGTGAACTGAGCAATCTAGATAAATAAGATGATCACGATTCCTTATGCAGATCACTTTAGACATTTTTTTTTTTTTTTTTTTTTGTGATGTCCCACATTAGCATGTTTTCGTCGTGCACTTTATATCTAGCTATCCGAAGTTTTGATATGTTGTGCTTGTGACTTCTAGTTACGGCGTGAGTGCACATAAAGAAAATTCTCCAGCACATTTAAGAGAGAGTATGCTCTACAACCAAACTCACACAAACACAGAGGATTATACAACACGCAGAAAGAACTATGGAGGGATAATCGACCTTGACAGCTTACCAAGTCTGAAAGAGAAGAGAGATTTGTTTTTCCTTCTCTCTTTCTTAGTTCACAACACTAAACCTGTGGGCCACCAGGTACACCTCCTATCAAAATCCGTATAGTATGGATGTCTTCTTATATGTTGTGCCGTCCAAGTTTTCGAGAATTTTAATGTCTCTTCCCTCTGTTATCTTTTGTGATATTGCAGGATATGGTTGGCTTAGTTATCTCGATGTTACTTCTAGGAGATTTTAGTCTAGTCTTGCTCACACTGCTCCAGCTGTATTCGATTTCTTTGCTGGATGTACTTTTGGCTTTGTTCATATTACCTCTCGGCTTGCTTTTGCCATTTCCCGCTGGGATCAATGCCTTATTCAGTCATGGACCCAGACGCTCTGCTGGCCTAGCACGAGTTTACGCCTTGTGGAACTTCATGTCCTTAGTCAATGTGGTATGTTCTCTTTTGTTTAGTTTTTTTTGTTAAAAAAATATTGTTGATAACTTGTTTTGTTGAGAAATGCAATGTTAACTTCATCATGTTCACGTCACATGAGTATGAATTCAATAGTCATATCTGTGGAGATTGTGGGTGATGATTCTTTAGGAAATGTTGCATGTCTCACGTTAGCTGACAAGCTTTGTTTCTGTGACAGTTTGTTGCTTTTCTCTGCGGATATGTTCATTATAACAGCGAATCATCAGCTAGCAAGAAAATCCCATTTCAGCCGTGGAATATAAACATGTGAGTTTAATTACTATGCAAAGTAATACCCAAAAGGAGTCTCTCTCTCTCTCTCTCGCTGACAATCTTACGTTTTAGTATATTGGGTTTCTGATGTGTGTGCGTTTTTGGGGGATGCAGGGGTGAAAGTGAATGGTGGATATTTCCAGCGGGACTGGTCGTGTGTAAGATAATGCAATCGCAGCTCATAAATCGACATGTAGCAAACCTGGAGATACAAGACCGTTCGTTGTATAGTAAAGATTATGATTTGTTTTGGCAGTCGTAACAAAGTCTTGTCAGGTAAATTTTTCGAGAACAATCTAAAACAGCCCTGCCCCAGTTTTTTTTTTTTTTTTGGGTTTTGTTTGTTTCTCTTCTTGTAATTCTATTACTCTAGGTGAATAGAATTAGGATACAAAAGAGAAGGAACTCTGATTGTCAAGGGAAACAGAAAGAAAAGAAAAAGGAAACAAGCTTATTTGATGGATATAATGTAGAGGGACAAAACTTGTAATCTAAAGATCCTTGGTTGGGTTTTTTGGTGGGGAAAAAGAGTTGGTCTTTGCTTTGGTTTCATTTGGATAGTCGCATTGGTGAAGATGCTTAATGTTTGTATGTAAATAAGTGAGAAACCAATGATCTATCTTATCTACTTGGGGCTGTGTTTATCATTTCTGCCTCAATACTCTTTGACTTGTTTTTAGTGAATATTAACAAGAAATGGATTTGCGTCTTCATTTTTTGCTCTATTTTTTTTCGTAAAGTAATATTTATTAGAATGGTCATAAATGATAATCATGGAGGAGTTGACTTTCGACTTTTGAGCTCAATGAGCTCGCTCTCTTTCTTTTCTACACTCGCGACTCATTGCCTTTTTTATTCTCTGCCTTGCCCTTCCCAAAGATTTTTCATCTCCGTAAAAAAGTGTAACTACCAACTCATGAATAATACAATTTTTGATGATGTTGTCATTACACGACATTTATTGTGTACCAAATGATCAGAAATCAACTGTTTACACAAGTCAAACAGATTGTACAACTTACAAAGAGTAAAACCAAAAATCGTCATAATGCTAATCGACTCTGTAACTCGGATAAAGAACCAGTATGAGAAGTGAATCAGAGAGACATTGCCAGTGTTGGACGGAAAGAACATTATTTTAGAAACAAAAAGAATAACACTGTAAAATGATTTTACAAAGAGTACAGTATTTAGATTCCAAGATTTGGGGAGAGAAAGCTCATCGAATCACAACCCCAAAAAAAAGGCTTTACTTGTTCAACATTAACGAACCCCTTTGAACAAAGCAAGCAAAACCCCACACATAAGCGCAGATCTAGAAGCTGCAACAATCCCTTGACGCATTGAAAGAAAGCCTCCCGTAGCAGCACCAGCTATGATGGAGTTCCATGGATCTTCCTTGTTCCTGATGTACACCAATGTGTAGTCAAATGTGGAGAACAAGCCTCCAAATACAGCAAAAGCGCCTCCTATACGAGGAGCATTCATGCTCACCGCTTGTGCTCCGCCAACAAAACGACGACCTTTCGGGGAATTGTATGTGCCTTTTATGAAATGAACTACAGATCCTCCAATAGCTCCCATTCCAAATGCCCCACCGGTATCATCAACTATATGGTATAGGCTACGTTCTCGAGATTTCTTCTGGGTTTCCATCATCAATCAATACTATAAAGGGAAACACCTTGCCGGAAGAGAGTATTATTACCATTATGCTCTTTATTTGAAGAAAGAACATAACAACAGGAAGCTCAAGGATTCAATGACAAGGATGAAGGGTCATCAGAGACACAACACTAAACAATCATTCGATAATCTTATACGCTAAACTCGGAACACCGCCGCAAATTTCAAAGACCTAGTTCCATAAACTAGAGCTTCAAAACTACTGACACTTTATCAATTAATTTACAAAATCGAACCTACGAAATCCTTACAAGTTATCGCTGATGTACTGAGCCCAGCACAAGAATCCAACTACAGGAAATAAATCCTTACAGAAACTAATCGACGAGTAAGTGGAAACCAAACGGGGACTAACCAGTAAGAAGCAGATACAAGTGACCTATAGTTGATGAAGTCGCTTCTGATCAGAGAGGGTGCTCAAACTGTGCTGTGCGACTGCACAGAGCACCCGAACTTAGGGTTTCTAAAGGTCAAATCGATCAACAATTAGAGATCCTCACTTAAAAATCCCTTTGTCTCTTGCCTCTCCCTCTCCTCCTCATTTAGTAGTTTACTCTGTGTATAAACGACGCAAGTAACTTTACTTCTTGTTTAAATTTCAAATTCCCAATCGGTTTATATCGTCAATAGTACTATGCTGTGTATACGGATTCTGTAACTAAATTATATCGACGTTTTTTATTTGACTTGAAAGGACTTGACTGATTGAGAAAGGAACCTTGACTAACATAATGGGTCAGAGTCTAGGCTAATCCGCCACACATCTGATCGCCTCATTTTCCGCAGTATAACCAAACCAAACTTTTACTTATAGAGAATCAAAGTTTAACAGATAAACCCACATCAAGTCTTTATCTTTTCTCATTACACAAAGTTGTTTTAGTTTTTTTTTTAACTTTAAACACACCATACAACGCGTTTGCTTATTTGCAACACTAATCTGTTGCTGTCTATGTACCCATCACTCTCATGTTTTGATATCATCAATGTTCCCCTGCATTCGAATGGTAGGCTCGCCGCCTCAGCTGAGATTCCCCTCCTGATGGCTGCTGCAGATATATCTTCGTTGGATCATTCGGATCCACGTACCTGCACATACACATATAACCACCATACACGACTCTCAGAAACATGATGTTTTTGATTGCTATCAAACACTTTTGGTTTGATTCAGAGGGACTTACGCATGTCTCATCATCTCATCAACCGGGGTTTGTGCAGCTTGAAGAGGATCAACACGTGGAGCTGCTGCCGCTGCTGCTTCTGCTGCTTGGTGCATTTGTCGATTGTATTGTCTCACTGATGATATGAGATTCAAGAAGAGAGGAACAAACGTCCCGCAGCCACCTTCTTTAAACAGGATCTTGAAACTGTGTGTTGAATATAGAGCTCTATGCTCGTTCTCTGGGACCACCTGAAAGTTTTATTACATGCCAAAAGGGTTGTAAATCAAATGCCTATGGTAGTTTTCTCGCAAAGGAAAATGAAAAAACACCCATTATAACTAACTTGTACTTACAGGCTCCACTTGTCCAGATATATTGTTGCAGTGGAATATTGGCTGGTTGAATTTCTCGGCGTGGATGTAAAGCTACAACATAGAGTAACGCATAGTCCATAAATTCCCAGAGCTACTATGTATAGCAGCATGCATGGATATATTCAATAGAAGTGTAATTGTGCCATGTAATAACCGAATAAGCGACAGACATGATAATATATCGTACCAGGGGCATGTCAAAAGCAACAAAGTTCTCAACAGGCTTGCTTGCAACAAAGACTAGCCGTATGTTAGACAAGTACATCACTCCCTTAGCCTTAACATGACCTCCATGTCCTCTGGATCAAACAAAAAAGAACGTCAGCAAAGTGTTTAAGACCTATATGGCTGTTTATTTATGGGAATTGTCTTCTTTACAAGAATATTATTGGTTCATAAACCCCCCGGCAGAGTAATTATCAAACCAAACCCACAGTCAAGAAAACACTGAAGCAGATCCAAAAAATGCAAGATAGGAGAAGGAAACACGAACCCAGGAATCTTGTCGACTTCGAACTCAACCCCATCTCTGACTAGAACAAACATTTCATTCACAAAGGGAATAGGCATCCCATTGGGTAGTAATTGGGGGTTTAGCGCCATGAACTGCAGTTTCAATTGATCAAGCCGGGTAAACAAATAATTAAATTCTTCTTCTCAAATCTCAATTCTTCCTTGCTGGTTAAAACCTGATCACCGGATAAAACATGTAAGACATTATTGATCATACAAATGAGAATGTGAACACATTTCAAAGAAACCTATTATCAAAAGTCAATTCAAAGGTTCATAAATAGAGGATAGGCTCAGCCAAAAACATGAAACATGAAACCCAAGATCACTTCTTCATAACTCAAGCGCATAATATACGTGAAACTAATATCGCCTCTATTACTCAATCCAAAGAAGCTCGTTCCAAAATATCAATTTGTAACCATAGATCGAACGAAGTAACCGCAACCGATTGAACATCCACTGATTATCGACTTCCAACTTCAGATATGAAAAATACATCCTTTCATTTTTACTCAGCATTAACAGGTTTATACAGAGCAATCACATTGAGATTTATCTGTTAAAAATCAAACCGCTCAAATAATTATACAAAACAATACCTTAGTTACAAAACGAGTTCCATAATAACTGACAGCCAAATCAATCCGCAAAGAAAGCATGTAATCTCATAATTAGAAAAGAATCAAAAATCTGAGAGCAATAAGAAAGCAGTCTCAGAGCGATCCAAGTTCAATTTCAAGCAAGCCAGCGCGCGTAATATCACCGGGAAAACAATTTCACCCGGCCTCCTGAAGACTACTACTTTCCGAGGAAAGCGAAGAATTTCTGTAAGAACATACCTTGATCGCCTGATATGGATTTGATCGGTGGAAGAGAATTTGGTGAAATTAGATTTTGACGAAGACGATTAAAAAAATGGAAATAAAGGGACGCGCGATCTGATTACAGCTTCTCGCTTGTTCCAGATGCAAGAAGATCCCGCGGTTAAAACAAAAAAACAAAACGTGTTTACCCTTAACAAATTTTAACCAGTAGTCCCTCAACTTATTTTGTGTTCCGATTTCGCCGCGCATAAAATTATTTAATCCAATTTCAACAACACTATATGGGCTTTTTTAAGCTTAATGCTCATGACTTCTCGGCCCATTGGGCATTTGTCTGTTTTTATCTATTTGAAGGGAGTTGCGTTAAGACAATTTATTGGACTGTTTTTCTTTTTCTTATTTCCGATTATGGTGATTTAGTTCTTAACAAGCTTTTCTGTTTTCTTATGAACATGTATGAAGTGTTTGATACAAAAATACTACTAGATATGATACCTCACTTAAGACCACATGGTTCCTAACATATAACATGATGCGGTTTTCACATCTTCTGGTTTATCAATTATGCAGTGGAAAATGCCAATTTACTACTTCATAGTGCAGTGCAAATAATAATTCCCCCCTCTAGTTTCAGGCCACAAGATACTAAAGATTCTTAAGATAACAAAGTAAGTTCCCATTAAGACTAGTAATTGTGTGGTGAAAATGTAGCTTTCTTAAGACAATAAATACTTGGTAAAATTAAATTTATTATTATTATTCCTCAAACAAGAAGCAAAGAAAAAAAAGAGAGTGTGCGCAAACATCATAATGCAGAACAAGTAGAAAACAAAAACAAGACAACAACAACACTTATACAAGCCTTAAGAACAATAAAGGTTGTTAATACAAGAATCTGCAGGCTTCTTAAAATTTTAACGGTAGTTTCTGTAGACAGGGCTGTACATGCAGCTCTCTGCAAACTTTACTAGATCCGCTGCACGCGGGAGGTTCGACGCCAATCCTATACACCACAAATACACATTATCAGCATAATTTATTTAAGTCAAGAACTTGTGCTTTAACAAAAAAAAAACAAAGAATAAAGAACTTGTGGTAGAGAGTTAAAGACAGTTGCATTGATGGAGGGAAATGAATAGAACTAACCGAGGTCATAGGTTTTAGCGGCGACATTGGCTGCAATGTTAGCAGAGATCTGTCTGATGTTTGAGAATGGCGGGTATATCAGACCGTTGGCGAAGTTCTCTTCTGTGACTTGGGCGGCCAATGCTTCAGCTGTTGATAGAACAGAGAGAGAGGAGACAGTTACAAAGAGTTTTATTGAGATCTTGTAGTGTCCTTCAGTTTCAAGAAGATGAAATAGACTCTTAAGTCTATATTCCAATGTTCTGTTTTGGGGAATGCTTGGATTCGGAGAAATGGAAAAATCTTGCAACATCTATGGTGTTGTGCATAGAAAAAGTTAAGGGAGTCATTAATACTTACAGGCTGCGAGGAGCATGTCATCACGGACACGAATTGCGCCGGACATGATCAAACCAAGGCCAAGACCCGGGAATATGTAACAGTTGTTTGCCTGAAGTGAAGTTTAGGGTTATGGAAATATGATGTGAGCATTCAGGTTGTCACAGAATTACAAATTGACAGGAGAAAAATATTATGGAAATATCACAAACCTGGCCAGGCAAGTAAGTTTTTCCATTGTACTCAACAGGATCAAACGGGCTTCCACTACCAAAGATTGCACGACCCTATTTTTAAGCACAAAATTAGTATCAGACTTGAGAGCCGCATCAAATTCAAAATTACAGTTTGTTATAATCAGGACATGAACCACATTCAGATGTCATAAGAGAGGAGATACCTTGCTCCATGTGTAAGCCTGTTCTGCAGTACACTCAGCTTGAGAAGTAGGGTTTGAAAGAGCAAGAATCAACGGTTTCTGTAAGGCAACACCAATTAAAACCAGCATAAGAATCGCATAGATACCTTATTTTTTGAGAAATCAGAGAGGAAGAACAAGAAGAAACCTCGTTGTTGGTAGCCATGGCCTCTACAACTTCCTTTGTGAAAGTCTGACCCACACCAGAGGTTCCAATGAGAACTGTTGGCTTGATTGCCTGTTTGACAAAGTTTCAACAAAGAGTGAATACAAGAATTAGAAAATCTAACACCAAGATTCTCTATTAATCAACCATCAAGCGATTTAAAGATGGGTTCATCGCGTACATTCACAGCACCAATGAGATCCTTGACAGGTTCGTGCTCATGCGCCCATGGCTGCTTGAAGTGCTGAAGCGATTCTTTGCGCGAGCTAACGATCAGTCCCTGCAAATAAATATTCAAAAGAGGAACATAAGTGATCAAGAACTGGTTACCTACAGAAGATAAGCCTGATTTTGGGTGGTTGCCAACAAAACCTTGGAGTCCACGAGCCAAATCTTCTTCCGGGTCTCATCGATGGGAGCTCCAGTCTAAAAAAACAACCAGGATAGGATCAATCACATATTCTTAGCCAGAAAACAGAGCAAATGCAAGAAATGTCCCACATTTTACTAACCTCTCTCGAAATCTTAAGAGCAATTAGCTCAGCGATACCGGTTCCAGCCTTTCAAAGAACCAAAGAGATAAAGCGTAAGCAGCAAAACATATATGCAAGAGAAATGATAAGCTTATAGAGTATAATGCTTATTGGTCTCACCTCTCCGGCACCCAAGAACAAGAAGGTATGGTCAGCCAGCTTTTTACCAAGCACTTTCTGAGCGGCAATAAGCCCAGCAAGCACCACTGATGCAGTACCCTGAAATCACGCAAGACAGAAACAAGTTCTTGATAACGTTAGCTCTCTGACACCTTGAACAAAAAAAAATCAATCTTGAGGAAAAGATGTTACCTGGATATCGTCATTGAAGACAAGATGAGTGGTGCTGTACTTGGACAGAAGGTCAAACGCATTGTGGTTTGCAAAATCTTCAAACTGAAAAGAAGAATATGTATGATATTATTATATATCTTAGAACCAATATCAAAAATTCAATACAACAATCATAGTTCTTAGCAGAAATGATCCTATGGCTCACCTGTACCAACACTTTCTCTCCATAGTTCTGCTTAACAGCGCACATGAACTCATGCAGAAACTCTGCATATTCCTGAAATCACAAAAAGAAACAAGCAGGCTTCTCAGTTTCTAAAATACTCATTTGAACTGGTTATAAGAAGACAAAAGCCATAATAGGAAAGAGATTAGTAAACCTGGCCAGTTGCCCTTCGCTGTTTAAGGCCGATGTAGAATTCATCATTTAGCAACTTTTGATTGTTTGTACCCACATCAATGGTGATTGGAAGGCACTGCATTTAAAAAACAGATTTTGCATTTTGTATCAAACGATAAAGCAGGCTAAATTTGAAGGCACACAAAACATTGTAGCTTTTGTTCCGGTGCTTACAGCTGATGGACGGATTCCTCCCAAAGCTGTGTAAAGAGAAAGTTTTCCCACTGGAATTCCCATTCCCTGGAAAAACAAATCACAATCGTTCAAACAGATGGTAAATGCATAAATTAGACACAAAATGTGGTCAAGTTTCAAGTGTTAACTCAAAAGGAACCATTTTATTAATTACCTGGCAACCAAGATCTCCCAGACCAAGAATCCGCTCACCGTCAGTAACAACGATGACTTGGATCCCTCTCTGAGGCCAGTTCTTCAACACTTCAAGAATCTTGCCCCTAAAGACCATACGTAAACTTTAGTATCTCAAAGAAAACAAAAATAGAATAGCGACCTGGCGAAAAGAGAAAGAGAATACTAAATTAGAAAACACACTTCTCTTTCAAGCTGATGTAGAGACCCTGTGGCTTCCTGAAAATGCTCCCATACTTCTGGCAAGCCTCACCAACTGTTGGTGTGTACACTACTGGAAGCAACTCCTCCACGTTATCAATCAAAAGCTTATAGAACAACCTCTCGTTCCTTTCCTGCAAGATTCACAAAACGTAAATAAGCCACCAGCTGACCAAAAAATAAAAAACTAAGTAAAGTGAACACACATTCGAAAGAACAATCAATCACCTGAAGATCCATCAGGGCCATGTAACGCTGTAGAGGTACAGTGTACTGGCGGAGATTGTGCATCAGCTTTCTCTCCTAAATAATCAACCACAGATCACAAGTTAACACAAACAAGCCCAGATCAATAATTAAAGATCAATGGGTTATATTCAAAACTCAAGGTCACCTGAACATCCTGAGTTAAAACAACAGGGGGAAGAAGACCAGTTAGGTAATGTGCATCTCTTTCTTTGTCAGTGAATGCAAGTCCCTTGTTGTATCGCGGGTCACGCATCAACGTGGAGCCACTGAAAACATTTTCATTTACGCTTTAACAACAAGAAAAAAAGCAGTTTCATATTTCACAGAAGAAGTTTCTTGGCTCCTAAGTTAGTTTGAGCAGCTAACAAAGCGAAATTCTACTTGAAAGCAAGCAGCTTTTACTTTAGCTAAATCTCAAGAGTTTCTTTTAGATCAAAGTGAAACAAAAGGCCCCTCCAGAAAAAAAAGAAAAAGAAAAAAGAAAACAGAGGATGAGAACAAGGTCGTTGATGGCTCACCTGGCGACGGAGGTGACCCAAGGAGTGACGAGCTGATCCAACGTGGCCAAATCCTCACCGTAGACGTCGGAAATCCCACCTCCGACGCCGGATCTGTTATCGGCGACATCGTCGCAGGGTAACTCAGCCAGAGCACTTCCCATATCTCTTTTACGAGCTGAAACAAGACAAATCTGGAAACAAACAGAACGATGGTTGGAAGCAAAGCTTTACGAAAGTAAATTGATCAGCTTAGTGAAATTGTATTATTATTGAGTTGGAAGATATTTTTGGTGGATGTAACACATAAGAGGATGATAGTGTTATTATATAGGAGGAAGGAAAATGACCCATTCTTTTGAAATTTATAAAATGACAAAAAGTAAGAAAAATTCGATCAAAATGTCAAAACGAGAAGAAGAAGGTGGACGAAGTCACCCCTCCGTGTAGGTCCCTCTCTTCATCCATTTACCTCTTTTGCCTCTTTTTCGTGTAATATTATTTTATCTCGTTTTTTTCGTTTATTCTATTTAGACAACTTTCCCTTTTTAAAAAGACCAATTTGTTTTTTTTCCACAACCACTCCACTATAAACAATTTCATCTCAGTCTATATATTATAGCAAGTGTGTGAGCATTTCATTTAAAAAATAGCGGACCAAAATTAGATGCGGTCTTTTGAAAAAAAGTTATAATCTGAATTAGTTGTTCTAATAAAATACATTGTGAATATTTCGGATACTCAATCTTATATCAAAAACATGCTTCCTTACTCATTAAAACATATCAAACTGTCACAAATATGTCAGATAATTCGAGTCGCATATATATAGGTAAAGTTAGTAATCCATTTATGTGACTAAAATTTGTAAGCTTTTTTTATCTTGATAAAGATACGTTGTAGATTTGTTTTTATAAGTAAATAATATGGATTTGAGAAAATATGATAGAATCATAGAACTAGTGTCCGTTAAATATGTATGCATCATCTTACAGGTAAATGCAAAACAAAACAAAAAATCGTTGATAGGATCACAAGACAGAGAAAACAAAACACAATAACTGGATATGGGGCTTTTGTAAACTCAGTGCGATAGTATATTCTGAATTTTTATATACTTAAATTAATTAGATGCTCCTTTTCCCCTTTATTTAATTGATGTTAATTAAAACAAATAAACATCAAATATTTTGACCCAAAAAAAAAGACAAATAATAACAATTGTATTCAGCGATAAAAGCATTGAAAACAATTATTGTATCTGAGGCTGCGGAGATGTGTCAAAGGATCAAATTTGGCAGCCATTTCGGACCCCAGTTTGAATATATTAAAATACATATATGTATCAACAGGATATTTATTCTTCTATGTTTTACAGGATATTTGTTCTTCTATCGAATAAACTATTACATAAACCCACGTGGAATAAATCCCGAACTGTCATAATCAGTCTATGTCAGTAATTTTAGTCTAGTCTTTTTTTCTTTTAAATTAGCGGTTATGGATATAGATTGATAGTGCTTGAATTAAAAAAAATATTCATAACTCATAACGACATATGCTAGCTTTTAAAATTAGTTTTTCTTTGCAACATTTCAACAATTCATTGGCATATCTGAAAGCAATGTGGTGTGGTTTCCCTTTCCCAAAATTGTAGCTGCTCGGCTTTTAGTGTTTCTCTCTGACTTTTCAGTTGACCAAAATATTTGTTTCTCCTATTTTCTTGTGTTCATAACAAAAGTAAACTAATATGGACCAAACACGCGTTTATAGTCGATAAAAGCTCATTTTCTAGAACATAGACGGAATCATCTACTCTAAAAAAAAAAAATTCTCCACCAACTCCTACCTTTTCACTATTTACCTTTTCTATTTCATATGTTTTTTGGTCAAGGTTGAGCCCTTTAATAATATTATTAAGTTATTATAATATTTCATCAAATTATAACTAAATAGAAGATATAATATAAAACGTACATTTGTTTTTCTCTATATAATATAACAAATACAAATATTTTTATATATAAAGGTACATAAATTTAAACCAAAGAACCGATTTTTACACATGCTCGATTTAGATTTTGATTGTCTGGAGTGGAATTAGAACATGTATGTTATATTTGTATCATTTGCTTTCTTGTTATTTTTGGTTACAGATAGAATGAGCATATTTACTATTCTGAAATAAGTGAAAACCGGACGCAGAGATGAAATCGACTTTTGAACCGGGCTCAACCGAATATCGGTCTTCACCAGAACCAGCAAAAATTAAGAATTAGACCATTTGGCATTTGACGATAGTGAAGATTAATAAGTTACTATGGGTTTAAAGCCCACTAAAAAAGAATGGAGACGGCCCAAATAACTTGTAGCCATCGTCGTCTTCTCCAAAAGTAAGTTACAGAGTAAAGCTTTTTCCGCACGGAATCTAGAGTGGGTTTCAGTACAGAAATACGTCGGATTTTGGTTTAAAAAGCACTTTTTACTATATTAGGCTGAATTTGGAAACCCTACGTTCCTTCATCTGTTGAAAATTTTCGATCGTCGATGACAGTCGTTTATATAAAATGGTGGAATTGTTTGGAAAATTTCCAAAAGAAAAAAAAAAAAAAGAATGGCTGGTTTATTCCAAATCCCCCAGCTCAGTCTTCAAATCGTCGTTCTACTATTGGTGATTTTGGGAGTGTTCGTGTTTGTTTTGATGATCGCCGGTGTATTCTGGTGCAGGGAGCGATTCCGACCGAATAAGGGTTATCCAGTTTCAGCGATTTCTATACAGTTGGCTGATCTCTAGTTGAGTCTTTCTCTCCCGCCTCTTTTCTCTATCTTCTTTCTCTTTAAAGCTCTATCAAATGCTTTTAACATTTCGGTGTTTTTTCAGCAAAAAATAAAAACTGTCAGGTGGTTTCGTTGTTCTTCGTGAAGAGTTTATCGCTGTGACAGGATGCTCTCGTTCACCATTTCGATTTTCGTCAAATTGGGTATCTCCATTTTCCTTGTGTCGTTTATGTATTTCGTCTTTCGGCCCGAATCATAAATTAATAAGAAAAAATATTTCTCTATTTATCTTTGTGTTTCCTCTGACTCTCTAAATACAATGATAAACCATATTTGCTACTGTAGAATTGTGCTTATTTTTTGTTATGCATGAAATGCCTAAGAGCAACCTCATTGGTAAACCCCTTATAAGATTCATCCAAAATATTTTATTAATAAAATTTTGAGATTCTCAAATTGGTGAACCTCATCTATTTTGATCCTCCATTGGTAAATTTCTGATGGAGTTCTTAGGAAAAAAAAAAAAAAAATTAAGTTAAATTTGGAAATAATTATTATGTTGATATTAATTTTAAACATTAGCATTACATTATTAAAATACATAGACAATAGAGAAATTGAGAACATATGATAAAAATATTTTTTTAGTTATATGGAGTTTAATCCTTGCAGTGATGCAAAACAATCCTTGCAGCAGCTCCAATATCCACAAGACCTCCCTTTTTAAGCTTACCCCTTACGGTGGCAACTTTATAAAGAAAATCATCAACTGATTCAAAGCTCGGGATTTTGTACAGAGTCACCAGCATTTGTGTGGAACAAAGCTTGAGGACAATCACTCGTCTGCAAAAGATTGCTTGGTTTTGATGCCTTGGATGATTTCCAACCCAAGTTTGATCTCTGTTCCTGGGTACTACATTTGCTAAGGCAACAGCTGGAAATTCTTCCCTAAGGTACTTAAGCCATTTCTCAGCAGCCTCTCGGAGAACAAGATCTAAACAAAGAGAACCCGTTACATAAAGTAATGATACCACCCGAAGGAAACATAAACTTATTATGTCCACAAGCAAAGACTTGTAAAGAACTTACCAATCTTGTTAAGCAGCAATACAAGGTGTTTATTGGGACCAGCTTGCATCACCATCCTCTCCATGTCGGTACAACGCGAGCCAAGGGGATCACGGGCATCAAGAACCTCCAGTATAGACATCAGACAGTTCAATGACTTTAACAAGCTCCTTGTAGAAAGCCCTCTCCGAGTTATCTATCAAACAGATAGACATCAGTGAATGTAAAGGTAGACTGAAATCACATAAACGTGTGGAGAAGATATCCAAATCAAAGCACAATAAGACTCACCTCGAACATTGACAACTCTAGTTGAGTCATCTCCGCTCTTCCCCTCTCCATACCCTTCTTCCGTCTTGGTATCATCATCATCCTCAACGAAACCAAGTTTCCTCTTTTTGGCCTAAAACGATTTAATTAGAGAGATGAGAACAAAAACAGCACTTAAAGAATAATTCTTACGAGAAAATCAATCAGCAAAACATGGAAAATGATATCCATCGTCAATCAACCAAAAACCAGAAGACACATGACAAGTCTTTAACAACTCTGACCTAAAATTTAAGTGAAATGATCATTGAAAAGAACCAGAAGATTGCCTATGCTACAGAATTTCATAGATTGGAGCTACAAAGTTTGAGAATGATGATACCCTTTCTTTTCGGGCGACTTTCTTCTGTTCGATCTCTTCGAGGGCACGTGCACGTCGAGCTTCTAAGGCCTTGAGCTCCTGTTCCTTGAATGGCCAGTCACTGGGAATACCTGGGTCCTTCTCTGCTCTTGGTTTACGGTTAAGCCCGAGCTTCTTAGCATCCTTTGCTTTCTCCTTGTGGTGCTCCTTCACCTTTCTCAAGACCTTGTGCTTCTGCTTCAAGTTTACTCTCTTACTCTTGATCTCTGCAAAACAGTCGCAACATCAAACAATCATTAAAGACCGAGTAAAATCCTGAGCTGATTTCAGTTCATCGGCGAAGACAAACCCAAAACAGAGATTTTATTGAGCTGATTTCAGTTCATCAGCCACCGATTTGTCGCAGATTGATATCGCCGGTGGAGAGGATTTTTTTGCGGAGAAAACAAAGAGCAGATAAAATGTTTTCTTCCATTCTGGGTCTATCGCTAAGAGAGAGAAGGGAAAAAAGCAACCAATCCTACCAAGCCACGTCACGGACGAACTCCATCAAAATCGGTTCTAAAAGTTGTTCGGGAAGACCGGATTCGTCAAAATAAAAAGCTTTTCTATTTAAATTAAATACAAAAAGTCGATGAACTTCATCGGTGAACCCTTAAGAGCCGCCCGATGGAGATGCCCTAAGAATAAGAGTAGTAGCAGTTCTTTAAAGAAGCTACCACAAGAAGTAGAGAAACATGCAATACAACAAACCAACCCAGTTCCAAAAAAACCCGTTAAATTACAGTGTAGAGATAGAAATTGATGAGATCTTTGGTGGGAGAAAGAAACAGAAGCCAGAGCTCGAGAAATCTCAGACCAAAGCAGATATAGCAAAGAAAGAGGGGAAAAGATATGGGCTTGACGGGTTCAACAACAACCCAAATACCAGACCCAATAAGAAAACCGAGGACGATCTACTAGTGTAGAGATATATACAAGGCCTTTACTGGTGACAGGGGCAGAGATATACTTATTGGGAAGTTGGGGCCTATACATTGTAAAATTTCATTAGCTTAGTTGTCAAAAGTAGCATTCTTACTCATCTTTACTTACATCACTTAGAAGTATCATCGATTAAATAAACATGTATAATTAACAAAAAGAATTTGCAACTGAAATGATGCATTAATTCAGTTACTAATGAGATGATCATATACCAACTTTGTACCACCACATAAAATATTAAAATTATAGATCATATGTCGAAAAAAAAGTTTTCCTTCATACTTATAAGATTTAAATACTTGAACATGAAACCTTTAGTCCAAATTATTCATTATAATTAAGGGTCCCTATAATTAATAACCAAACACATATTTTTTTTAATAGTTTTAGATTCCACAAGAATCTCCTCCCGGTCCACCATAAGTGAACAAGTTGGATACTTTGAGGAAATATTTGGTCTTTCCATCTCTTAAGCCATAACATTTGTCGCTGTCTAATATTTTTTCTAACTTATATTTGTCACTTCCTTTGAGTTTAAAGTCAGAAGTTATGATTACAAGGCTTTTAACACGTGCAGACTCATCCTCATTTTTCGTTGGTAGGTGACCATTACCCATTGGAGGACTTATACCAGAAGGAGAAGATTGGACTGCTCCTGTAACTCCAACCATGTCCACACTTTTATCTATAAGATCAAATAGCTCTTTCGGCCAGTAACCAACATTTACATCTGGTTTAAGGTATCTCACATCTGTTGTCCACCAATGTCCTGTTTCTTTATCCTTTTTTTGTAAATATATATATATATATATATACACATGTATAAAAAAACATACATGTTAGATTTGATATATCATGTAATACATATATATATATAGTTTGTAAAAATGCGAATACCTGTTGAATACTAGTATAAACACCCACTTCTCCTTTGCGTGGATAAGGATAAGGCATACTTAACATATCGGTTTTTGAGACTTGAACAAAACCAGGACATACTGTATTATAACAACCAGCTCCATTGGCACCCTATCAGTATTTAATTCCAATATATCAATATAATCTATACGATAACTGAAAAAAAAAACTAGTTAAAATCAATGTAGATTAAAAGATGGAAACAAAAAACACATATTTAAAGAATAACTAAATATAAAGATGTATCACCATAAATTTATTTTAGATTTTAAAATGTTGTCTAAGATGCTAACTACACCATTCATGTCTTTTTCTTTTTTAGGTCAACATGCATATTCCAATTAATTAATTTTAATGGTTAACCAAATAAAAGGAACATTGATCAGAAAACAAGAATCAAAAGTGTGAAAATATAGCACTATGTGCCAAGTGCCGTACAGTTATATGTGCCGACTAAGTTTAACATTCAAATCCAGAAGAAAATGAACATTCAAAGCCGTTTTAGAGTTTTTTTAAATCTAATTTCACATGCTATATATATTTTTTTTCAAATGTTCTTTATGAAACAAAAGAAATTAAATTGTTATTAACACACTTAACAATGGTTTAACATATCTTTTGTACTTAGTTTTGTTTTTACTTTTTTTATGGCTAACTAGGATTTTATAAAGAATGTGAACAATATGTATATATGTATCGATACATATACCTTCCAAAACCCGTAACTCCATGTACGTCCGTCACCAAATAAACTTGGATTCACCTGCGCAGAAAATCAGTGCATTTTTAAATTATTTTATATAGAAAAAGATAATATAACACCAGCATCAAAATTACATTCAATAATTTTTTTTCAAAAACAAATTACCATCCAACCGGTTTGGATAGAGTTCTTTTTATTGTTGGTTCCGCTTCCTACATATATGTTAGTATAAGAAACTTGATCTTTACTAATATTCAAATCATGCAAGCTCATCCAAGCTGCCAAACCACGGTAACCTTGACCTTGTGAATTAACTCCAGCGAACTTCAAATGTCCAAACAAATATATCATAAGTATTTTTATGATATACATCTTCATAATTTAAACAATTAAAGTAGATTTGTTTACATGTGTTCCATGACTTTCAGCAGTGAGTGGATTAAAGTGTTTTTCTGCCCAATATTGAGCATTCGCAGCATATTCTTTTGTGTTCCTCAGTATAGGAACTGTTCCATTTGGACATTCGATAATTTTGTTGCTTTTACTTTCACCTCTAATATTATTTTTTGGTTTAGAGATCGAAAAAGATGGTTCCATCTGTTCAAAATTATATTGTCACGATAGATACATAATGTGAAAACTAAACTTTACTAGACATTATCCAAAAAGCTTTTTGCACAAAACAATATTTTACATGAATTGAATAAAGTTTGGAAAATAACATAAATAGGTTTTGATAAAAAAAAAAATACCTGAATTTTATGATTTTGGAGTAATGGATGAAGTAAGGAAGGTTGTTTATATATATCCACACAATCATATATCATTTTCTCATTTAACTATAAAAAAAATATTCGTAATCAGAACCATAAATCATTATACATAATCTTAGTATGAGATTTGAATGTCTGTGTATATGTATGCATTATTTTTTTAATTTACCTTAAAACTTTTTATATTTTTGATGGATTCTCTAGATTGAACCACATAAATTATGAATATGAATGCAACAAGTCTCAGAATAAAATCCATAGATTATATATTCGAAGTTTTCTTGATAATATTTTTGTTAGATCTACATTTTCATCCTTTAGGTATTTATAATTGTTAAGAAGTTCAATTCATGTCTTTTCCTCTTTACAAAAATTTTATTTTATTTTCTTATTTATGGTTTTTATTAATAATAATATCATATAAATAGATTTAAAAAAAAAGTTTGATAATCATATAATAGAAAACAAATTCACTTTTTACATGTGTCCATGGGAGTTTTACAGTCCACTTGGATTTTTTTAAAAAGGGATATTAATCAAACACTAATGTTCTCAATCTGTTTGTTTTTCAATGTTTGCATCATTATTTAATAATTTATTATGTTTAGATATCATCATATATATATATATAAAATAAATATTTTCTATCTTTTATTGGCCCCATGTAAATTTTTTTAATAAAACAGTATCAACCCACGTAGATTTTATTTTGACCGACCTAGATTTTAATTTATAATGTGTATATTGCATTGTTGACAAAAACATTTTTACTATCTCTATATTGGTCCACTTTTATTTTAACAAACACTCTTTAAATCCACCCAGATTTTTTATAAGAAAATAAATATACTCATTTATTTGATTAATTTTTGTATAGGTTCTTGGTTTAGTTCTTAAGTTTTAGATTTTTATTAAATGTTCAATTTTAGATTACTTCATTTTGTTTAGTTTTAATATACAAAGAAAAATATATAATCTCTTCGTAGTCGTCTCTTCTATTAGACTAGTCCACTTGGCATTTAGAATCTGCAATTAAATTTGATTAGCTGTTATGGGAGTTTTTTTTTTCAAAATATTGTTCTAGATTTCATTTTCCGATTTTTTTTTTAGAACTATCGAGAATTTTGGCAACCCAATAACCAAACAATTCATAGATATTAAACCATTGTATTGTATGTATCTCCTACACTTGGTTTCTGAGTTTGGAATCACATAATTAGTATCCCAACTACCTAGACAAGAAGAAGACCTCTGATGTCTCGTCTGATCTTTTACCAGAGGCCAGCGGCTGATCCGTTAACATCGTCGAGCCGCTTCATCATCCAATCTATGATATCACGACCAACATCCTCTCGCTCGGGTTCAAAGAGAAGGTCGTGTAAGAAACCATCGTAGAGTTTGATGTCTTTGAACACTGATGGTGCCTGATTATACAAGTCTTGTGAAGCTAGTGGATCAGTGACTTTATCCTCTGTACCATGGAGGACAAAGAAAGGCACCGTAACAGATTTGAAGTTCCGGGTCAAGTAGGCTGTTATGCGGAGAATCTCATGGCCAGTTCGGACTCTTATGGGGCCGGTGTAGACTAACGGGTCAGAGTACTTGGCTAAGAGAGCTTCAGGGTCTCTTGAGACAGGAATGCCTCTCTTGTTTGCTCCTTTGAATTGGAACCTTGGGGCGACCAACGAGAAGAATGGAGCAATCGCCTACAAAAGAAACATAGTATGACTTAATGAATGATCGATCACCTACTAACATTTTCCAAAGCATCTAACTCGATTTACCCCGACAATAGGATGAGCAGGTTTGACACGAAGTGCAGGCGATGTTAGGACAATACCGGCTAACATATCTTCGATCGAAGGTGATGAAGCCGCCTACAAAAGACAAGCCAGACCATAAATCACTAATATAACAATATCAAACAAAAATTTTTTTTAAAAAAAAAACAATTCTTGATTAAAAAAACCAGTTGTGCTAGGCCCCATTATAAAATATTTTATGATGTTTTTTTTTATGGATGGCCATGACCCCTCGTCCTCCTTGTCCCTTCTGACTGCATTTGTATATAACTGTTGTAAGATGATAATTCTTAGAAAAAGAAGGCAACAAAACAAAACAAAAAAGATGATAATTCTTTTTAACTGTTGTAATTCTGAGTGCATTATCAAAAAAAGATGATAATTATTTTTCTTTTTTGTTCAATTCTTCTTCACTAAAATTTAACTTACTACAATCAGCCCACTAAGAGCCTTTTTGGCTAAAAGGTCAGCCCTGCTATTAGCCACTCTGGAAATGTAATTGAATCAAAGTCAGAAGTGAGACTTCAGGTAGCATTAAATTTGTCCCGACTTCCGTCCTAATCAAGTACACATACTTACATCACTTAGAAGTATCGATTAAATAAACATGTATAATTAACAAAAAGAATTTGTAGCTATGCATTAGTTCAGTTACTAATGAGATGATCATATATATACCAACTTTGTACCACCACATAAAATATTAAAATTATAGATCACATGTCGAAAAAAAGGTTACCTTCATACATATAAGATTTAAATGCTTTAACATGAAACCTTTACTCCAAATTATTCATTATAATAACCAAAACATAACTTTTTAATAGTTTTAGATTCCACAAGAATTTCCTCCAGGTCCACCATAAGTGAACAAGTTGGATACTTTGAAGAAATATTTGGTCTTTCCAT
This sequence comes from Eutrema salsugineum, assembly GCF_000478725.1. Classification (NCBI taxonomy): domain Eukaryota; kingdom Viridiplantae; phylum Streptophyta; class Magnoliopsida; order Brassicales; family Brassicaceae; genus Eutrema; species Eutrema salsugineum. The sequence goes on along the minus strand of NW_006256829.1, from coordinate 3,807,994 downwards.
CTCTTAAGCCATAACATTTGTCGTTGTCTAATATTTTTTCTAACTTATATTTGTCACTTCCTTTGATTTTGAAATTAGAATCTATGATTTTAACGCTTTTAACGCGTGCAGACTCATCCTCATTTTTCGTTGGTAGGTGACCATTACCCATTGGTGGACTTATACCAAAAGGAGAAGACTGGACTGCTCCTGTAACTCCAACCATGTCCACACTTTTATCTATAAGATCAAATAGCTCTTTCGGCCAGTAACCAATACCTACATCTTTTTTAAAGTATCTCACATCTGTTGTCCACCAATTTCCTGTTTCCTTATCCTTTTTGTAAATATATATATATACACATATATAAAGAAACATACATGTTAGATTTGATATATCATGTAATACAAATACATATATATATACAGTTTGTAAAAATGCGAATACCTGTTGAACACTAGCATAAACACCTAGTTCTCCTTTGCGGGGATAAGGATAAGGCATACTTAACATATCGGTTTTTGAGACTTGAACAAAACCCGGACATATTGTATTATAACAACCAGCTCCATTGGCACCCTATCAGTATTTAGTTCCAATATATCAAGATAATTTATACGATAACAGAAAAAACTAGTTAAAATTAATGTATATCAAACGATAGAAACAAAAACACATACTTAAAGAATAACTGACTAGTTAAAAAAAAAAATAACTGACTAAGTATAAAGATGTATCACCCATAAATTTATTCTAGATTTTAAAATGTTGTCTAAGATGCTAACAACACCATTCATATCTTTTTCTTTTTTGGTCAACATGCATATTCAAACTAATTAATTTGTTGGTTAACCAAATAAAAGGAACATAGCTCAGAAAGAAAAAATCAAAAGTGTAAAATATAGCACTATTTACCATACAGTTATAAGCGCCGAACAGCTAAGTTTAACATTCAAACCCGGAAGAAAATGAACATTCAAGCTGTTTTAGAGTTTTTTAAATCTAATTTTACATGCTCAATAAATATTTTTCAAATGTTCTTTTATGAAACAAAAGAAATTGTTATTAACACACTTAACAATGGTTTAACATATCTTTCGTACTTATTTTTATGGCTAACTAGGATTTTATAAAGAATGTGAACAATATGTAGATGTATCAATAGATATACCTTCCAAAACTCGTAACTCCATGTACGTCCGTCACCAAATAAACTTGGATTCACCTATAAACTTAATGCATTTTTAATCAATGTATATAGAAAAAGATAAAATAACATTAACATCAAAAGTAAATTCAATAATTTTTTTCTCAAAAACAAATTACCATCCAACCGGTTTAGATAGAGTTTCTTTTGTTGTTAGTTCCACTTTCTACATACATGGCAGTATATGAAACTTGATCTTTACTAATATTCAAATCATGTACGCTCATCCAAGCTGCCAAACCACGATAACCTTGACCTTGTGAGTTAACTCCAGCAAATTAATTCAAATATCCAAATTAATATATCATAAGTATTTTTATAATATCCATATTCATAATTTAAACAATTCAAGTAGATTTGCTTACATGTGTTCCATGACTTTCAGCAGTGAGTGGATTAAAGTGTTTTCCTGCCCAATACTGAGCATTTGCGACGTATTCTTTTGTGTTCCTCAATATAGGAACTGTTCCATTTGGACATTCAATATTTGTTTTGCTTTTACTTTCATCTCTAGCTTTATTTTTTGGTTTAGAGATGGAAAAAGATGGTTCCATCTATTCAAAATTATATTGTCACAATAGATACATAATGTGAAAACTAAACTTTATTAGACGTTATCCAATAAGCTTTTTGCACAAAACAATATTTTACATGAAATGAATAAAGTTTGAAAGGTAACAGGAATAGGTTTTGATAAAAAATACCTGAATTTTATGATTTTGGAGTAATGGATGAAGTAAGGAAGGTTGTTTATATATATCCACACAATCGTATATAATTTTCTCATTTAACTGTTCCATAAATCAATATATATATATATATATAATCTTAGTATGAGATTTGGATATGTATATATATATATATGCATTATTTGTCTTTCAATTTACCTTAAAACTTTTTATATTTCTAACGGATTCTCGAGATTGAGCCACAGAAATTATGAATATGAACGCAGCAAGTTTCAAAACAGAATCCATAGATTAGATATTTTCAAAGTTTTCTTAATATTTTTTTTTTGTTAAATCTATATTTCCATCCTTTAGGTATTTATAATTGTTAAGAAGTTCAATCTCTGTCTTTTTCTCTTTTCAAAATTTTTATTTTATTTTCTTATTTATGGTTTCTATTAATAATAATATCAAATAAATAGATTAAAAAAGATTAATAATTATATAATAGAAAACAAATTCACTTTTTACATGTGTTCATGGGAGTTTTTCAGTCCACTTGGCTTTTAAAAAAAGAAAGATATTAATCAAACACTAATGTTCTCAATCTGTTTGTTTTTCAATGTTTGCCATCATTATTTAAAAATATATTGTGTTTAGATATCATATATACATAAAATAAAGATTTTCTATCTTTTATTGGCCCAATGTAAATAATTAATATAACAATATCAACCCACCTAGATTTTAATTTATAATGTGTATATTGTTGTTGACAAAAACATTTTACTATCTCTATATTGGTCCACTTTTATTTTAACAAAAACTCTTTTAATCCACCCAGATTTTTTATAAGAAAATAAATATACTCATTTATTTGATTAATTTTTGTATAAGTTCTTGGTTTAGTTCTTAAGGTTTAGATTTTTATTAAATGTTCAAGTTTAGATTACTTCATTTTGTTTAGTTTTAATATACAAAGAAAAATATATAATCTCTTCATAGTCGTCTCTTCTATTAGACTAGTCCACTTGGCATTTAGAATCTGCAATTAAATTTGATTAGCTGTTATGGGAGTTTTTTTTTTCAAAATATTGTTCTAGATTTCATTTTCCGATTTTTTTTTTAGAACTATCGAGAATTTTGGCAACCCAATAACCAAACAATTCATAGATATTAAACCATTGTATTGTATGTATCTCCTACACTTGGTTTCTGAGTTTGGAATCACATAATTAGTATCCCAACTACCTAGACAAGAAGAAGACCTCTGATGTCTCGTCTGATCTTTTACCAGAGGCCAGCGGCTGATCCGTTAACATCGTCGAGCCGCTTCATCATCCAATCTATGATATCACGACCAACATCCTCTCGCTCGGGTTCAAAGAGAAGGTCGTGTAAGAAACCATCGTAGAGTTTGATGTCTTTGAACACTGATGGTGCCTGATTATACAAGTCTTGTGAAGCTAGTGGATCAGTGACTTTATCCTCTGTACCATGGAGGACAAAGAAAGGCACCGTAACAGATTTGAAGTTCCGGGTCAAGTAGGCTGTTATGCGGAGAATCTCATGGCCAGTTCGGACTCTTATGGGGCCGGTGTAGACTAACGGGTCAGAGTACTTGGCTAAGAGAGCTTCAGGGTCTCTTGAGACAGGAATGCCTCTCTTGTTTGCTCCTTTGAATTGGAACCTTGGGGCGACCAACGAGAAGAATGGAGCAATCGCCTACAAAAGAAACATAGTATGACTTAATGAATGATCGATCACCTACTAACATTTTCCAAAGCATCTAACTCGATTTACCCCGACAATAGGATGAGCAGGTTTGACACGAAGTGCAGGCGATGTTAGGACAATACCGGCTAACATATCTTCAATCGAAGGTGATGAAGCCGCCTACAAAAGACAAGCCAGACCTTAAATCAGGAAACACGGATTAAGCTTAAACAAAACAAAAATCTCGAAGTAAGCTTAAGAGGTATAAAGTAATTCACCTTTAAGACCACAGCTCCACCGGTAGAGTGACCAAAGAGGAAGCACGGGACGTCCGGATTCTCAGACCTAATCTTTTCCAAGAAAGCTTCCTGTAGAATTCAAAATCAGCACACTAAATCATCACTAGCTCAACATATTGGAACATTACTCTACTTTCATCTCCAAAAAAGCAAAAACAACTAATATTTATAAGATTGTGGAGAGCTTACGGTGTCGGAAACAACATAGTCAAGAGAAGGAACGTAGCCATGTAAACCATCGCTCCCACCGTGACCTAATTACAACGTTATGGACCAATCAATACGGCGACCTGTTCAGACTCACAGTTTCAGAACAAAGATGGAAACGAAAAGGAACAAAACAAGCTCGTCAACATACCAATCCAGTCCATTGCGTATACGCCCAAGTTACTCGAGTTTAGCTGCTTGGCGAATTGAGAATATCTTCCACTGCAAATCAAATGGATTCACAGGTTGAGGAATTATAGAGAGAATACATAGAAGAAGAAGAAGAAATTGATCCGAAATAAGATTGATTTTCACCTGTGTTCATTCAGGCCATGGATGATAATCAAAATTCCCCTGGATACAGATAAATTCACAATCCCAAGTCATTATCGAAATCAAGATTGAGTTTTCACACCTGATTAAAAACTTAATCGGAGAATTCTGATCGTGCAAGCAACGCATGCAAAACAAATCAAAGGCTTACCTAAGTTCGCCGGAAAGAGGCAACCACGACCTTGAGAATAAAGCGTTACCACGTCGGCCGTAGAACAGCGAACTGCTCCAACGAGAAGGGATTTCGCCGTCGCCGTCGCCGGAGATACCAAAACCCATCTCAACGCCTTCAGCCAAGGAGCGACGCCTAGCCGTGTCTTCCTCCTCCAGCTTCCACGCCATCTTCCGCCTCCACCGCCTCGAAGGAGCGGGATTAGCCTCCTCCTCCGGCGATGGAAGAGGCGAAACGCGGCGACGTGGACGGAGGAGGAGGAGAAGAGAAAGGAAGAGGGAGAGGACGAAGATGAGGCACTTCCGAAGCGTTTTCAAAATCGGGATTATACGATTGCTCGCGCCTGATGTCAATTGCTCCATTTCCGCCGACGATGACGCCATCGCCGATCAATTAGAATCTCAAATCGAAGAAGAACAAAAAAATGAATGAAGAAGAAGAAGAAGAAAGCGTGTATAAAGAAAAATGTCAGAAATTTTGGGGGAAATGGTGGGACTCCATTTATAGGGGTGAATACTTCAATGAGTCAAAAGGCGACAAAATTGCATTAATCTGATGCAACGCAGGATCGTGTGAGTCACCACGTGGTTGTATTTAATTGGTTGTTGAGCTAACGAGATATGGGTTGATGATCTTGATTAATACTAATATTTTTTTTAACGGTCAGGTCAGACCATTCGACGGTGCAGATTCGATGTTTCTGGGAAAGTTGGTCAGTAACCGTTGATGAGTTAGACGGAAGGAAGATTGGTCCGTTCCGACATTAATGATTAATTTATTAGTTACTCGCAGACTCGGCTTTGCTCGGCTCTAATGACAAAACCGCGTGTTGAGAAAATGGAGTAATTACTAATTAGTAATATTATTATTTTCCCAGATTCTGAAATTTATAATTAAAATTGATATTTAGTATATATGAATATGATTTATATGTCCCTAGATTTATTTCCAAACATGTTACATCAAGACTTTGTAAAAGCTGCTTAGTTCAATATATTTCAGTTGTTAAAAAAAAAGTATATATGAATATGATATGGGCTTGTATTTTCACTCTGTATTTATTTACTTCCTTCGTTTCATAATAAGTGTCCTATACATTTTACACAGATTAAAAAATTAATAAAATATATAAATATATTCTTAATTAATATACTTTTATAACATTTAATTACAAAGACTATTATCTTTAAATAAGAGATAAACAGAAAATAAAGGTAAAAAGTTATATTGAAAATGCAGAGTAAAACTTTTTTGAAACAAAAAATGAAATATAAAACGACACTTATTATGAAACGGAAGGAGTATATAGTTCTTAAATAATACGGCTGACACGAGAAAAGTATACCAAAAAAAGCCGAGCCAAAGATAAACTAATCATTAATTAATGGCTTAATAATTGGGATTTTGGAAGCATTGGAACGGATTGCCTAGACTATGACACTAGGCATTATCTTTACCAAGTGATTCATTTTCTTGTTCACCAATTCAAAGTCGCACGTCTTTTACAGATAACGATAGCTTTTTTCACACAAGTACTTATTAGTTGTTGCTTTCTTTGCCTATTAATTTTGGAATGTTTGATAAAAATAAATGGCAGGTAATGAGATATATGATACACACGATATTTGGAATGAAGCTGCCGCACGATCAGAGCCGTGTTTACTATATAGTGAAAAAGGTTTTCGCCTCAAGCCCCCAAAATATGTTAATTTTTCAGGGCCCCCATTTTCTTAACAGGTGGTTGAGTGGTTTATGGTTGGCATGAGGTCCTTTTTACATAAGATGTTTTCTTATTTTTGTTTATAAGAGAGAGAAAAAAGAATAGATATAGGAAATAGATTAAGATTACCTTCTCCCAATAGTTTTAGGAAATTGATTAAGATTTGTTTAATTTATCGGCTTTATAACATCCTAAAATAAGACCAAAACCCTAAAGCCCAAAAAAAAAAAATTCATAGATTGCTTATCAGATATTGCTGACGATTCCAGTTTTAGTTGTCTTGGCTGAAAGAAGTTTTTCAAAGTTGAAGTTGATAAAGTCTTAGTTGCGATCAACTATGTCACAAGAAAGATTGAATAGCTTATCTATCATATCTATAGAAAGAAAACTAGTTAAGGACATCGATTATGAGAGTTTGATGAAAAAGTTTATTGAAAAAAAAGGAAGAAAGATTATGTTTTAATTAGTTTTTTAGATTAAAACTTTATTTTTGAATATTTTATATGATTTTAAAATTATATTATATTTTTTTGTTAAAAAACCTTTTTTTAAAATGAAAAAGACCCTATTTTTTTAGTTTGCCTTAAGTCCCTATAAACTTTCCACGGCACTGCGCACGATCCATCATAGATTCATATCAACTTTTATTGTAACCATTTAAGGAAGTATAAATTTTAAATATTTTATATCGAAGTATAGCATTTTGTTTTCTAAATGAATATTAACATTTACCATCTTATATCTTTTTCCTCCCAAAACATCGTTCGTTATAATATTTTTTAGTACAAAACAGAATCTATAAATTTTAAGTGTGTTTTTCTTTTCTAAAAAAGTTATGTGTGATTTTTTATTCGAACTTTTTGTACATATTTTATTTTTAAACCTTATTCGATGTTAATTATAGTCCACACATAAGGAAGTATAATTGGTTGTAGTTAGCAAATGAAAGTAACACAAGAGAGAGACGTAGGACCTCCGGCAAGCCTTGCCATTAAAAGTCAGGAAAACGAAAGGAACTAAAAGTCATAAACTGAGGTTACATTAACATCAAATTCAAGAATTCTTTCTCGAAATTCAAGCCCCACTACATTTACCATAATCTTCTTATCTCTCTATGGCACACAAATATTATCTATCCTTTCCTCAGGCGAGCCTCACTAAAAATGCCCATTATACGAAGATAGAAAAAACGAACGTGAGAGACGGAAATGTTTGCCTCTTCTAGTCCGATGATGGTGCGTTGATGTGTTCATACTGCTCTTGCACGAGAAGCCACCAAAATATCGTATATCATCATTTTCTCTAGCTATGATCCGTTGATGTAGTCAAGCAGAAGTCGATCGAGCTCAAAATGTTGACACAAAAGTTTCTGCAACATCAACAATAAGAGGATCTCTTATAAGGGATTTTCATTAAAGAGCCTTAAGAGAGGCAATGCAACCATTGAAAATCTACTTTTTCTATAAACCCGGCTCTACATATGTAAAGAAGCATGTAACCTTGGTTATAGGTAAAGACGGTGCAGCGTCGACATAAAAGTCTGGGAATCGAGAAACTTCAACACCCTTTTCAAACAATATGTATGTTGGAAGCTGAGACATTCCACCTATATATGTTACATAGCACATCAGTTGCCTGCACAACAGAGACTAAATGTGCTTTTGAGACTGTGCAAATGAATGAGTTCATGAAGGACTATTACCGGCGAGAGATATTCCAAACTTTGCTGCAGTATTAGGGAAAAGTCCAAGATCAATAGTTCCGAAAGACAAAAGATTATTTGAGTACCTGAAGATATGGAAGATGAATGAGCGTGTCTCTAAAGACGAAAAGTGAAATTAGGGCGTTTACTAACACAAAGCTTACGTTATGGAGAGCTCGGGAAAGCAGCGGCTTGAACGAACACACTTGGATGAACTACATGCGTAGAATTCTATCTGAAAAAGTTGTGAAAAACATATATCATCATACCACTTTGAGCCAAATTTTCAATTTCGTATGTTGTTTTAACTAATTTAGATGTTGCAGATCAGTTCTGTTTCTTACTTGATTGACCATTAAAGAAAAAGAAAAGAAAAAGACAAAACTTGATGTCGTAATAATATTGAGAGGCTATCTCAGTATCTCTATTATCTAGCTTCACAGGCACCATGCTATACTGGAACCTATCTGTAAGTTCTAAGCAAGAAAATCTTTTTAGTCACCCAAAAACTATTCCTTGGTTTTTGAAATGTATCACCTAAAAAATCACAACTTCAATATTTTGGAAACAGCAACAACATTATCTAGTAGAAGATAAAGCCAGTTGCAACGTACCAACCAGTATTTTGTTGTGGTTCCTTCTAATAGCAAATCCTCTAATTGCAAAGGTGTTAGCTTCTTAGCAGTTCCTGCAAACGTTTAAGCATCTTACAAGAACGTAACTTTTGATTCCGAAAATTCACAGGAAATAAAAACTTGAATCTTCCCATACCTAATTTACTAAATGCTGGTTGCTGAGCTAAAAGATATATGACTGCAAAAGTAAACATTTAAATCGAACTTAGAAAGATTGAAGGGTTTAGATCAACATTCAAATCTGCATCTCCCATATATATCAGAAAATTAAACAATGTAGAACTTGAGCTAAAAAAACAAAGCTTTCGTTTTTAGTGCGAATTCACAAAGGCAGACCTGAAAATGCGATACTAAACCAGATCGCCACTCGATAATCCATAATCAACGAAACCGCTATGAGAAAGATCTGCGCAAAAAAAATCAGCAGATTTCACATGGATTCCAAATAGTGACTGACAAATCAATTTCGATCGGAATCTGAAACCATGAGAGTTACCTTAGCATAGAATAAGCTATCTGCAATGAATGCCTCCCATGTTTCCTCTCTCACCATCTACAAAATATATTTTTTTGTGAAAAATCGATGAAGCAGGAAGCGAAGAAGAAGGAGATTTAAAGCAAATTCGAGCAATATGATGAAAACCTCAAACCTTAATAGCGGAAAACATGAGAAACGCTAGAAATGCTTGGACTTCTCTGTCGAAGAGTCGATGAGAAGTGAACTGTGCAGCGGAGTTGCGAATCGGAAGGTAAGAGAAGAAGGCCATGAAATGGAGGAAATAGTAAGGATCTGATACGATCCGACTCATTCCTTCGATTACTCCTTCACGCTTCTTCTCCATTTTTGCTTGCTCCCACGAATCTCCGTGTTGAAGAGCAGCAAATCAGCTGAGTCTCTGAGGTAAAAGGAAGGATTTTTTGAAAACACAGGAAACGTCTCGTCGTTTTCGTAGTAAGAAACGGCAAGGCGTTTATCCACTACCAGAGTTTTGTTTCTTTACCAAAGTTGTTGAGAGTCGACTATACAAACTTTTCATTTATCGTTAGGTCAATCTGATGGTATAGTTTTCACAGTGCCAATGTATTTCTACGATGACTAGACTTTATCCGTCCTATCATTGCCGCGACCTAGATTTTACACAGAAATTTAGATTATAGAAATGCATCTTTTTTTTTCATTTTAAAAAAAGAATTAGAACATTTGAAATACAATAACTCGCATACTCATTTTTTCAGAATAACTTAGCCAATGATAGAATACCAAAACCATGGCGTGATGTCCCTTCGAGAAAGCAATATCATAGAAGAATCCAGGAACACCAATGTCAGAGAAGAGACTATTATTGTTCAATCTTTGATGCGTTGATGATAGAAATCCAAATGAAATTGTTAACTTAATTGGATGAAAAGGAAACAGAAACTGATCTTGGTGACTAAATTAAGACCAGCAAAGCAAAAACGCAGAGAATCTGATCTCAGATGAATCCATTTTCTTCGAGTCGGGTCTCTTTATCGAGGCACGCTCAGGCCAAGCTCTGCAAGAATCGTGAGAGACATCAAATTAGATCAGCACATGTGCAATAGAAAGAAAAAAAACTTTGTTTCAGTTGCTTTTAATCAAATACTACAAGAACTTAAAAAGGAAGAGAACATGAAGAAAGAGCGGCACCAAACATTGCATATTTCATCTTCACGCCAATACAAAATTCTTATGCCAAAACAATTCTTGCAAAAGCTAGAATCCATATATGTTTAGGTGACCGAAGTATCTACGTCTCTGCAACCACTAAATAGCTCAGCAAAAGGGCTAGTACACTATACGAAAACTCCTGGTGAAATTACACGATGTGAAAAGGAATAGCAAAGCAATATCAAACCAATTTGAAAGTCGCATGTCTACGTTGATTCTCGGAATTCAATGCCAATAAACATTTTTGAGAAGATGGGAAATTAAAAATTGTAAAGAGCTATGAGCTATATCCAACTAAAGCAATCTCCAAAGGCGTCCGGTTACTAAACTGCTACAGATTCAGGTGGTACTGGGAATAGGTCGAACTAGAAATTAGGAGAACCAGAGCTCTAATTTGGTCGAACAAACTGGGTTTAGGTAGACTAAACAACGTGTAAGTTCAAAAATATGCAAAGATCAAAGAGTAAAAAAAGTTTGCTTACAGATATACTAAACACAAAACATTTGGAGAATATCAAACTCCTGGATTCGCACTGCAAAGCATACCCTGAGACAACGACCTAGAATTCCTCGAATCGATACCGAGGCACGAAGTCAGCCTAGCAGATGACACCGCACTGTACAATGGAAGTAGCGATTGAAGCGAGCCCAGCTGAGCAATCGGCCTGTCCAAGTCAAAAAACAAAACCAATCAATTACAAATTACACGTTCACGAAAACGAAACCATGACTTAAGGATCTGATAGAGAAAGTAGGAAGGAAAAACTAAGAGAAGAAGTGGTTAACCTTGCAAGTCCAGGGGAAGGAGGAGCACCGAGAAATGATGAAGCCGATTTGGGACGGAGAGAGGGCTTGTTCATTGCAGATCTAAAAACGGAAAACGCTGGTTTCGACAAAGATCGACATCGAGAAGCCATTTTGCCGGATAACGAAGCGATAGTGATGCAGAAATTTGATTTTTGATTTCTAGGTCTAGTGCGAGCAAGAAGATGGGTTTTCATGAGGTTTAGCCTAAACGACGCCGTTATCATACAAAAGTCAAAAGAAAAAAAACGGCATGCTGTGCAACAATAATAATTCAAAGAGATCACACGACGTTTAATTTACTTTGGTAAACTTTGCCTTCCGTGTAACGCCGTCTTTGTTATCTCCTACACGTCGCCGTTATTCCACACGTGTGCCAACGTTTCATACAAAGAATCTCCACAAAATACATATAACCTATACTCAACATGAAGATCACATAATTAAATTTTCAACTGTCATAACGGAATTTTCATAAAATTATGGAATCTGTGGGATCGAATCAAGTATCCCCGTACGTTAGTAATCGAGACCAAAGGCACCTCGTGGCACAACCGGTGGCAGATCGGATAATTCGAGCTCTTCATCACCGGATCCGTCTCCTCCATCGTCCAAACGCCGGTACATTTCACGTACTCGGTGCCACCTGTAACGTCTACACCGTGACGTTAACGGCCACGCCCACTTGCACTTGTCCCGACCGTAAGAAACCTTGCAAGCACATCTTGTTTGTCTTAATCCGAGTTCTTGGACTTCCTCTCGACGACAAGTGTCTTAGGCAACGGAGACTCCGGCCATGTATCCTCTACCGACTCGCCTCCGCTCCAACACGACCTGACTGCCTCGCCAGTTTCCACCTCCAGCAACGGTTTCTTCAGCTTTTCACCTCCGCCACTTCTCATTCTGGCGATACTAACTCCTCCTCCTCCACGGGTAAAATGGTAATTCTCATTCTTACCTTGTTCCTATTATTTTGCAAAGATTTATCATCAAAGAAAAAAGATTTCAATACACTTTTTTTCGTGGGTACAAAAATTTCCTATGGAATACTTTACTCAATTTTGGATTAAAAAGAATCAATAAAACCCTATAGAACAAAGATCTCTAAATATTAGAAAAAAAAAAGCTTTTTGATCAGTTATATGCATTATATAGAATTCAAACCGTAACAAATCAATAACACCATACATACCAATAAGCTACAATTACATAATTATCGTCTGTTTTTACTTTTAATTATGTGTTTAATTCATACTTAAGACGATTACTACGTCGTTTTTTAAACAAACAAATACATACATGTATAGGAATTTCCAAAACCTTAAAACATAATTTATGCATCGTGTGTTTCAGATTATCTCAAATCATCAGTGTTAACATAAAAAGAGTTTTTTTTTTTTTTTGGTAAATATATGATCATTAGAATACTTGTTGAATATTGAATAGGAAAATGAGACGGAAGACGAAGAACCGGCGACATGTCCAATATGTCTAGACGATATTAACGCCAATAAAAGCGTAAACGGTGAACACGTTGGAGGCGAGGAGAGAGAAAGAGCGGTGGTGAAGTGCAGAGTTTGCAAAAACAAAGTGCATGAAGAATGCATGCTGAAGTGGAGGACGAGTCGGGGACGTCGGCCGGCGATATGCGTGGTCTGCCGTGCACGGTGGCGAAGAAATAGTTCTAGCAGAACTCCTAATGTTGGTAGTAATTACGAGAACTGCCACGGTAATTGTTACTTGAATCTTTCTCCTTATGTTGATGAGGAGGAGGATGGGGTTGGCACTAGCCAACGGCCATGTTGATGAAGTTGAATGACTACTGATTATTATGTGATGTGTTCATTGTTAACAAAAGCTAATTGTAGATCTACATTAATTTGATTTGGTAATTAGCCCGTTTCATTTCGCTTTACTTATGTTATAGTCTTTTAGAATTAGAAGTATCAAATATTCTCCGTTCAAGTCTTCTTATATTTTGCTTTTGAGTAAACCACAAGTAACATTTTCTTTTTTGGGTTATATTTCAAGAATATTAAATTGGAAAATAAAAAAAGCCCGATGATACCGAGGCTTTCCATTTTTCTTGGGGAAACACAAAAAAATTGCAAGTTCCCATGCTTAGATCACGTTCCAGATGATAGTGCGGGGCGCAAGCGCTGACACTGGAAGTCATATGTAAATACAACTTCAGATTCATATAATACGCTCATTGTTTTGACTGAGTCGTTTATACATATTCTTGGACTCTGTAGATTACTATAAGTTCACGAAATATACTAATCAGGTCAATTACTATCAGAGTATAGTTACTTTGTTTATGTAAGAAAAAAACAGAGTAGATAATATTATCATATGGTTTAGATGTTGAAATATCATAGTCAGCTTCTAAGAAAACACTATGGGTCATAATTGATTAAACATAGATAATAAAAGGGGTGTATTCTGAAAATACGAGGAAAGTTATTATCATACCTTGTTGGCCTTATCAATCCAATACACAGTTTTTTCTTGTCGGATACTTAATTGATTAATCAAGACTTTTGATTGAACAGAATCAAAAGCCGTTGATTGCCTTGTCTTGTCTCTTTGCTTGTTAATTATTAGTCCAATTTTTCTTCTTGATGGCTCCAAGAAACTTCAAGGAAACGCTCGGATCGGACAGCTTCATATATATTAACAAAAGCTTATAATGATGTCTCTGTAAGTGACCAAGCTCTGTTTCTTGAAAAATCCTCGTAAATTTTATGTATCAGTTATAGTTGGTATATTTTAGTTTGGGATTTCGATGGGCTAATAAGACAACACAAATCTTGTTTCTACAACTTTAATTTCAACACAAATCTAAGATAGTCTTTTTTTTTCAGGTTGTGATGGATCAAACTCGGGTTTTTCGGTTTCTATGCCAAGTAGAAACCTGTAGAGTTGTTTTTCTTATGTCTCTGGCTGTCGCCTTCGTTTTAGGCCTTCAGTATTTCGAGCATGCTCCAATATCTATTGTTTCACCTGAAAACGGCACAGTTTCTGAATTCAGCGAATCTCATGATATCACCAAAAGTGCTGAAAACGAAACGTTTCTTGCACCTCAAGAAGCAACCTCAGGGTTTATACCGTTTAATAGCACTACGGAGGTTTTGAAGAGTTTAGAACACAAGTTTCTGAATTATTCTCCAAAAGCTTCTGGAGAAAGTAGAGGCAATGGCACTGCAAGTTCTCTGCATTCTCTTCAATCCAAGATTCCTCGAAACAACAACAAGAAACATGAGCACAAGAGGAGCACAAAAAAACCACCTTTAGTTGTCATATCAATAACCCAAATGAACAATATGTTATGGAAGCGGCATAGTGATCCAAATAATTCACTTGTAAGCAAATGATTTTAACACAAATTCCAATTGGTTATTACTCAACTCTTTGATTCTTTTTTCACGCTTTTTTTTTTAATTAATATTAATAGGCACCTCGCTGGGGATCAGAAGTGGACAAAGAGCTTAAAACTGCAAGAAACAAGATCAAGAACGCAGTTTTGGTCAACAAGGATGATACTCTTTACGCGCCTATATACCACAACCTATCCATTTTCAAAAGGTTTAACATTTACCACTCTAAACAATACCTATAAAAGGGCCTAATTGTGTGCATAAATACTTGTTCCTCTGCTTTTTTAATCATGGTTGCTCAAAATGAAAACACAAGCATAAATATTTACGTTCGAAACAATAGAATCCCAAGTAGATATTGATCTCTAGAGCAGGAGCTACGAGCTAATGGAAAAGACTCTGAAAGTGTACGTCTACTCAGAAGGAGATAGACCAATCTTTCATCAGCCTGAGGCAATAATGGAAGGGGTTTACGCGTCAGAAGGATGGTTTATGAAACTAATGGAGAGTAACAGTAGATTCTTGACAAAAGATCCAACCAAAGCTCATCTGTTCTACTTGGCTTTCAATTCCAGAATTCTTCAACAGAAACTCTACGTTCGTGATTCTCACCGTCGTCGAAATCTTGTTAAATATCTCAGAGACTACATCAATCTCATCATTTCCAAATACCCTTTCTGGAATAGAACCCGTGGCTCCGATCATTTCTTCACTGCTTGCCATGATTGGGTATGTATTTAAGGCCTGTAAGACGTTAGCTTGCATTTGCTTGCTTTTACAAGTTTTGATAATCTGCTAAATGAACCATTTAACGTTAAGTAGTTTTATTATGATATATTTTTTTGCTAATCCAAGTTCATAATTGTTATAGGCTCCAGCAGAGACTAGAGGACCATACATGAACTGTATCAGATCACTCTGTAACGCCGATGTCGGAGTAGACTTCATAGTCGGAAAAGACGTCTCTTTGCCGGAAACAAAAGTCTCTTCATCCCAAACCCCGAACGGAAACATTGGAGGTAACCGCCCTTCCAAGCGAACCATCCTCGCTTTCTTCGCCGGAAACTTGCACGGTTATGTCAGACCCATCTTGCTTAACCAATGGTCTTCGAGACCTGAACCAGATATGAAGATCTTTAACCGTATCGATCATAAATCGTACATTCGGTTCATGAAACGCAGTAGATTCTGCGTTTGCGCTAAAGGGTACGAGGTGAATAGCCCCAGAGTGGTCGAGTCTGTTTTGTACGGTTGCGTTCCGGTGATTATCTCTGATAACTTTGTGCCGCCGTTTCTTGAGGTTTTGGATTGGGAATCTTTCGCTGTGTTTGTGCCAGAGAACGAGATTCCGAATCTGAGGAAGATTCTGATTTCGATTCCGGTGAGGAGATACGTTGAGATGCAGAGGAGGGTGTTGAAGGTTCAAAAGCATTTCATGTGGCATGATGGTGAACCGGTCCGGTATGATCTATTCCATATGATTCTTCATTCGGTTTGGTATAACCGGGTTTTTCAAACGTTTTAGCCAAGATGAAATATAATCCGGTTTGGCAATGATTAGGAGTTGGATTATATCCTTTTTAATTTTGGTTGTTACATTAATCTACACTTTTTGTTTAGTTAGTTTTTTTTTTGGTGGGACAATTATATTTAAATAAAGTTTTTGTAAATTAAGAATGCTATTAGTTTGTACTTTTACATATAGATTTTGCGATTATAGAAGTTTTAGCTGATAAACAATATTTTTTGTTTTCTAATTATCCAATAACACCTTCAGTCAAATAAAAGTGACACTGGAGAACAAAAATCTTCAATATTAAAACTTATTAGACCAGGTCCATTGAGATATTATAATTGGGTTTAAGCGGGTTTCATAGAGAATCTTGGGTTTAAAAAAAAAAGAAAAAAGTCCACAAGTTATGGACCGATCCTTGTAGAAGGATTATATGGATCGATCCATAAACTATTCCTTAGTACACATGGCGACTCAGCATTGGTTGAGAGGAAAAAAAATGGGAAGCATTTTGGGGTCGAGCAGAATTTCTCTCTCCCCGACAAACCTCATTCTCGACATATTTTTTTCTCTCAATGGCGATTTTTTGGTTCCTTCGACGAAATCAACAAATTTCCGATCAATCCTCCTAAACGACGATATAATCCGAGCCTCTATGAAGAATGAAGTCATATGCGAACATCGGTAAGTTTCTTTTAACGATTTCGAAGTAGTTTGGGGATTTTTGCGAACATCGGTAAATTAGGGTTCTTGATTGATTTGGGGATTTTTCTTGTAAGTAAAATTATGCTAAATTGAATGAGTAATAGTCTATATTAGGGTAGTTTACAGACATTTTATGCATATTTTGGATGTAATTGGTTTGTTATTGGCATATGATCGGTTTTGTTTGTGTTTGCATATACTAATTTGTTTGGGTATATGTTTTTGACGAGGGTACATGGATAAACAAGCATAGATGGTTCATCAAGCAGAGTCAGATGGCATGTTTTTGACGAGTGTATCACATATACAAAGGTAAATCAACATCAGTTGTCCTTGTATAATTTCCGATGACATTTTTATGTGTCTAAGTATGAAACAATGCAATGTTTGGGTTTGTGTTGATCCTTATTCTTGTTTTGTGGCTAGGTTAACTTGGGAGACAATAAAGAGCTGATGTTGGAAGCAATCAAGCATTCTTTGCAGTGCAAATGCAAGGTTAATTTGGTTCATACAAGTAACTAGTTGTTAGTATAGATAGTTAGGCTTAGAAGTGCATCGGTTGAACATTGTTTTGGTGAAAAGGGTTCAAAGATATTTGTTAGGTGAAGGCTTAAGTGTTTTGTTATGAATGCTTGATTGATTGAAACTGGTTTAAAAGAGTTAAAGCTGTTAGGTGAAGAGTAGAAGCACTCTTTGCATTGAAAACACACAAAAATTTAAAACACATCTATTCTCATTAAACACATTCATCACTTTTCATTACTCATTTCTAAAACTTTTAAACTTTTAAACTTCTATAAAACCGATTACATATAGAAAGTTTTTAGGTGAAGAGTAAAAACTTTCTAAAACTCTCAACTCTTCTCATTTCTTTCACTCTTTTAAACTTTCTAAAACTCACAAATATCCTCATTTCTTTCACCTCATTTCTTTCTAAACCTTTCTTTCCACAAACTTTCATTCCTTCTCTCAATTTCAATCTCATTTCTTTCACTCTCATCTCTTAAACCGAAGAGTCTTTCTCAATACCATGGACTCTTTTAACAGTTCACAGGGGTTTGTAAACCTCTTGACAAGTCAAGAGGAACAGACATTCTGTTTTTCACAATCTCAAGACCTTGGATCACATGAAGTTCCAAGGTTTAGCAGCCAAGTACCTGATCAGCGAAATGTGAAAGAGAGGAGGAAGTGGTCTCCTGTGGAGGATGTGGCGTTGATAAGCGCCTGGTTGAACACTTCTAAAGATCCAATCATCAGCAATGAGCAAAAAGTAGATGCTTTTTGGAAAAGAATAACCATCTACTTCAACTCTTCTAAACAGCTGGTTAATGAGCAAGATAGAGAGTCTGGTCAGCTGAAGCAGAGGTGGCAGAGGATCAACGACCATGTCTCCAAGTTTTGCGGCTGTTATGAAGCTGCACTGAAGGCTCAAACCAGTGGGCAAAATGAGAATGACGTGATGAAGACAGCTCAGCAAATTTTTTACAATGATCACCAATTCAAGTTCAATCTTGAACATGCTTGGAGGGAACTTAGACATGACCAAAAATGGTGCTCTGCATCTGCGGTTAAAGATGGTGGAAAGGGGAAAAGAAAGAAGCTTGGTGAGACTTCAGCTCACACTACAAACTCACAAACCCAAGACCATGGAGATGATGTTAGCATGGCTCGGCCACCTGGTGTAAAAGCTGCCAAGACTGCAAAAAAGAAACCGGTTGGTACCTCTGGTGGTAAAGAAGCAGTTAGTGGGCTGAGTGACATAAAGAGCATGTATGAAATGAAGGAGAGAAACCTTGCCATGAAGGACAAGATTACTAACAAAAAATTGCTTGATAGTCTTCTGTGTAAAGCTGAGCCACTATCTGAGAGAGAAGAGGCCTTGAAGACCAAGCTTATTAATGAGTTGTTGGCTTAAAGCAGTATTGTATTGGTTTCATAATTTTAACAAAGTTTGTGTATCTTCTGATACATTTGTTTTGCTCGGCTATGTAGTTCTATGTAGTTAGTGTTTAATTTTTTTTGTTTTCTTTTAAGGTTTATGTTGCTCGGCTATGTAGTTCTTTTGTGTTTGTTTTTTGCTATCAATGTATGGTTCTCGGCTATTAATGTTAATGTTATAGTATCTTCTTTTATGTTTTATGTTTATGTTTTATGAATAATTATTTATGATCTTTTTTGGTGTAGGGATATGATGGAGTAATGATCGTTGGTTTTGATGACTTCAATGGGAAGATGGCTTGTATTTGATGGTGTGGGATAAGATGTCGGTCACGAGTGATAAGATTTACTAGGCTGAGTTTTAAAAGCTTTATACTCCACATGTTGTTGGATGAATATTTTACCCACATGTATTTGGATGAGATTTGTAAGCCACAACTTTATGTTTTGTAATTGTGTACCACAAGTTTCAAACACAACTTTTTCTATATATATGTCTACAACCAATATAGTTAACTACAATAAAGACCTCTTCTTCTCTTTCTCATATATCGATTTGAAAATTTCATCTTCTTCAAATTTCTGCTATTTCTAAATTCTACTATTTCTAAAATTTTGTATTCTCCATCAAATTTCTTCAATTCCTAAAGTATAACCAACTTTAATTTTCCATCAAAATTTTTTCAATTATGGCATCATCTTCCAACAATGGTTTTGATGATTCTTTTGATGACATTATTGATGATATTATTGATCAAAAATGTGACGATCTGTTCGACGCTGTTCTTGATCGTCATACCGCAGCTAAGCAAAAGAAGAAACGCGCATATATTGAAAGAGAACGCGAACAAGGTCATATCCGCTTATGGAATGATTATTTCTGTGAAGGTGCAACATACCCGCCTCATATTTTTCGACGCCGTTTTCGAATGACCAAAGACTTGTTCTTGCGTATTGTTGGTCGCTTCTCTAATGAAGTTCCGTACTTTCAACAACGAAGAAACGCTCACAGAAGGTTTGGTCTATCTGACTACAAAAGTGTACGGCAGCAATTCGTATGATGGCATATGGTTGTGCGGCTGATGCGGTTGACGAATACCTCCGACTAGGTGCAAGTACTGCACTATTATGCTTGGAAAATTTCACAGACGGAATAATACAATTGTTCGGAGATGAATACTTAAGAAGGCCCACAGCAGATGATCTTCAAAGACTCCTCGATAATGGAGAGGCGCGGGGGTTTCCCGGGATGATAGGAAGCATCGATTGTATGCATTGGGAGTGGAAGAATTGTCCTACCGCTTGGAAATGACAATATACACGTGGTTCTGGAAAACCGACAATTGTTTTGGAGGCAGTAGCATCACAAGATCTTTGGATATGGCATGCGTTTTTTGGACCTCCAGGTACCTTGAATGATATTAACGTTCTTGAACGTTCACCTGTTTTTGATGACATTTTACAAGGTCGAGCTCCAAAGGTGCAATACTGGGTGAATGGACACAAGTATAAATTGGCTTATTACCTCACAGACGGTATTTACCCAAAATGGGCAACTTTCGTACAATCTGTTTCACTCCCTCAAGATCCAAAATCACAGTGTTTTGCTACTTGCCAAGAATCCGTCCGAAAAGATGTCGAGCGTGCTTTTGGAGTTCTGCAAGCTCGATTTGCAATAATAAGAAATCCAGCTCTTTTCTGGGATAAGGTAAAAATTGAAAAAATTATGCGAGCATCTATCATATTGCACAATATGATTGTAGAAAACGAACGAGATCACTACAATCTGCATGATATAGAAGAATTTCAAAGAAGTGAATCAACCAGAACTTCACAAGTAGATATGGAATACTCTACAACTATGTCTACAAACATCCTCAATATGATCGAAATTCGAAATGAAGTCCGTGATAATCAAATACATGAACGATTGAAAGCGGATTTAATTCAGCATATCTAGAACAAATTTGGTTCTTCTGAAGAGTAGAAATAAAGGTTTTACGATCTATATATATGTATTTTGTATTCTTAAATATCTGTAATGTTGTAATAATATTGTTTTATATGAAATGTATATTTAAATTAAAAATTAAGTTAAAACAAAATTAAACAAAAAAAAATAATAATAATATTTTATTCTTAAGACGGGTTCACTAATAGACCATTAAAATGATCAGAGTTTCATAATTTTTCTTAAAACAGAAAAAACTATTAAAATATTTTTAAAGATTCTTAAGAGGGTTTGTCTAATGGACATGCTCTTATGAGCAAAGAAAAAAAATATCTGATTGGCGAGTATTAAGTTATTTAATTTATTATTGAAATTTATTTCAATTTATTAAATTTCTCGTGTAAATTTAAATTACCGTTAAAACAGTAACCGCAAAGTCGTTCGTGTTTGACTTAACAATTTTTACCATTTCATTACATAACCATGAATCGGCAAAACTTCATCGGAAGATCGCATCTCTTGTCTACGAATCGTTGTCGGCTTTTTCGAGCAGAAAGAAGTAGTTGAGCTGAATTTTAGGAAAATCTGAGCTTCCCATGGCGACACAGACGAGACCCAGTTCTGTAAAGAGCGAGTCACGCGATGGGTCATCTTCTCTTGCTTCCAGAGTCAAGATCGATCCGTCTTTTAAGGACAAAAAGAAGATCGCGAGCTCTAGCAGACCGATTATGTCGGATACCAAACCCAGATCCGCTGTATCTACCGTCACGGCCAAATCCGAGGTATCAATCGGGAAAAAAAACTCTGTATTTAAGATCTGATCGCGAATTTCTGAGGTTCTTATAAAACAGAGCGAAGAACAATAGGGAATTATCGAAAGTTGCCTGATTTGGGTTTCTCTGAAATTAATTGTTAGATGTAAATTTGTCAACTTGGATCCATTTTCAAGATCGAAGTTTACATTTGACGATGAAATTGAAATTGGGCTGATTTTCTGCATCATGTCGTGATCTCGGGTATTTTTGGTTTCTAGGTCGATAATATATACTGTACAACCGAACTTAGTAACATAATTTCTGCAAAACTTTTGTGAAGGCAAAGCCCAAAATACCCGTAAATTCGGTAAAATCCACAGCAACAACATCTGCAGCAGCGACCTTGGCGAAAGGTAAAGCGAAAAGGGAGAAGAAGGTTTATCCCTTACCCGGACAGAAATATGATCCTCCTGAAGAGGTTGGTTATACACATTATTGAGTCTCTTTTTGTAATCATGTTTTGATGACTCTCGGTTTTTCTGTCTTTGGCATTTGCAGAGAGAGCCCTTGAGAATATTCTATGAATCATTGTCGAAACAAATACCAGGGAGCGAAATGGCTGAGTTCTGGTAAAAAAAATTACTATTATTGACAAGTCTTTTTGATGAACTTGAAAGCATTGTTCTTGGCTCATTTTAGCATAATACTTGAATGGTTTCTTGCTAACATTGGTTTCTCGTTATGTGTTGGCATAGGCTAATGGAACACGGCATGTTGTCTCCGGAGAAGGCGAAGCGAGCCCATGAGAAAAAGCTAAGAAAGATGAAGCAAATCCGGATGGGAACACCTTCTAAACCGACTCCATCATATTCTAGTAAACCGGAGAGTTCTCAAAGACCATCTACGTCAAAGAACATCGGTTTAGATGCGAGAAAGAAGAAGAAAGTTGTCGATGATGATGACGATGATGATAATTTCATCCTAAGCCACAAGAGAAGGAAAGTGTAAACCGTTAAAAAAAAAATATTAAAAACGCATTCGTTACTTTGGAAAAATATCCAATAATGGATGTGATCAAGAACCTTATATTACTCCTTAGTGTTAGTCGAATTAGTGACGAAAGATCGTTTCTGTATGAATCCTTAGAATGTTGTTCATGGACCATTGAGGATGCCCATGACACAATAATTCAGTTTGTGTAGAAGCAAAGAAACATATGATCATACAGTTTTAGTAAATTTAACCTAACATTTCCAAAACTCTTTCACTAGGAATGCGTACGTTAAGCAATTCACTACAAGAATCTGCTAAATCATTATTGATACGATTTTGATGGCTCAAAGACTCCATGTTTGTAGTAAAGTTTTGGGTATTTATATGAACCTGTGGAGGAAACAGAACAAGAACACTATTTGACGTCAACACACAAAAAAAAATTGTAATGCATTCAAAAATGTTATATTTGGTTAGAACAGCGTCATCTTTGTTCCACATAAAATCTGGAACTCTAATTAAACAAAAACCGATCCCCAAATCACAAACAAGCAGTTAAATCGATCTTTAACACACTAGATTGGGCTACCAAATTAATCTTCATGGCGTACAAACCCTAAAAATACGTCTACAAAGTCTCAACTCAAATCGAAAATATATTCCCGTCTGATTTTCCAAACAAAATAAACTATACACAAAGAAGTTTTAGTACTATGCTAAATAGCTTTATCTTAGGCGACTTAAAACAAATCAACTCTAATCACTCGGCCAAAAAAAATATTATCTAGCTACCAATTAAACTCATAACTCTTTTTTGTTGTAGCAATTAAACTCAGAATCTATTTTGTAATATGAATTAAACTCAGAACTTTCTGCCTACAAACTACTCGTTTGGGAGTTTCTGATCAAAGAACACTGTGTGGTTATATCATGAGCCAGGCAGTCGCATGTGACAAACAAGCTCTGATAGTCAGATAGTCAATATCTTCACTTTCCTTGATTAATGTCTTCTTTATATTAATAATAAGAATGTTGACCAAAAAATAAGAATATGATATGTTTGCCGAAAATTAGGAGTAAAATAAAAACTAGAAGAGGTCATTAAATGGGGATGGTGATTTTTGACTGGTGATGTCTGATGTACTTTTGAGTCAGAATCATGTTTTTCTTTGTATGTTTTGTCTGTCTCTTACACAAGCTTATGGTTTCCAACTTTTCATCATTTCAACTTTTCATAATTATATATATATATATATATATATCTGTGTGATGGATTAGACAAAGGTAAGTGAAGAATGATCTAATACATCGAAAGGTCTAATCTTAATAAATGTTATATAACGGAAAATAAATGAAATCCATAGACTGGTCACACTATTTTTGAGACTGGTCACAATGATCTATCAACAATCTTAAAATAAATAGTGTCAATCAAACGATTACACATACATTGTCGATCCCAATATGATTTATAATATACACAAGCATCTTCGTAGAGCCTACCTCGATTCGCAACTGCAGTTATCATTTATAGATCAATCCTTTACCGCGTTTTCTAACACGCGTGCTTGACACCTGGTTGTGTTCTGGCTAGAATTCTCTTTACTTTCTTTTTTACAGCCATGTCGGTATTTTTAGATTTTGGCTACAACTTTAGAATATTCCCTATTATCAAATCATCCATTTTCCCCTAATTAATTTCTTTTTTAAATTTGTTTTCCAAATCGAAAGCACTTACAAGAAAGAAAAAAACTACACTCTTATAGTATTAATTTGAAACTGGATTATATTTGGGCCATGACAACATTAATACAAAGGATAGATATAAACACATATAGTGTTGTTAAATTAAACAGGATAGCTAGGATGAGTATTTTGAAGTAAATTAACATTATTTTTTCATGTTTCATATCCAGATCAAATTTGGTTTTAAAATACTTTTCAAAATTCCTCATGTTCATACATTTCTCCCAAAATTAGACCCATAGAATAATCTAATGAGTCTAAACGACAACCATTTGCGTGTTTCGTTGACCATATATTGTAAAGCAAAAACATGTTAAGAGTAAATGTCCTACCCCTCGAGTTGTCCTTTCTTTTCTCTCTGTCAATTTGTTGTCTCTCTTATGAACATACTGAAGATAGTGATATATACGAACATATATACTCTGAGTAGGGAATAAAAACTACCCACCATATGATATCAGCTGCAGTTTAATTATAGTATATGTTTATTCGGAGAAGATATGAAGGGAATGTATTAACTTCAATATAATTAAATGTGTGTTATTATGAAAACAACACAATAAATACCTCCGTTAAACCACTTCAAGTCTAAATAATATCCATAATCCATCATTGTGGTTTTGAAGTTAATTGGTCTGACGACAGGAAAAAAGTGTTAGAATCAATTGTAAGAAATTCAAACATATTATGCTTTAAAATAAGCGTAAAAAATAAAAACATCGTGAAACAGAAATATCTCAATGTTTTTGTAATACATTGTTGCAATTAAAATTTTACTTTAAATTAATACTTATTTATTAGATAGAGAAAAAAATTGCTACATGTTATGTTTAACACGTGTGGCTAGATTTTCTATAAAACTATAAAGAAAGTTTTTTTTTGCATTGCTAAAAAAAAAATCGTTAAACAGTTTGATGATTTCACATAATATATCCAAAATACCTGGGATTTTTGCATTGCGATCGTAATTGAACTTTGACCCTATAATTGTTAACGATCCTTTATCCCATGAGGAGAACACAAAGCAAGAAAATGTCTCTTTTCTGTATCAAAAGAAGAAGAAAATGTCTTTTTGCCAAAAGGCTTATTTTGGACCCTCTTTTCAAAATTTCGACTTTATAGTCTCGGTACGCATTATAAACCATATTTGGAAGATATTGATATTTGGTTTTGTCTGCCTAAAATAAACACACATAAAATTGACCCAAAAATAAATACACACTCGTAAAATTGTTTTCTCCTCTTTAATTATAAGTGGGTCCGTTTCATTTATTCAGAAGGTCTCCCATTCATAATCAAAGAAGAATTTCTGAAATGATAAAAGAGAAGCTTGGATGATCTTGTTAAAGGGAGATAAGGAAGCAAGTGACCTAATTTTAGCTTGGCACGTATAGCATTGCTAAAACATTTATATGATCGTACAAAAAAAATTATTTCTGTTAAAATTCCTCGTAGCTAATGAGATATTAGGTTTTATAGTCCGATTGAGTAATGGGTTGTTATCGCCTCGTAGTAATATTTCCAAGATGTGAACAGTTTCATCCTCATATCGAATGGATTTGTTAAAATCTCTCGTATAAAACGTTTTAACATAAAATATAAATGTCATAAATCATTATAAATTTATAACTATTGCAGTCAATCAGTTTTGAATTTTAAGCTCGTAATTCATAAATATTCTGTTAATTAATTAATATCTTTGATTCGAGTAATGTGTATAATATATAAGATGAATATTATACCGAAACGAGAGGCGAAGGAACAAACAGCGTCGTCAATTGCAATTGCTTAGTTATTGCTATTATCTGTTAATATAAGAAGCAATATGATTATTAGAATACTAACTTATAATAGTATATATATATATATATGCATATATATTGTGTGTGTTTGACAAGAACCCGTCCTTATAGGTACGCAAATACGGTCCCATGATTGAACAAATTGATGTCCCTTAAATTTTTCTTGAAGTTTCTCGCTACAGATTTCTTTTCTTTATTTGTATTATTACACATCAAAATGTACTTCTTTGTCCGTTTGTGCGCTTGGAACCAGTAACCTTCTTCTTCTTTTTTTTAATGAACGGAGCCAACTTTAACCTAATATGCATTGGTTGATAGTGTTTTTTAATGAAACAAACGCCCATAAATGTTCTCATACCAGGACCAAAAGATGTCTTAGTTGTCATTCGATCTGTTAGCGTTAAAAGTCATTTCTAGTTATAATTAATAGTTCAATACCTACTCAAATCTTCAATAATTGGTATTTGTCGTATCCTCACGAATGAAATCAGTACAGTTAATCACACTATTTGATGCAAAATTTTATGGGTTTGTTATTTAAAATCAAGTGACATTTACTAGATTAGTTTACATTCCTTCTTATATATAACTTTATGTTTCTTCTTTACACGTTTTTAATTACGAGATTATAGGACATGCAATAAATCCTACATGAGCCACTCGACAAATTTCGTTTTGAGAAAATGTTAATTTTGTGAGATTTTAACTAAAAAAAAGAAACATTTTGAGAAAATGTTAAAACTGAGCTTCCAGAATCCAGACATATGGTTAAGAAACATTTCCTTATTAAAACCCTGGTATACTAACTAAGATAAACAAATTCAAATGCAACGATTTTTTTTTGTTTATTAATTATTTTCAAAAACTTTATAACCACAAAATAAATCTCAGTATCAATAAGTTAGTACGTGAAAGTTATGATGACATTAAGAAATAACATTTTTCTGTATTGCAAGGATTCATAGCTGGGTAAAATTGGTTTTGATTTTAGAGTTCGGGTCGTTCGGTCTTCTATGGTAATCGTTTAGAAGTGTCTAGAAATTGATTAATACTTTGATACCATGGCAAAATTATCAAGAGATGAAAAATAACTTTAATTTTAATTCTTTTATATCATATATCTATGGCTTTAAATACATGCTTATATAGAAAACCACAATCTGAAAGACAAGTAGTATGCACTAGAAATAATATAAAATTCTAATTAAAAATATAATGCCAATCATGGCATGGATTTTTTTATTTATTGTTGTCAATCATACATTTAGATACATAGATTAGCTTCACATGAGCAAGCATATGCAAGTATATCATATATGTATGTAAATGCGAATGTATTATATATATGTTCTTGTCATGAAAAGCACTATGATCGATTGAGTCGATTGTCAGGGTAAAAGATAATAAAATAGTCAAACTTGGGTGAAAATTTCCTTATCACACAAATAAAAGATAAAAGATAAATATCTTAAAAAGCTTGTCTCACCATGTTCCTCTCGGAGACAAATTTTATAAAATTTACGTACCCGGGCGGGACAAAGTCGTTGTTCTATATATATATATACTTCAATATATTGCCATTCTAAATGTGGTAGTCTCGTAATCTTTTTCTAAAAGAAGACTGATTTTTTTTCTTTTTCTTAAACCCGGAAGATATCAAAGCAAACAGTGACTCCAAGTGTGTTGTTTTATACTAATAAATAAATTTAGAGTGGGTCTGTAAGAAAAACAAAACAAATAGAGTCACTGGGTCCATTTCCTTTATTCAATAGACTTATTGCATTGTTTTGGTCCCATTCCCTCGCTCTCTTCCAAACCATACCCAAAATATTAATGCATATAAATATTTTGAGTGACTGAGAAAAATGATAGACAAAAATTTGAGCAACATTTCTTCTTCTTCTCATATCAAAGTTGTTTCTCTCTCTCATTTCAGCATATCACTTCACTGCCCCTGTTTTTTTTCCTCATTTTGAATAGTTCTCAAAACTTTATTTTTCCCCTGAAGATCTTTCCTTTCTTTGCATAAATCTCGGGATCCGAATCATAAATAACAAGCAAAAACAGAGACTGTTGAATATTACAATGGCTGCATCAGCTTCAGAGAGTACGTTCGTGGAGGAATACTACAACCTCCGCTCCGAGAGAGTGCCTCAGCTTTCAAACTCGGCGTCTGACTCAGCGAGTCACGAGAGCAAAACAGAGCAAAACGAGAAGAAGACGAAACGGGCTAGAGACTCCGGTAAACACCCGGTTTATCGCGGCGTGAGGATGAGGAATTGGGGCAAATGGGTGTCGGAGATTCGTGAGCCGAGGAAGAAGTCTCGTATTTGGCTCGGAACTTTCCCGACGCCGGAGATGGCGGCGCGTGCACACGACGTGGCTGCTTTGAGCATTAAAGGATCCTCTGCTATACTAAACTTCCCTGAACTCGCCGAGTCGTTCCCTCGACCCGTCTCGCTAAGTCCTAGAGACATTCAGACAGCAGCTCTCAAAGCTGCACACATGGAACCACTTACTACGTCGTCGTTTACGTCTTCTTCATCGTCTTCTTCGTCTTCTACTTCTTCACTTGAGTCTCTCGTGTTAGTGATGGACCTCTCGAGGACTGAGTCAGAGGAGCTCGATGAGATCGTGGAGCTGCCAAGTCTAGGAGCGAGTTACGACGTTGACTCAGCTAATATCGGGAGCGATTTCGTGTTCTCTGACTCAGTGGACTACTGTTTGTATCCTCCGCCGTGGGGGCAGTGGTCGGAAGAGAATTACGGCTACGGAAATATCACTAATTTTAACCAAGGCTTGTCATGGGATATCTAAGTCTAACGACGTTTTTTAATAATTTTTTTTTGGTATCATTATTATATAACTAATGTCTTGTGTAATCACGTCTTTGATTATGAACCCTTTCTTTTTTTATTTTGTTTGTGTTAGCTAAGAGAGGGGTTTTTTTTTTTTTGGGTGCGTGTGTGAGCTCCATAATGATACGTGTACAAAACTCTATTTGTGTTTTTTTATATAAATTAATATCGGTTTTGTTTGTCGGAAAAGAAGAGGAAAAAAAAAGTGATTTTTTTGTAAGTATCATCAAGTGAATAAGCGATAAATAAAAGTCCACTAGCTTTATGATATTGCAATAATACAAATCATTAGGAGTTCACAACTGTTGCGTGTTTTTTTTTCTTTTGACAGATAAAAACAAAAAATTACCTTTAACTAGTAATCATAAATCAGAAATCACTATCATTAACTTTGGTTTGGTCGGAATAAATGGAATGGAGAATGTGAGATAGGGTAAAAAAAAAAGAAAAACACAAAGCGAGAGCAACTTGTCCAAGCTGACGCAAACATCACGTACACAGCCATATACATCCATGCAATATATTGTTATCATATCAGTGATATCACTTAGTATGATTATGACCAAAATTCCCACTTATATATTTCATCATACAATATCGCCTACAGAATAATAGCATCACACAACTCGTTTAGTTTAAAATTAAAATTAAAAAGAGGACGGAAAGCTTATGCGAAACGATATCTAATTAGCTAATAGCTAGCTGACTCCACCGATGATTTTAATTTTCTGATTTTACGAAACTTCAATTCGATTATAGTGTGATATATATGTTAATACATATATAAGACTCTTTTTAATTATGTTGTTCATCAATATTTTTAAAAAACTTACATGATCAGTAGTACTTGATAAGTAAAAGAAAGAAGAATTTGTTCGGTAACTTCTTTTCGTTATTTAATTTACCAATACAAAACAAATCTGGTTATGTCTAAATAATTGTTTGGAGACAAAATATATTAAAAGAAACAATTTTCTAAAGTTTCCGATTTTTTTTTTTTAATTTTCCAAACTCTGTAAAAGTTTTAAAAATTTTGAAAATTTCTAAGAACATGTGAACATTTCGAAATAATTTGGGAATTTCCTAACTTTTTTCTTTGTAAAATTTTGATAACTATTACTACCGAATAAGCATGATGAATAGTATCTACGAATATTGGTTGAAAACGAATGTTTCGGTAAAACTCAAAGGCACTTCTATAAAAAAAAATGAAAATGTTATTACTAAGACAAAATAAGAATGTTTTTATTTTTGAATCGAATGATTCTAATATGGGGAGGATAAAGAATGTGACATGTCTAGTCTTTTCAATTTCCAAGATCTCGTTTTAAGAACATTATAAATTACAATCATGGAAAAGAGCTGTGATGATTTTTAAATTACTCGTTCTAAAGTGGAATACCCATGATATTAAACTGTCTTAGTCATTCAAGTTTACATGTCGATTTATGCTGGATTTACTATCTCTTTAGACTTTAATCAATGTAAAACGTATATAGCATTTTGCAAACCCCAAAAGTAAATTGTATCCAACAGTTTGCAAACTGCAAAAGTTTGTCTAGATTTCAACATAATATTTCTTTGTTGAAAATGATTTTTCGACTTCATACTACTATTTCGAAGCTTCATTCATCCTATGTGGTGGATAAAGACTAATGTTATAAACAAATTAAAAAATACAATATGATGTCACTGGCAACCATTTAAAACGTATATGAAAGATTTTCGATTTACCCCTAAGACTCTCTTGCGAGAGAGTGTGGGACATGGAATAATTATCCATACTATATCTTTGTTAGTTAGGAATTGGTGACTAATATATGCCATTTTTTAGTCAACAGAGAGAAATCAGAAATATTTAATATTAAAATATAAAATGATAGACGACAAAAAAAAAATATATATATATATATATATCATATATCTAAAAATTTAAATGATATTTTTCACTGTAAGTTGTTAGATGTTTTACATTGCCTTTTCAATTTATCTTTGGTGGATATTCTTTAACGGATTTCATCAGGGTTTACATCCAAATATCCTTTAGTGAATATATATGATCATATAATAAAGAATGAACTAGCCGACAAAACAAAAAGAAAACAAAGCATGAACTTTATATAGACTATATCATCTTACAGTTGTGCATGAAAACGTCCCCTGATACTTCGAATACCTTATTTGGACATCAAAACGCGACATTTGGGCATATGGAAAAATAGAAAAACGTGATTTATTTAGAAACGGATACATATGCAATAATGCAGGCGTACTATTCTGACGTACAAGCGAGCTTTGAGGAATAGAATCCATGCTTGACAAGATTATAATCACTTCCCACTTCACACCAATGCTACGAGCCTACGAGGCACGAGCCAGTTGATGATCTCGAGTGATATAATTCTATATAAGTCAGTAGAAGCAAACCATTGCATAAGAATTATTGGATTGAACGTGATAGTATCTTTAGAAGAATTTATACCACAGCGATGTTTAACAAAAAAATAAAAAATCAACGATATCTTAGCTTTACAGTTTTCAAGTATTCGAATCACCTCTTCTCTTTCTCCTTTAAACCGTAATTTTTAAACCTTGAATCTCCGACATGCATAACCTACAACATTTTTTAAAAATGTATAATCTAAATCCCAGAATCCAAATGTAATAAATAGTCATCTTTGGATTTTTATATATTTTCTATTGTTAAAAGAGGTTCCTCCGACAGAGTTTTACAAATTGTCTGAATGCATATTAAATGCGTATCAAAACACTGTTTCTTTTTCACCGAAACTACAAAGGTACAAAGTTCAAACTAACGGTTAAAGATTTAATCAAAGCAGCGGGATATATGGTATTTAGAGATTTGCTATGCTTTATTCTGATACTAATTGCGATTTAGTTGAAAATATGTTAGATTATATAAATATATCATGCCTGAAATCCTGATATGTTTTTGATTGGTTTTAATTAATTTTGGATTTTGATTCGTCTAATATAAGTTGATTCGATGTGATCAGTTTTCTTACTTCGATTTGATTTTGGTTCGGGTTAATCTGATCAGTTGCATTTGATTTTAGATCCACATAGCCTGATAGCCCTACCTATTCACCCACTAACTATTGTATATGTATATTTATTCGTTTATGAATAAATGAATTTATTCCTTGGTTTAATTAACCGACATTATACCACGCAAATCTAGGGTGGATCCGACATAACTTTCTTGCATATCTTTTGTGAGGTGTTGAAATTCTTAAATCAAAATTTATGTGTCTAATGACGGTACTATGCATAACTCCAAAAACGGAAAAGGAATCATTGACTCCTTTATTACTTTTTTTTTAGGTTTCGACCAAAATCGTCAAAAATGACTTTACAAAATGCTGAAAATGTTATATAAATAAAAGGGTATCTGAACCACTTGATATTCTCCACTAAATATGCTTTGTTCTAAATATCTAAAGATCAAGTAAGTCGGCAGGTTAATCACGTTTATTCGATTAATTTAATTGGCTGTGACGGATGACCATTTGTCTCGAATCTGCGTAAATAATTAGAATAGCTATTAAAACTGATTTAACGGTCGGTTAGCGCGCCTTGTAGATTAGTTGGCTTATTCATCCGGTTTACGAACCTGTAACCACACGCGCCATTGCAATTTGCGTTTACACTTGGTAAACCTTATTTCAATTTTTTTTTTTTTTGAGTTCAAGTTTGGTGAACCTTCTTTTTTGAAACTTATAATGTTCAGTTTAAAATTTCATATTATAAAGAAAAAGTTATCATATAAAGGCAAATAAAAAGTTAACGTTTGAAACTATCTCAACCTACCTAAAAATGTAGAAACATATGTTTAGAAATCACCTTTATCTTATGAATAAGCCAAGCCCATCAATGGAGTTTAAGAATTTATTGTCCACTGTCTTTCTGTATTAATAAAATTACAAATATATACTTATATTGTATTTTGAAATATATCATAATTAATTTTTTTCTTGTCGTATATATGTAAAATATCACGAAGAAAAAAGAGGATACTGAGAACAACAGATTAAAGACGCATGGCAATGATCAAGTGCAATTGAATAAACTCGAATACGTGCCTTTAAAAGACAGTATTATTTGTGGAAAGCTTTTTCTTTGCCTATTGCCATTTCAAGGTTGCTTTTAATTATTGATTTGTATAAATATCTTGGGTTAGTGCTACTTGATTTATTAATGTTACGTCTTATTATTATATGCAAAACCCAATGTCAAAAAAGTGCTAGACAATAGAGTAGTATTCAACGTGTAATGTCTAACCGGTTATAGGAGAATAGTTGGTAGACAATCATAGATTAGTGTTAGGAATGTCAAAAGAAAAAAAGATTAGTGTTCGGAAGGATAAATTTAAAATTGAGGAAATTACCATAAATAAATGGCAATTTCAATGACCATTTCTATTTTATTTCTTATTTTATATCATCAATACGATTTATCAAATTCTAAATCAAACTAGTAAATGACCCCTTTCACGCTCATTTCAGCCTATAAAAAATAAGTTAGAGCATAAAATATTAAACCAATAAATAATATGTATGTATATTATTAAAGTATTTTTTAATGTTATAATGCTTAATGAATACTAAAAATAAATTAAATATATAACTTAAAATCCAAATTTTTATTAATCAATCAATTATATGACTAATATTTGAAATTAACTATTAATAAGAAAATGTGTAACTTTTTATAAAGGGTTTTCTGTAAAAATGCTTGAGAGAAAAAAACATGCGAGTTAACTTTAGACTAACTGTACAATACTTATACAAAACCATGAACGCGTACATTATTTCTCTTTGAACGTTAACATTTAACTTCGAATGAAATATATAGATTTGTATTTTAGATACATTAATAATGAGTTGGCAATGAATTGATTAAATTGACATTATTTATTGGAAAATTTAATATGAAAGGACATTGCAATGGTTGTTGGATAAATTTCTCTTGTCCTGCACTGGTTGTTGGATGATGTGATACTACAGTGGCAACAGTTTTTTTTATAAAATATAGTAAAATAAAATATTCTGTGGACAAATTCCCAGATAAGGATTTCCATGAAGCATTCTCGACAATACCTTTTTAGTTTAGTTTTTCCAAAAAAAATTGAAAATTCACTAAAATAAAAGGACTGAAGTTTGTAAAACTCTGTACAAAAAAAGGAGAAGTTATGGAACTATTCAATAGTAGTATACTAAAACAAATTTCTGAAAATTATATACATGATGAGGACTGAGGAGGTTGTGGAAGAACTTAATTATGAGAACGTAAGAATGTGTCATCCACGCTTTCTAAAATGATTTACATATATTTAATTACAAGTTAATTTGATAGTATAAGGCATATGATTACACAATGCTATCAATAATAGTGACAAATTTTGAGAACAATTTGCTAAATTTTCATTGGATATTCAACTAAAAGAGTATTTTTAAATGGATTGATTATGAGAACAATTTGCTGAAAATTCATTCCATAATCAACAAATTCTAGTAAATTATACGAAATGATTTTTACGTACATATGTTCTCTGCTTCTTGAAGAAGGTATTAGGCTATTAGCACACAACAGGTGATACTATTAGTGTTTAGATGCTGAAGATTGAAGACAATCTTTCATAATCTCCTGAATCCTTCTCTGCAACACCTTGTCCTTAACCCTACCAATCATGTCTTCATAGAAAGCTTGAAGCCTCATAAGCTGACTCTTATCTGCACTCTCCAGCATCTCTCCCCACTCTTTTCCCATATCGAAATACCCAGAAACCCGTAATGAATACGGGATATCTTCCTCTTCATTAAAAGGTTTTCCAAATATGGATCCATGAAGTATGCTTGCATATCTTTCCATCACCATTAGCTTTGATTCAAGCCGTTTAATCTCCTCCGTTGATGAACTTTTGCCAGCATCAGGTTCAGGTACTTGTTCATTGTCCGGTTTCAGCTCATTCGGCCAGAAGACGAGAGTAGGAACATAACTGTCCATAACATTCCCGGTCCCGAGCACTCCATTTCTTCCTCTTCCCCAAGACCACAGCTTGTAACCACCATTTGCCACAAGAACTGTATGTGCAGCTCCGCAAGAAACCTGAACCGGGTCACGAAATCTTGACACGCCTGAAATCTTTCTTGGTACACTGTCGTCTCCTGCTTCCACTTCAGCGAAATTCACATCAGGGCATAACCCTAGTCCTCTCTCCATTCCCCACGACCACACGTATCCCTCAGATGACACCACGCTTGTGTGGAACAACCCACAGTCTACAGAAACTAAGTAAGCGTGTTCCGAGAGCTCTGAAACTGGCACTGGAATCGATGAGCTCTTGGTACTTCCGTGACCTAGTTGACCATTTTCTCCAAAACCGAATGTCCAGCAAATGCTTGGTCCTTTTGGTGTTTCCTTTCTGTAGGTGAGGAGAGCTGTGTGATGAGCACCGCAAGCTATGTCGTAGACTGTAAGACCAGAGTTCTGGTTAAATGTCTCGACAATATGAGGCCTTGCACGGCTTTCTTTATCCCCAAGCCCTAACTGGCCATGATGATTATTGCCCCAAGAATACAACACATAATCATCATAACCATTGTCTTTATTAATCACCTTGGGACCAACAAGGGCAACAACATGTTCATCCCCACATGCTACCTTCAAAACAGTCTGGCCATGGAACTCGGGTACAGGAAATGGAATCGGGATGCTTGTAAAAGACAACCGAGGCTCAGGTTCCCCGTTTTGAGGTGGAACATTCCCCCACATCCACAGACCCCCGAGATTATCAATGGCAAGCGACATCATGGATCCAGCCTTGACAGCACAAACCTACCAAGCGTAACGAAAAATCGTTGTGCTTCAGGCTTCTGAATTATAAACCAACACTAAGAAAGCGTTTCCAGGACCATACCTTTAAATCTGATCTAGCTTCTCTACCTGAATCATTGAGTGAAGAACTAGATGCTTCTTGTTCTAAGAAATTTTTAATCAAGCGTGGTGCCAAGGAATTCTCCCCATCAAAACCTAGTTGGCCATCTATTTACCAGTCAAGGAATTATAGATTGTAGCAGCCAATGCAGACCAAAATAAAAAAAATGTATTGATAAGAAAAAATCATATCAAGCTAGACATGGTAAGATTCCTATAAAGGATACAAATGTTATAACCCCAACACCAAACCGAGCCATCATCTGCCAAAAGCTTACAAGGCAAAAGAAACAAAAGACAAGAGAATGGTCAATACAGATCAATATCAAATCAGGTTCAAAAACATACACATGAGCAAGCTTACATTCGTTCTTGAAGTCCATGATCCTATACACTAAACTCACAAGCCCTCTCGATTAACAAAATGTAGAAACTCCGACACAACCAACAGATGAAACTCACAAGAACGAAGACTTAACTAAGCTAACACATCATCATTATTACCATGATTCGTTCATAGATGCAGACAGGGGAGCTAATTTCATGAAACAGAATCTTTCGATCATCATCACAGTCACCAATTTCTCAATAAAACATCTGATCAAATCAGGAAAAGTGATTCAGACATATGAATAGAAGAAACCACCTGAGAAAGCGAGACTGTGATACGCACCAGCAGCAATACCAACGATTCGAGCCCGATCTCCGATCGCTTGATCTGAGACTTCGAACTCGACTCGAACTGGAACAAGCTCGTCCGATTCCATACCCGTGCCAAGACGCCCGAACATCCCCCTTCCCCAGGAGTAAACATCTCCGTCGCCTGAAATTTTTACCAAGAATAAAAAATCAGCTCAAGAAGAAAAAAAACATAGGAATCTCGCTATCTACTAAATGAAGCTTTGGAATTTTGTTTACCAGTCAGAGCAATAGTATGCGCTTCACCGGCGGCGAGAGAGACTATTTTCCGGGATAAATCTTCAGAGATCAGTAACGCCGGCGACTTGTCCTCCATTGCCACTGCTCGAAGATTTCTGGAACGGATAAGGTTCGTCGTGCTCAGTTGCTTTCTCTAATCCTTGAGGCTTCACCGCTTCAGCAATCAGCACTCGGCAATCTTATTATTTCCTATTATTAGAAAATACTAGGAGATACGTATGCTTGAATTTATATTTTAAATAATTTGTATTGAACTTTAAGTTTATTATTAATGTATTTTTGTCTAAAATAATTATATTTTTTTATATTTCTTCTTGATGATATATTATATGTAATCTCCTTTACACCAGTTGTATTAAATAGTTTCATTTTTTCTTCGATCTTTATATTCTTTTTATTCTTGTAAATCATATTAATATAATATTTGTTAATTTTTTTTAATTTAATATTTGATTTTTTTTGGTTATATATATTTTATTGATTTCATCTTTTTTATTACTTAAAAAAAACCATAGATGACATTTTTATGTGGATATCTTTATTTTTACTATTATTTTTAATAACTTTTATCTTTTTAATAGTTTATTAAATATGTTTTGTGTTTTATAATTTTATTAGTTGAATTTTTGTATAAGATTATTTAAAAAATTTTAACTTATTTAGTCTCATAATTTTTTTTTCACTTGCATTAAAATTTAATTATATTTTTAGTTTATAAATGAAGTTTAAAACATTTAAAAAAATAGAATTGTGCATTTAAAAAGTCTTGTATTATATAATATTTATAAGTTTGTATATAGTTAAATTAAATTTGAATTTATTCTAATATAAATATATATATCAATATTTATTTATGTTTTTAATGTGTTTTAATATGTTTTTAATATGTTTTATTGTGTTTGCTTTAAATATAATTAATTAACTATTTTATTAAATTTGAAGATGACAGGTGGCGTTCTCTCCAGCGCTGATGTGTCACTCAACTGGAGAGAGTTGGCCAAGTTTTATATATAAGATGATCACTCTAACACTCTCAGACTCTCAGCTGCAATGGCATGGGCCTGTTTACTTAACTAGGCTGATTATGAGGGTTTGGAAAATTAGTACGTACTAATTAGGACCAAAGACGCTACCTAAAATCATGTAATCATGTATATCTCATCGTAATTAGTCTTTCCGTTGGATTATTATTACTAACGGATATACAGAATAATCCGTCGTGATTAGCTTTTCTTAATTCTCTAATTTCGGTTATTGCGCCTTTCGCAACTTATTAATAAACATAAGATTGTTGGAGAAAGAAATGATTGTATGATGATTTTTAATGGAGAAACCACATAATTATCTCAATCTTTTTTGGTCAACAACACGTCTAATTCTTAGATATAACCTTGAAGAGGGTTAGGATTAGCTAGGATTAATATATGTTATGGAATACTATTTTCATTACAAAAGAAACACTGTTGTTATACTAATGCAAGTCGCCATGGTTGTAAAGTAAATATATATATTACTCAAAAAAAAATTACAAGAGATATATTTACTTTATTTTTGTTGGCCAAGAGAGATAATATATCCGATCTAATATATATTTTTCATGGATTATATCCGATCGAATAAAACAATTAGAAAGGTGGAGAGAAAAATCTTGGCTTGCGAGGCCAACAAAATAAAATTAAAATTTTATTCGCTTATTCGTCAGAAAAAAAAAAAAAATCAAAACAAAAAAAGAGAGAAGACCTTCGCTTGTTAAAGCTCCTCACGATTTCCTTCTAGACCAAAACTCACTTCCCTCTTCCAGATCTGCTGGTTCCCACTTCCAGAAGAAAATTAGTCAGCAATCGCCATGGCTATGGCGATTAGGTTTACTCTTCTCCTTCTTCTCTTCTTATCGTCTGCAATTGTATCTTTCTCCCTGTACGAAGATCAAGTCGGCCTCATGGATTGGTAACTCGTCTCTTCTTCATCCGATTTCTTCTGTCTATCTCTATTTGTTTCTATGGAGTAAATTAGCTGAGAAAGTTCCGAATGCTTACTACTGCTATGTGAAGTCTTCGAAACTTTTAATGGTTTGAAAGTTTGGATTTAGAAGTCGAACTATCAATTTCGCCAATCAGATTAATCCAATCCGTAGTGTATCTATAATCTGTCAGTTAGTATTTTAGATCTCATTAGCTAGAGAAATTGTGTAACAATATGGTTCATTGAGTTTTCGATTGCCAGTGAATTTGAGATGCGATCGGGCAAAGCTACTCTCTATTTTTGTTGCTGTGTATGGATGTTGCTTTCAAAGGAAATAGGAGTGAAGGAACTAAAATTTGGTGGAATTGTAAGTGTTTAATTGAAAAAAAAAATCAAATTTTGTTTTGCGTAGGCACCAACGTTACATTGGGAAAGTGAAGCACGCAGTATTCCACACTCAGAAGACTGGGAGAAAGCGTGTAATCGTGTCAACCGAGGAGAATGTTGTTGCTTCACTTGATCTCAGACATGGGGAGATATGTAAGAATAGTGATGTTCATATATTTGCTATCCATGCCGATTCTTGAAATATCTTCCACTGTGATTGTCACCGCCCTGTCTCGTTTTTTTTTTGGTTCCTTATTATTTACTTTGCTTTCTTGTTTGCTGTGCAGTTTGGAGGCATGTTCTCGGGACAAATGATGCTATCGATGGGGTTGATATTGCCTTGGGAAAATGTAGGAATTTTGTCTGGATGTACTAAACCTTATATTTGCTTTCACGTGAAACGATATTGTACCACAGTCTTCAACTTTATTTTCTTGGCTTCACATTATCTTTTCAGATGTCATCACACTTTCATCAGAAGGAAGTGCTTTAAGAGCCTGGAACCTTCCTGATGGCCAAATGGTTTGGGAAACTTCGCTGCATGGTGCACAGCATTCAAAGTCACTGCTATCCGTGCCGGTTAGTAATATAAGCCTACTAGTTTTGTTATATGCTTTAAAAGGAGGGCAACTGTTGTTATCATTTTATCATTATAAGAAAACTACTTCGATCTTTAGGGCATTGAAGAGCGACATTTCTGAAATCTTAGTTGTGTCATCATTTCCTTGGTTGCTTGTTTATCAATTAGAGCTATCTTGCAGACAAATTTGAAGGTTGACAAGGCCTACCCGATCCTTGTTTTCGGTGGTGGGTACCTTCATGCTGTTTCTGCTATAGATGGTGAGGTCCTCTGGAAAAAGGATTTCACAGCGGAAGGGTAATGATAGCCTTTTCTTTATATTTGAATTAAGTTGCTTCAAGTGCAGACTGCAGATATGCATATTATAATACTATTGGCGTTTAGTAACATTTTCGATGTGCTTTATGGTGCCTCCTGCAGGTTTGAAGTTCAGCGGGTTCTACAACCTCCTGGAAGTAGTATAATTTATGTGCTGGGATTCGTTAATTCATCTGAGGCTGTTGTTTATCAGATTGATTCCAAAAGTGGAGAGGTAGTGGCGCAAAAAAATATGGCGTTCCCTGCTGGATTCTCTGGCGAAATTTCATCAGTTTCAAGCGATAAAGTTGTTGTACTTGATTCAACGAGGTCAATTTTGGTTACTATTGGCTTCCTAGATGGAGATATTAGCTTCCAGAAGACCTCTATTTCAGATCTTGTTGAGGATTCTGGAAAGGCTGAGATTTTATCACCTCTTCTTAGCAATATGCTTGCTGTAAAAGTCAATAAACGCACTATATTTGTGAGGGTTGGTGGCGAAGGAAAGTTGGAGGTGGTAGACTCATTATCTGATGAAACAGCCATGAGTGATTCACTTCCAGTTGCAGACGATCAGGTGGCCTTTGCCTCGGTTCATCATGAAGGGAGCAAGATTCACCTCATGGTGAAACTTGTTGATGACTTGGATACTGTATTGCTTAGAGAGAGCATTCAAATGGACCAACATAGGGGGCGTGTGCATAAAGTTTTCATAAACAACTATATCAGGACTGATAGGAGTAATGGATTTAGGGCGCTTATCGTAATGGAAGATCACTCATTATTGTTATTGCAACAAGGGGCGATTGTTTGGAGCAGGGAAGAAGGCCTGGCTTCAGTGACCGATGTTACAACGGCAGAACTCCCTGTGGAAAAGGATGGTGTATCAGTGGCAAAAGTGGAGCACACTCTCTTTGATTGGCTTAAGGTATGACTATTCTTAGATTACTAAGTTGGTTTTCTTAATTTCCCTGGAGTTGTGCATTTGACGTCTTCTGGTTTTCTCACCCTAATCAATTGAACTTTTTCTGGTTTTGTTTTAAGGGACACATGCTGAAGCTCAAGGGAACCTTGTTGCTAGCAAGCCCAGAGGATGTGGCAGCAATTCAAGAAATGAGGATGAAGAGTTCTGGGAGGAACAAACTTACCCGTGACCATAATGGCTTTCGGAAATTATTCATAGCACTTACTCGAGCTGGAAAACTTTTTGCTCTGCACACTGGAGATGGGAGGATTGTCTGGTCTATGCTATTAAACTCTCCGAGCAAATCAGAAACCTGTGAACGCCCAAGCGGTATTAGCTTGTACCAATGGCAGGTCCCTCATCATCACGCCATGGACGAGAATCCCTCTGTTCTTGTAGTTGGCAGGTGCGGATCAGATTCAAGTGCGCCCGGTGTACTTTCATTCGTAGATGTGTACACGGGAAAGGAGATTAGCTCATCAGATATGGGTCACTCTGTTGTGCAAGTTATGCCTCTTCCATTTACTGATTCAACGGAACAACGTTTACATCTAATAGCTGATACCAATGGGCACGTCCACTTGTACCCGAAAACTTCAGAGGCTCTCAGCATCTTTCAACACGAGTTTCAAAATGTATACTGGTACACTGTTGAGGCTGATGAAGGTATTATCAGAGGACACGCAATGAAGAGCAGTTGCTCTAGTGAGACTGCAGATGAGTACTGCTTTACTACCAGGGAACTTTGGACTGTTGTGTTTCCTTCAGAATCAGAGAAAGTTATTTCAACTCTAACACGAAAACCAAATGAGGTATAAATATTTGTTTCTAAATCAGTTTTTATCTTGCTTCTTTATTGATTGTTAGTGTTTTTTCTCAAAAACATTTACACATATTATGGTGTTTCCTTTTGTGAGTAGCCATTTCTGGGAAGTTCATTAAATGTTTCGTTTATTAATTATGACCTGCGTTTGATTGTATTTCCAGGTTGTTCATACACAAGCCAAAGTCAACACAGACCAAGACCTGTTGTATAAATATGTATCAAGAAACTTGCTGTTTGTGGCCACTGTGTCACCGAAAGGCGCTGGTGAGATTGGTTCAGCTACACCAGAGGAGTCAACACTTGTAGTATACCTCATTGACACCATCACAGGGCGTATACTACACCGTTTATCACATCAAGGCTGTCAAGGGCCGGTTCATGCGGTAAGTGCTCATGCAAGTTCATCTAATTTCTTGTAACAGATGCAATGCAACTTTCTTACCCTTGAAATGTTTGCAGGTATTTAGTGAGAATTGGGTTGTTTACCACTACTTCAATCTTCGAGCGCACAAGTACGAGGTTACAGTCGTTGAGATCTATGATCAGTCTCGGGCGGTATGAATTCTAACCAAAACAAATTAATAGCTGATTGAGTGTTCTTCGCTCTGTGAAACCAATATAAATTTTATTTGCAGGAAAACAAAAATGTCTGGAAACTCGTTCTGGGGAAGCACAATCTAACAGCACCAATCTCTTCATACTCCAGACCAGAGGTATTTACAAAATCACAATCATACTTCTTTGCTCAGTCCGTGAAAACCATCGCGGTGACGTCAACAGCAAAGGGTATAACTTCAAAGCAGCTTCTCATTGGTACCATAGGGGATCAGGTTTGCACTTTTTTTTTTTTTATATCATATATAGATACCTTTTCCATGGATTGGAAAACTGATACTTAAAACTGTTCATATGAATGATTAGATATTGGCACTTGATAAACGATTTGTGGATCCACGCCGGACACTTAACCCGTCTCAAGCTGAGAAAGAAGAAGGAATCATCCCTCTCACAGATTCGTTACCCATCATCCCTCAGGTTCGACATATACCCATTTTCCATAAGTTTGTTAGGAGTGGGCAATACCTGGTTTGGTTTCTTTGCCCAGTCCTAGTATTAGTGATTGTATTGATTCTGATGCACTGGCCATATTTGACAGTCGTACATA
Source organism: Eutrema salsugineum (assembly GCF_000478725.1). NCBI lineage: Eukaryota > Viridiplantae > Streptophyta > Magnoliopsida > Brassicales > Brassicaceae > Eutrema > Eutrema salsugineum. Next base: position 3,765,143 of record NW_006256829.1, on the reverse strand, counting down.
ACACATTCCCTCAAAGTAGAAGGTCTAAGAGGCATAGTAACAGCTCCAGCCAAGCTAGAGTCAACAACACACGTATTTGCCTATGGAGTGGATCTCTTCTACACAAGGCTTGCTCCTTCAAAGACCTACGACTCACTGACCGATGATTTCAGCTACGCTCTTCTCTTGATCACGATTGTAGCACTTGTTGCAGCTATCTACATCACTTGGGTCCTTTCAGAGAAGAAGGAACTGAGCGAAAAGTGGAGGTGATTGGATCGTTAAAAGGTTTAAAACCCTCTGTTTGGTTTTTCACACTTGTAGAATGTTTATGAATTTTTTGGCACTCTTAGAAACAAACAAAAAAACCATTGGCTTAACTAAATTCTTGATGTTAGGCTTTGGAAACTGAGTTTACAGACTCTTACTTGTGACCTTTGTCACATTCTAGAGTTGCGCTGAACCTTCTGAATTTAAATTTTTATAGAAGCCTCTTTTTAACGTTTTTTGGTTGCAGAAAGATTCTATGTCTGTGATTGCTGACTAGGTTAATCAGCCTCTGCCTTTTGTCGACTACAGATAAAACCTGCCTTTTTACAGTACTTTATATAAGCTTAATCGTTACCTCAAACTTAATTTTAACAACCGTAAAATCGTCATCTTATATATTTTCTTGGACAATATTCTCCCTATATCCCACGCACATGATAATAATAATATTATTTTATGGTTTAATGCGAGAAATAATAATAATAATAATAATCTTTAGGGAGAGTACAAGTGTTACGCCTGACAAATTTGGTGCGAATCAATTATTTGCTTCCTATTTTAAAAAGGAGACGCTTCGCTTCTTCTCACTTCTCTGTTCTCACTACACTTACATTAATCTCTCTGATCCAGCGATGATGAAATCAAACCAGAAACCGAAACCCCACGCGCCACCGCGTCCTCTCTTCTCCTGTGGCTTCTTCCGCCGCTGCACACAATCCGTCCTCAGCCCCACCTCTCCTCACCAGCAACCTCGCCGTAAACCCACCACCACATCCTCCTCCTCATCATCCTCCTCAACCTCCACTTCTCAAAGCTTCACTCAATGGCGTTTCCCTCATCACCTTGACCAAACTCCATCCACCGTTACTCCTCCTCCTCCTCCTCCTCTTCCTCCTTCTCCGCCGCCTCTTCTGGTCACCACCACTCTCCAAGAAACCTTCCAGATCGCAGAGCTTCACCTCACGTCCGTCTCCGAATCCGACAAGCTCCTCGCTCTTCAGCTACTCGAACGGGTCGTCGTACCCGACCCGCCATCCGATCCGACTTGTCCTCCGGGTCTCATGCGAGGCCTCGTCTCTTGCCTCCGTAGCAACAAGATCGTAACTGCCAAATACGTCACCAAGATCCTCCTCGCGCTCTGCCTCGCCGAAGGTAACCGCCACGTGGCGGTCGAGGCGGGAGCCGCCAGAGCGGTGGTGGAAACTGCGGCGGGGCTAGAGATCTCTGCGGTGGAACGCGCCTTAGCTGCGCTTGAGCTCATGTGCACGACGGCGGAAGGCGCGGCGGAGGTTCGTGCTCACGCGATGACGGTGCCGGCGATGGTGGCCGTGATGGCGAGATTAGCCGGGAGGGGCAGAGAATACGCGATAAGCATACTTACGGTGGTATACGGAAGAGGAGGAGTTTCCGGTGAAGAGATTGCGGTGGCGCCGGCGGAGGAAGTGGCGAGGGCGGTGTCTCTGGCGCTGGAAGGAGAGTGTACAGCGAGAGGAAGAAGAAAAGGGGCCCACTTATTGAAGACCCTTGAGGAATATGGACGGTTGGATCTGAGTCAGAATGGTACATGAGGAAAATAAAATCTAACGGTGGAGATTATGTCAGATAAAATAAATCTGAAAGCTAGTTTGGGGTCACGGGCTTGTTGTTCTTTTGTTAAAGAAGTGTGGGCCTTCGTCTCTGTCTCCCCTATCTATGTGTATATATATATTATATAGTCGCTTTTTCCTATATATATTGTCTTAAACTACGATTTATTAGTCGACAAAAAAAGAAGAAAAAACTACGATTTATTAAGTAGTAAAATTCGAACGACCCAAAATCATATTAATTCTGACAAAGAAAATACATTGTGAAACCATCTTTAGATTGCATGACAATCAAACTCATTTATATTACTTCTTCTAAATAATTTTCAATGCTCAAGTTAAAAAATGTTAGAACGTTGTTAAATATGTATGATGTTACTTGGTGGAGATGGTTTGGTACGTAAACTTTATACATTTTTCATTATATGTAGTAGTGATGGTGAATTTGATTGATAGCATGCTAAATGGTGAAACGATTATGTGATTTTATAGGCCTCTACCGGACTACCAATCATAAAACAATTATATTTGAAAGGGGTAGATATATACACATATATATATATATATAGCTATGAGTCTATGACCAATGACACTGTTAATAAATAACGTAAATAATTGGAGAACTATCTAATATCTATCTCTAGAATGATCTTTGCATGTACAAACATTCTTATGTTAATCCTAGCTTCTCAGGCGTCTATATATAGATTCAAGTAACCATATGGTTCTGGTCTGATGAAGTTGCATCTTACAATGAAAGAGAATATATACTTTAGAAATAAGAAAACTCATGTGTTTTTGCCTGTTCATGGATTGGTCATCTTCCGAGTAACTAACTATTAGCATTAACATATGTGGTGGTCTCTGTTTATAGCTGAGAGACAATTCCACAGAGACCGGAATATGTCCACGTCATTTCATATATTTAGCAATACTGATAATATACTAAATAACAACACTTAAATCAATAACCAAAATGATTGAAGCTTATAATACGAATTAAATTGATTCATGCTCTAAATATCCAGGGGAAAAAATCGACTACATTTCGGTCTATCCTGTAAAAATCAGAATTAATGTACACGAACGTCTTGTTTAATTAAATTAACGTACATCTACATTGTTTGACCTAATACACGTTAAAGTATTGATATATACATATATATATATATTTGTATATTATACACATAACTAATACATAACTAATACATATATCACCAGCATAGTATAAATAACAAAAAACTGATATAGCTTTTCTTCAAATTGGCATTTTTAGGATATAAAAAAATTCATGACCTACTGATCCTCAAAATTTTAAAATCGGTCCTACAAGAGCTGGACCGGAATCCTTCCCACAAGAACATCTTTAATTAGAATTATAAATACAGATTGGCCAGGGGGAACAATGACTTTAGAGGGTTTGTTTGCCTTTTACTCCATGATACTGATGGTACCAATACGCTGGATCGGAGTCGATCGGAACCAACTGAACATTTATTATATTAATCTAGTACTCTTAACTCCTAACACTTTCTGAATAAGCAATCACCAATGTTAAGAACTTGCAAGTCATAACCCTCGCTCAAATTCTTAGTTTTGTTAGTCTCGAAAGTATAATTTTAAGGTTAAAAAAAAAAAGTATAGAATATCTCTAGTATAATTACATCCATTAATTTATCGATTTTATTTACATTACTAAGTGTAGATAATTTGTAAAGAACTAAATTAAAATTCATTAACATCGATCCTACATATTTTATATTTAACTAATGCCAAACATTTTTATTGTTGACAATTACTAATTAATATCAAATATTAAACTAATTCTATATCATCATTCATTTTTAGCTCTTTATAACCAACACAACATGCTTTCACTTTGTGTACTATTTTGTCAGACCAACTCTTTGTCAATTTCCGCTTTTTCAGTATTTAGAGTTTAGACCCTTTGTATTCCATATAATAAGCTCTACAATAGTTCAGAATTTAAACCTACAATATAATATTTTCCATAATTTAGATCTTAGATTACTCGAATTTTTTATTCTTATCCAATCAGAATAAATCACTGGTGAAGAAAAGGAAGTAGTCTGTCACACAAGAATCCAAAAAAATGATATATTAGGGCATCTCTAACCCACCTCTATTTTAAAGGTGAAAATAGAGATTATACTCTAATCCACCTCTATTTTCACTTTTAAAATAGCAATCTCTATTTTAAAGGTGAAAATAGAGATTATGCTCTAATCCACCTCTATTTTCACTTTTAAAATAGAGATTGCTATTTTTTCCTCCAAATATATAAAGAATTCTATTTTTTTTTCTCTATAATAGATGTAAACTTTTTTATTTGTAAAGTAGTCCTTTAACTTTTAAATCTTTGGAGATGATCTTAGCAAAATATATATTGATTTTTTTTTTTTAACATCATTGAAAAAGATATAAGATTCGAAAATTATTAATAGAAAGATCTATTGCCTTCAAAGCAATGTTCTACATCTCCAAACGCATCTCTAAAAAGTATCAAATATACCATAATCTCCACACAAAAATTCACAGGTCCACAATCTTTCCGAATTATAATCATGTGTTTTTCTCATACATTATCTCTTTCAATTTTATGTTTCCTCGTCACTATACAGACCATCCGATCCGTACCACCACAACCACCGGTTCGATGCGACCAAACCGGCTGCACCATCTCGAACGCGTACGGCTCGTGGCCTGACCGGAAAAACTGCAACGCGGCTAACGTCACATACCCAACGACGGAGGAGGAGCTTCGTAAAGCCGTGGCTTACGCCTCTGAGCACAATCTCAAAGTCAAAACCGTCACCAAATTCTCTCACACCATACCGAAACTCGCTTGTCCTTCCGGTTCAGACGCAATGTTAATTAGCACGTCAAAATACAACTCGGTTATCGAAATCGAACCGGATCGATTAACGGTTACGGCTGATGCCGGAGTTTCGTTGAGAGAGCTGATCGATAAAGTGGAAGGAGCTGGGTTTAGCATCGGAACGTCACCGTATTGGGAAGGAGTGAGTGTCGGTGGGCTGATTAGCACTGGGTCCCACGGAAGCTCGTGGTCGGGACGAGGCGGTTCGGTTCACGATCATGTTGTCGGAATCAGCCTTGTTGTTCCCGCGAATTCATCGGAAGGTTTCGCAAAGGTCATAAGAATCGAAGAAGGGAGAGACGATAAGCTTCTTAACGCCGTTAAAGTGTCATTGGGTGCTTTAGGAGTCATCTCAAAGGTATATAACTTAACGCCGTTTACATTGCTGTGTGTGTGTGTTTTTTAATTCATTTTTTTGTTTGTTTGTTGCCAATTTTATAATTTTTGTAGGTGAAGCTTTCGATAGAGAAAGCCTTCAAGAGAAGTATTACGTATAACTTCACATCTGACGTGGCTCTTGAAGACATTTTCATGGAGCATGGGAAGAAATTCGAATTCGGAGACATAACTTGGTACCCTTCTAGAAAAACTGCCGTTTACCGTTACGATTTCCGATCACCAGTCAACGTTCCCGGAAACGGAGTCAACGACTTCATTGGTTTTCAGTCCAATAACATCTTGGTCTCTAAAGGTGTTCGAGCATTAGGTCAGTTCCTTTTTTTTCTTCTAGTAGACAGCATTGCTATATCCGGTTTAACTAGTAACGGGTTAGATGTTCAAAATCAAAATTTGGATTTTTGAAAATTACTGTTCCAGAGAAGGCGCTTGAATCTAGTAAGAACGAGAATGGGAAATGCAAGACCGCGGATACTACGTTGGCCTACAAGAAATTAACCGGGAACGGTCTAAAGAACAATAAAGGTTTAATCTTTACCCGTTATCCGGTTATAGGAAACCAAGGTTTGATGCAGACTTCTGGGTCTTGTCTTTACTCATCTTCCAGTAGAATTGATGTCTCTTGCCCTTGGGACCCGAGATATAACGGTCTTTTCTTCTATGAGACGACTGCGATATTCCCCGTTTCTAGGTTTAGAGATTTTCTCCTTGATATAAAGAAGCTACGAGACTTGAAACCCGAAAGACTATGCGGCATCGATATCTATAACGGTATCCTCATACGTTTCATCAAGGGCTCAAAGGCTTATCTTGGCCAAACAGGGGATTCTGTAGTCGTTGACTTTAATTATTACAGAGCTAACGATGCGTTGACCCCAAGACTGAACCAAGATGTGATGGAGGAGATGGAGCAGGTGGCGTTTGTCAAACACGGTGCGAAGCCGCATTGGGGGAAGAATAGGAAAGTGGGTTTCTTTGGCGTGAAGCAAAAGTTTGGACCTAACTTTGATAAATTCCTGGAAGTGAAAAACAAGTTAGACCCTAAGAAGATGTTCTCTAGTGAATGGTCAGATGAGATTCTGTTTGGAAGAGAAGGTTCCAAGTATGACGGATGTGCGCTTGAAGGGAATTGTGTGTGTTCAGAAGACAGACATTGTAGTCCTTCCAAAGGTTACTTTTGTAGACAAGGTCTTGTTTATACACAAGCTAGGGTTTGCAGATTCTCGTCGGCTCAAGTTTCAAGGGCGTAATAAAATTTTATGTTGAATATCATGTTATTCGTGAAGAAGAAAAATTATTCATCCAGTGCCGAAAAGATAGAGAATGAAAAATCATTCTTCATCATGAATGTATTGTATTAGTCTCCTCTCGAAGATCATTATTAGTTAATAATATTAATGTGTTCCTTGAATTTCCATAAATGTTGGGATATGTATATGTTATCGAATATGTTCTTTTAGGTATATAATAATCCGCATTTACCTCTTTCGAAACAGACATTATTTTTTGTTGGTTTTTTATAGATTGACATGTTTGAACAATCGACTTATATATATTATATAGTAGTTGATTCACTTTTGATTTTTGGTTGACTTTTTTTTTTAAAACAATCAATTTGTATTTTGGTTGATTGATTACACAGTTTTATTTTAACCTTTTTCTATTCATTAACTGATATTTTATTTTCATCGATATATTTCATATGATAGAATTTTATTATTTTTTGTTAGTTTCTATAAGTTCTACTTATTTGCGAAATCGACTAATATTGTATACTAGTTGACATAATTCTGATATTGATTAACTTATAGTAAGCAATCAACTTATATTTTGCTTGGTTGATTTTTTTTACAAAATTGATTTATTTTAACCAATAACTTCATATTTTTATTCGTCGACTTATAATTTATTTTTGCTAACTTATTTCTTATGGTAGAATTTATATTTACTTCTATTGTATACAGTAACTAAATTTTGATGTTGGTCGATTTATTTTTAAATAAATATTTGATATTTTGGTTGATTGATTTTTATAAAGTCAATTTATTTTAACCATTGATTTATTTTTTCTACTACTCGACCTATATTTGATTTTGATTAACTTATTTCGTATTGATAGATTTTTGTGTGTGGCTTATTAATTATCCGTTTTAATCTGTTGTCTAAAAAACCAATAAAATATTTAACGCATTTGCTTCCGACCGTTATGGGACCCCACTCCTATTCTAGATAGAATAGGAAACTTTTTTATTTTCTTGCATAGAAAAGGAATTCTCAATACCTATTTATTTGATTATATTCTATACGATTCATGATTAATCAAAATATCTTGACCCATTGATTAAGGTCTTACTTGTACTTTGCATGGTATCAAATTTCAGCCAACACAAACAAACTATAGCATATTTATTCAACATCCTACACTCTTCCTCGGCAATGAAATATTTTTTCACTCGCTTATTCCTATATCCCATCTGATATTATTGACTTAGAATTAATTTGTTGCTGTCTTTGTTATCTCAGTGATCTTATTGGTTATTGCTACCACAGGCCACAAGCTAGCGATCCGCCATGCAAATGAATTTTCTTAAGGTACCCTACAAACAAATGTGGATATCGTTGCTTAAGTTTGAAATTTCGAGCAAATCTTCTTTCCTTGTAATGTTTTATTTGATGAATTCGTCTTTACTTTCTCCTCGCTCTCGGTTCCAATACCCATTCAAGAACCATCTCTTCTCTCTTCTACTATCCCTCTCCCGTGCCATAAAATTTAACAAACCAAAAATATTTTCAACGTATTCGTAAGTAAACTAATACTTCTCTAAGTAACAATAAAAAAATTCTATATTTTACTACCAATCTATTTTTTGTTTTAAATTAGTCTACAATTTTGCATGTTTTTGTTTTTTTTGCACGTTACTTTACCACTCTTGGTTTTTTAATCGACAACTATTTTTAATATATGCCTTAAAAATTCTGGACTTTGGATCACAGTCTCCTTCGCTATATGAGACCAACTGTTGATAATAACATATTTAAGACGAAAGCTTTTCTCTCCAAAAAGGTTGAACTAGTGACCTTGAGTATCTCAAGAACCAGTATAACATTACCTCCTTGTTAATTAATTAATAATTGTTTTGCAGAATCTCTTTAAGTTGGGCATTTTACTTAGCTTACTTACTCTTTTGTTAGAATTTTTTTCAGACAAATGAAAACTTAAGATGGTTCATTTTTAGGTTTTCCTGTGAGTTTGAGAAAGTTGACATGTAAAAAGACACTTCACACCGGCTCGAACGGTAACATTTCGACCCAAAAAGAATAATGCAACGGTAAAAATTTATAAATCTGTATAAAATAAAACGCAGCTAAAAGGTATCCCAAAAAACGAAAAACATACAAGGCCTAACAGGGGCAGTTAATGTAGTTTTTGTTGTTCAAAGGGTAGTAATGTAATAAAGAAATGTCTATGAAGTAAAAAAATCCAAGAACTGGAGGAGGATTCACTTTATTGTTTCCTGTCTGAGTTATTCTTGATTTCAATAGAAATGATGTCTCTTTTGTATCCCTCTTCGCTTCCTCTGTTAATCGCCCAGTATCTGTTTCACATTAGCAAAGTTTGTTAGAAGTGGAGACAAAGATTCCAAGGAAGAGCTCTGTTCTGGAAACTAAAGTTGAAAATAAAACTCAGTTCTAAATAATGGCATTGCAGAAGAAACACTAATTACGTTTTCATGAAAGCCAGTTTTTTTTTATGAAGTCATTGATTTTGAGATGAACCAAGCAAATTCCAATCTTAAACGATGATAATTAAAAAAATAGGTGGTCGTAGCAAACATACCTGCACAAATCCCCCTCAAGTTCTCTATCATTAGCCATTTTCTGTAGAAGGACCACCTTGCTTCTTAGCCAAGCTTGTTTTCTTCTTGTAAGGTGCGCGTTTTCGAGCCTGAGAGTTCTCACCCGTCAACATTTCACCCGTCAACATGTAAACATTCCCAGGCTCATCAAGAGTGGTGAAATCAGCAGGGTTTCTGTTTAAGCTGCACTCCATGGATCCAGAACTGATCTTCAGAGGCCTCGTAGAGGCATTACTGCTGCTCTCTGCTTTTCTCTTCAGTTCCTTCTCTTTCTCCGCCATGTGAGACTTCAATGGGAGAATCAAGGAACCTGATGCTCCGAGAAGCTGGATCCTCCCTTGCTCGTTTCTCCTAGGAAACACCTGGTTTTCAAGACTACCGTAAACCGGCGCGACTGTGTCTGTTCTCATGGATCTATTCACTTGATGTTGTTGACTCCATGAAGGCTCTGCATTGTGAATCGAAAACGAAGGCGGCGGTCGAACGATGGGGAAAGTCGTGCGTATAGGCTCTGGTGGTGCGACTCTGTTTCCGTAGGGATCAAAAGGTAACTGCTTGGTTTGGTAGGCTGACCTGCTAGACTCCCCTGTTTGAAACTGGTTAACCGGAGGAAAATGTCTCCTAGTGAAGTTAGTGTTCCCGTGGTGGCCAGCGGGAGTGTTTGGTCTCACCCGAGGATCCATATGGCTGAGTAACTCCATTGCCGGCATAGAGCTATCACTAGCAAAGGCGTCCATTGTTCTGCTGCTATTAGCCCTAGAAGCCCCAGAAGCAGCAGCAGCAGCATGTTTGCAGCCAAATGATAAATCTGGAGTGTACCCACATCTCTGCATCCCATTGAAGTTTAAGTTCTGTGGATGCATACCAAAATATGGTTGCTGCTGCACGTTGAAAGATACAGGCCTGTGTTGCGGTGGCATCATAGAAGATGGCCAGACAGGCTGAGGAGCTGCTGCTGTTTCTCTGTACGGAGGAATGCTCTGGCATGTGTTGCACGGCCGTAGCACCCGGTATGAAGACGGAGTTGGGACCGGATTAGGAGCCATCGTAGGAAGATTCCCATGCCACTGAGAGTTGTGACCAGTAAACCGGATGGAGCTAGGACGGTTTGGTTGGGGAGGAGGACGTCTCGCAAACGGAGAAGGCACGAAGGGCTGACTTACTGGGGCAAAGCCAATAGATCTCTGCTGTTGGTTCCCAATCGGGAAACGTTCTTCCTTCCTTGCATTGCTCTCACTAGGTTGTGGTGGTCTTGATGTGTTGTTGACATTGTCCTCAAGTGAGTTGCCGTTATCGTAGGTTTCGTTGAGATCAATCAGAAGACCATTGGATTTGGGTGGTGCCGTTTCTTGTGGCTGCTTGTTTCTGACGTCATCTTCTTTGTCCGGAAGAGTCCTCTCGTACTGGTTTTTGGCCAGCAGCTCGAGTACCTCCCTGGGAAAGTTTCGCTCTTGATCAGTCGTGATCTCCTTTACAGAACCATCCTGCCAAGTAAAACGATTCCGTTATTATTTTGGTCTAATACAAAGCCTTACCTAAAATCATATAAAGAACCAAATTTTGGAATAGGAAGCAAAGATAAGTTTTACCATTTGCAGCTCACAAGATGGACCTGCAATCTCTTGACGATAGTTTGCTTCTGCTTCTTTTGACCTCACATGACCACTGCTTTGCAAACGCAAGGAAAGGTCCGGCTTCTCCTTAAGCTGAGGGACAGATTTTCTGACATATCCTTCTGAGGCCAAACGCTCTTCAAACGAACCGCCCACACTTTTCTCATTCAATGAATCTCGAGTAGATTGAGAACTTGCGTTTATGGAAGGACCGGTTCGCGGTTTAACTTGATTTCCTCCAGAATTAGAACCGATGGGGGTACTCTTCCCGTTATCTATTGCTGGCTTGTTGTTCTTCTTCTTGGACGAAGCGAGCTTCTTCTCTGGTCTCTGAGAATCTTTCTCCTTGGTTAAAGACTGCACAGGAGTTGGTAAAGCACTCTTACTAGGACCTGCATCAGCGTCACGGATCCCCTCTTGTGAAGTTTCACAAGGAAGCGTTGGTAAGAGCTCGTCAACGACCTGAAATCTTCTGTTCTTCTTCTTACCCCTGATAGGATCTTCTTCTTCAGTTAATTCAGTATCACCTTGACCAGCGTCTTCACAGCTTTTGGATGCATTCTCAGAAGTTGCGCCGACTGTGCTTAATTCCCGCCTGACATAATTGTTTTCAGGTAACAGCTTTCTTTTCCTACCCCTACCAGACTCCATTTTCGAAGAAGAATCTTTGGCTCTGATAAGATCAATAATCTTGGTCTCATCGTCAGCAAGCAAGTCGTCCATTCGACGAACCTTGCGAGTTTTCCTACGCTGCAACTCACTTACACCTTCTGATGACACGTTATCGCTTTCCATTGGAACACGACTTCCTCTACGGTTCTTGGTTGCCTTAGACGGCGCATCCTCAACCACGCCAGCTATCTCAGATGACTCGAAAGTTGTCACAGCCTGATCCACATTTTGCTTCTCTTTCCTGCTGCTAACATCCATTGATGGTTTGTTTACTTTTTCTTTCAGCTTCTTGTTGCTTACTTGCTCTGGACTCGCCACCTTTCTGCTCTTGCTCCTAACAGTAGATACATCCGTAGGTCGAGGAGGAGACGTCCTGATGACAATCCCAGTAGCTGCAACTGTTTTAAGATTTTAAGATATTAGTTTTCCGCTTCACGCGCACACTTTGATTTTAATTTGCTCGACCTGAGAAAACAATTACCTGGCTGATAATTCTTCTGAGATCTCTCACAGTTAACATCCTCATTCTGCACAATAGCTTTACCTGAAGGAAAAAAAATGATTATACAAAAGTGTTTATGGTTGCTATGAATTACGAAAGTAAACCTAGCAGATGATGCGTACCTTTAATAGCAGCTCTCCTTTCTCTCTCCTGATCGATGACAGTTTGTGAATTCAGTTGGCTCTGAGTAGGGATAGCAGAAGAGCTTTCACCGAGCTCTCTCTCGCCAATGGTTCTTGAGCTTGAAGGCAGTTCATAATCTGAAAGCAACCCACATGCATAAGTTCAACTAGACAGCACTATATCTAATATGTATATATAGACACATAAACACGATATTTGAAATGCGTTTCACCACCACCTTGTGTCTCATCAGCATTTATATCTCTGACACAGGGCGTACAACGCCACCATTTGAACTTTGGACCAGATAAAGAAGGGAGATAATAGTTTTGGTTCACCAAACGAAGACTTTCCTCATCAAACGGCCAACATTTTCTATACTCTTTCTGACGGGTTTCAGCTACGAATGAACTGCATGAATTAATAAGAAGAAAAACTCATTATGTTCATGTCATTTCATCTTGTACCTTGCTACAATATATATGCATCTGGAAGTCATCACATCATATATAACAGACATATAAATATATACATATATATATATATATATATTATAATCTATCAAAGTAATTGAAAACAGAAACATACTCTAACAAGGAAGGAAAGTTGATAACATAAGGTCAATATAGTAGGCTCACCGCATGGAGAAGTGATTACAATTTTCCATGTCAGTCTCGTTGGCAGCGCCTGCGAGATCTACGGATATCGAGTTGATGTTAATGGAGGGTCTCATTGATGTGCTTGAAAGAGATTTTATGCCTTAGTGATGATGATAACGTCCATAATTATACGTACGTAACGTACCCACTATTATACTCTTCACAACGTACTAGAGCTGCAAATGCCATGCATAATAATATTCATTAGCATCACGAAGCAGAAGCATTTAAGTTATATAGATCATAATGTATAATAACAATAGTGCATGATGATGAAATTGTTGTTGCGTATAAAAACGCAACCCTTCAAAATCTTTACTTCCCATATATATGACACCAGAAATCACTCTAAATTGATTAAGGGCCAAATTAGGCTAATATATACCATAACGCTCAAGCATATCCCATGTATATCCACATAAAATAACATTCATAACAAACATATATTAACCCTACAATTTCATGGAAATCAAAATTTTAAAACCCTAAGGTCTTACATAAAATCAATAACCAAATTCTTAACCAGCATCCCATTTCATAAAACAAAAACTAATCATTCAAGTGATTTTTCGACATCTAACACTCAACATTAACCTATCTATAATCACCGACCAAAAATTAGGGTTTTCAGACAGCCCCAAACTGTAACATATTTTTCAGACAGCCCAAAAAAAAAATATATATATAATATATCACGGATCCGTTTCATTTTGATGTCCGAATTACAGACTCCAAGAAACGTCAAAATCAATCTGAGTAAATTAGGGTTTAAAATCAAATTATTTAGAACCCGATTAACAGATAATAAGACACAAAAAATTAACCGCATGTGATTAACAAAGATAGCGAAAGACCCACCAATTAATACGGGTCAGATCTATCCGCACGTGAACAGTCCCTGAAGAAAAAAAAAACAAAAAAAAATGTAAGAACAGCGAGTTTCGAAGAGACGTATAAATGAACAGTGAAGAACCCTTAAAAATAAAAAACGCGAAGTCAGCTATTAGTCAAGCTAAATCTCGGCCCACAAGATCCAGCCATAGCTGAAACCTTAAAATCGAAAAAATCGGAGATCTGTGTCGGAACCACCCACCTGGAGAGATCCGACCAGATAAAGGGCAAAAAAAGCGATGCGAGATTTGAGCTCGATCTTAAGCGGCAAGCGAAAAAAACAGTATCGGAAGATTGAGAAGGATCTGGATAAGAGGATTAGATAAGGTTTAAGGATTGATTCGTCGGGAGATGAGCAGAATTTGACTGCGATTTTTCGAGAAACCCTAGAACGCCGTTTCCTAGCGAAAGGGGAGAGAGAGAGAGAGAAAAAGGGGGACTTTTTTTTTTTCTTTGGCTTGTAGAGAGAGACTGTTGAGAACAAAGAGAGAGAAAGTGGAGGTCTCTTATCCTTGAAATGAGGTTGTTTTACGTCGAAATGAGGGGTTAATTTATAAAAATAATAATTTATTGATAAACACAAAATAATTTATTTAATATAAAAACAACTCATCTATGGAACATGACACTGCCATGTCACCATCTGGTCTGCCTATTTCTATTTACACGAAACAGTAGTACGTATCTATATATAATATATATGTATATATTGTTTACACGTATACGAGCTGTGTATTATGTGTCAATGGTTAAAAAGGATACATTTCTATCAATGCAAATATATCTTTCTAATAAGTGAAAAAAATCTACATTAATGGAAACAGCTGCATTAGGGTAACAGGTATCTAAAGAAATAAACAAGATAAAAGAGAAAATAATCTTTTGTTAAGGGAAACATTTCATTTACGTTAAAAAATCTAAAAATCCTATATACGTTTTGGGTGTGATAGGATGGGGCACAAGAAACCAATGAAAAATGTCCACGTGGCCGTAATGTGCGGTTCTTATCACAACCCATTTGTTGTGTCCAGAAAAAGAAAACCCTAGGCGCGTGTTAATCACGGTGTTTCCTTTTCGCGTGTGTGCACGTTTCGTCCGTGGCGCGGATCGGAAAGCGAGCGTCGGCACGGAGGAGGAGAGAGATTGGAGCGTGTGGTTCACGTGAGAGGAGAGAGACTGTGGAAAATGTGGGACCACAGAGAAAAAATAAAAGCCCTAAAAGCATGATAATATTGTATGGGTAGGTGATGTTACCCTAGATGAGCCCATTTACTCAATAAATGACGATATATATTAACCCTAACACCTTTTTTCCCCCAACTAAAGTTTACCACAGTAAAAAGATAAGAAAGGTTTGGTTCACATAAACCAGATTCTTTTTCTCTTTTTTTTTTGTATATACTATTTAGTAATTTACATATATATATATATATTGATTTCGTTATATATTTATTACATAGTAATGCTGGTGTATTTTTTTAATTGTTTCTGTCTTTCGGTGGTAGAATCATCACATGGAACACCAACCTAATCGGATACCCTATGATGTAAGCAATGTTTAACAAAAAAAACCAACTTCGTTTTTTTCATTAGACCTTTCATATTCGATATATACAGCAATTAATTGGATGTTGAGTCGTTGACTCTTTGTTTTTATCAAGTTCGTCGGTATAATAAACTAATTGCATAATTGAGATACAGATTGGGATTTAACTATTAGACCGCTAATGCGTTTTTTTCCTCTTTAAGTTTGCACGTATTGGCACACACATATATAGATAAGTGAGTATCATCAAGTTGCGTTAATTATTTACAAACGTATACTTATACATTTATACTAACATTGGTGAAAATAATATACTAGATCAGGTAGATATATATTTATATATTGCCTCTTAGAAAATATTATTATACGGTTAGATGAGTGATGGCCTTTAGACTTTAGTGGGCTTTATCTTTTATAACACATTTCTCTCTCCTTGTTATACTATATTTTCATAATATTCTTTCTTCGGTAAATTGGATTTTTATTTTTTCCTAGTTTTTGTCGGCTTTGATGTTCTTATAATACTATTCTTTCCATAGAAATTTAGGTTTGTTACTTTTAGTCTATTTTGGGGGAAAATATAATCCCCTTTTTCTTCCCACTGACATATATACATATATATATATATATGTAATTTACTTTTGCAAAAGATCAAATTTCTTGTTTGACGCAATTAATTATGGGTTTGACAAATTGTGATATATATACCAAAACGTGTTAATGATCCATTTTGATTTATTTGGATTTATTATCTACCTTTTTTTAACGAAGATTGCACATTAACACACCCCCTCTAAAGTTTCTGGCTAATTTTCATAATGTAATAACTTTATGGAAAAAGAATTGAGCACATATTCGTGATGATCCTTATTTTGAGATAAAAAGCGAGGAACCTATCTTCAACCAACCAAACATTTTATCTAGACCATATAAATCAAGATTCATATATTTTGAAATATTATCCACACGTATTTGGAACTCTATGAAGGATATTTATTAATATATAATTAACCGATACACTTTTAGGTTTACATACGTGCACAACTGCACATTTGTAAGTTTATATACGCAAGTTGATATTTATAAATACAAGCCGATACAACGTACATATATGTATATATATGTATAGATAGAGAAAGAGAGAAGCGGTAGAAAAAGGAAATAAAAAAAGAGGAATTAAGATGAAAAAGGACAGCTTTAAGGAGATGCTTTGGCCACCAGCGATACCATCATTTAAGCTTTGCATGTGCCTCTCTGTTAGCATCTCGACAACCACATCAACCTTCTCTCTCTCTCTCCCCTTTTTATCTCTTGGATTTTTACTTCTTACACACACCCCAACATCATCATATCTATTTATACTTATATATGTGTTTATATATACACTTAGTTTCATGCATCATCTCTGTGTATCACCCATTATATATGTTGTGGATCCCTTCGAGTTTATTTGATCTTCACTTACAAAATACTTCATTTTTAACTCGAAAGTTTAGTTGGGAAACACACAATCTTCTGGCCTTGATGTTTGATACATCCATTGATCGATGAAAGCTTATCTCATTTGCTTTATATTAAATAAACTAACCTAAATTCTCTGTAAAAAAATTGATTAGTAGTATATCTGCTATCAATGATTCAATGGTGAGACTATTTGTCAAAAGTCTAAATTTGCTATCAACAAAAATATGTTAGATGCATTCTGTGATTGACCAAAGTTATTAGTTTTGATCCTATAGTATTAATTAATGATTTACGTATTCACATTTATCATCAATTATTGATTCTAAATCTAAGACAGTTATATCTTGAAGATCCGAAATTTCTTAACTATAAAAAATTGTAGGTGATGAGAGTTTCTTCAGCGTATAGTGAACACCAGATACAATGGAGCAGTTTTAATAAATAAATAAAAACTCATTGATCAAGTAAAGAGTGGTGATATTGCCTGTTGATTTGCATCGTGGGCCATGTAAGACTATTCAGATATTGGCTATTCGTATTTAATTATACACGCATTCTCTGTGGGCCATTAAAATTCCTTATAAGCATTCGAGCTAACTACTAGTTAATATAATGGATGAGCGATATGTTTATGCACGCAGATATACACTTGCGTACGGTTCAATATGCTGAGATGTGTTAGTTCCTAGTCAACATTCAAATCACTTATCAGAGATCTATTTGGTTCTCTGGAGGGTCCAAACATGCTATTCTATATGTAAAACAAGAAAAATCATAATTTTGGATATAATAATTCTCATTAAACGCATGATCAAACCTCTTATAAATGTTGTTAAAGAGTAAATCATTTTCCTCGGGAATGAGCTTGTATTGTTTCAAACACAACTTACATGATAAAAACATTTTCACATTAAAGATATAAAAATTTTGGTATTGAATTGGTTAAAAAGGAAAATGTAAACGCCAAACGAAAACGGAGCTTCTTCTAATTTCGTTGCATTTGGCTTTTGTGATGAAGATATAAATATGCAGAACAAACACACTAATACGTAAACATAAAAACAAAAGCAAACAAATAATAGAACACACTACGTACTATATTTTGTTCCAAAAAAAAACATCAATACTATTTCAGTTAACTACGATAACTATTCCTGATGGATACGGACAGATGTAATATTTTTCTTTTAGAGTATAAGAAACAAGTAATATTTTAAGAAAAAGAGGACGCTTTGAAGGTTTATAAATCTATCGTGGAACTATAAGCCACGTAAATTTAACTGAGGAGCGAAAGATCGAATGTTATTTGTGAAACCAAATCGGAAGATATTTGAGGGTGATTTCCGGATTTCAAATTTGAAATTTCACGAACCACAATCTCATCTCAGCTTTTCTTTCGCTAATCATTATTTTTATTTTTAGATCGATGCATAATGATAATGCATGCATGTGTGTGTTCGTTACGTACGTATATGCCTTTATCTAACTAATTATGATATTACTAGGTCGTAATTATGGTGGCAACGTAAACCCTCAAGACACGATGATATCATATATTAGCTCCAACTTTCCACCAAAATCCATAAGCAAAGCATGGAAATACACGCCTGTGTTTTTGTGTGTCCGATATTTTCGATGGTATACTAATAGAAAAATTACGAGAGAATGTAAAAAAGATTTGAACTACCTAGATTTTCCTAGATCATTACTACGATAGTATTAATTTATGGATGTATTTATTATTTTTACCGCAACTTCACTAATTTAAAAGTACGTATACAAATTTTACTAAACTACGACGACATGAATTAATTAAATAAAAATTATACGTCTAACTTTGATCTTATATTGAAACTGAAACTTTTACCTTATATTTATAAAAACTAAGTGTTTATAATGCGGCCAACAAGAGATACGGTCTCGTCGTCTCGATCGTAACAGAGTTATACCATTCCATCTAGTAAACTAAACGTAATATGAAGATAATTTATATTGAAATTTTGATGGTGTCACTTGATTCCCCTAATGTTTTTAGTTGGTCCGCCCAGGGTAATATGTGTATGATACATAAATTATATATCTATATACATATATATGTATGTAGTTGTATGGATGGAATGTGATTATAAATGTTGTAGATATATATGATTCAAAGAATACTTTTTTGTTCACAAAGAATAGACAAATATTATCTTCCATGTAAAATAATAACAAACCAACTGACGATGAATTGGGATGGATAGAATAAATACCCAAAAGGTGTTGCCGATTCGTTTGCTCCATATCTAAGGTCTCACTAGGAACCTAGGTTCTGACTATCCTGGTTCAGCAAAATAAAAAACCCAATAAACGATGATTATTCATCAACTGGTTATTTGCACGTGCAAACGATGGCGAATTACAATTATTGAGTGAATGTAATATGTATCTGTAAGACAATCTGTTTATAGAAAACTCGGTTTCATCGTTTAAAATTCTATGTTACTTAGTGTAATTTTATTCTTTAACCAAACGATATAATTATTATATTGTCTTCAACCAAACTGCTGCTTGCAAAACATCAACAGATCTTTAATTAAAAAAACATCAATACATACTTGAGTTTTAATTTTATTGGTCAATGCAATTAATGGCGCGCTGACCTAAAAATGGAAAAAATGATCAATAATTTGGACCGTATAATACAAAAAAAGAAATTAGAAATCAATAGAGACGGGGACTGGATTTCCTAAATTCAAGTTTGACCAACAAAATTCTTTAGATATGGTTTAGACCAAAAAAAAAAAAAAATTTCTTTAGATATGGTTTTTCTATCCAGGAATATCTGGAATTCCTAAATTCAAGTTTACCACACTACTATCCAAAATTTTGTGTGTTTGGTTTTTCTATCCAGGTCTAAACAAATCATTCACTAGTATGTAAACTATACCTTAGTAACATTGCGTAAATAAATTAAAGGTGTAGTGGCTTAGTAAAACATATGGAAGTTGGTTAATTGTACACCGGGTTCAATTCTCTTTGAAAGAAAACCCATTTTTAAAAAATAAATATCTGAATACTGACTTTGAACCCCCGAGAAACGACGGATCAAAAGTCTGAAACTCATTGTTTAAGGGAAATTTGCTTTGTAAATAACTAAACAGCATCTTATTAAGTAGAACACCTCTAGGCTATCATGCATTTGTAAACTATAGACAAACAAAGTTGTCTATCGATTAGATTTTTGTGGTCAATTGTTTTTAAATATACAGTAGAATCATTTTTGAAGGTCTTATTTAGAGTAAATAGCTTATAGTCTTGTACATATAATAACTTGATTAACAGAGTGTAACCCAGCACACATTGTTTCACTATCAATAATTTTGGTTGGTCATACTGTCATACATAAAGATACCGTTCGTAATGTATTAACGGACTTACTATGATTGGCATCAAAATTAAATAAGAAATTAAGAACTTTGATTGACATCACAGATAAATAAAAAGTCAAATACCGCTTTAATGGCAACAATACTTCTAAAACTTTATCATATAGTATTTTAAAAAAACAGTAACTTTGGTAAAAGGAACATAAAATGTTAATTATCAAATACTTGAACTTTGTAATGATATCGTTTTTTATCTAATACCGTTTACCTTTTATTTTGATATTTTATTTTAAAATATTAGAGAAATTGGTAAAACTGTTTTTTTTTTTACAAAGTTCAAGTATTTTATTAAAAAAACTTATCAAATTTTAAAAAAGTTTCAACAATTGATTAAAAAAACGTATTTATATGCTTGTCAAATTGTTTAGAAAATCCCCTAGCCTATGTAAATACCTTGCTTTTTTTTGTCGACAAAAAACAAATACCTTGCTTTTTAAAGCCATATTTACCTAGGAACTGGGTTGAATCCAAAAGGCATTTCGTATGAGTCACACGATCCAGCGCATCTTTGTTCCTCAAAGAAGGAACACAAACATACCTGAACGTAATTGACCAAGTCAGATATTCTTTAATTCTTTTATCTTACATACAAACATTTTACCAAAAAAACATTTTAAAACCCATAGTTATCTTCGTTAGAAAATAAACTATTATCAAAGTTAATTAGTTTGTATTATATAATTTTTACTGATAGTCGTAGGCTCTTAGCTGAGATTTCACAACTGGAAGAAGGATATATTATATGTAGAAATTTAGCTGGATAGTCTCTTACCGAATTTTGATTTTTTCTTCTTCTCATTACACCTTAATATTGCGAATTCCATTGTCATAAACCTTGTCACAGTTTCACTACACATGAATTTTATACTAATTATGACTACAGCTTCCTAGTGATTTATATTAACTTTACTATTGTATTATAAATCGAACTTAAATCTGGAAGTTTGTGTGAGCTGTAGATGACAGAAAGGTCCATTATAATCAGATCGTTAGACACTATTCCAAAACAATATTAAACATTTTGACTATCTTTTATGCTACCGTGAAATATTTCTAAACTGTTGTTAATGATAAAATTCTAATAAAAACAGTGTGAAAATATAATTAAGTACATAAACAATTTTTTTTCTTTGACGTTGTCTCCAATATTACCAATGCACATAGATTTGGTAAGGAAAATGTTTCTAAAGCATCCTTTTTTTTGCCATTTTTAGATTTTCTTAAACAGAACAAAAAGTTATATGTATATATGCTCCACTAGTAAGTAGGTCAAACATAAAATTGGTCAATTTATTTTTCCATAGAATTACTGTTGCTGTCATTTCGTAAGATCCAGTTGTTTCTTGATGAACTAGAAGATTAAATCTTGAAAACAAAAAAATAAAAGTTGAAGAAAAATTATCAAATGATTTTTTTTTTTTGGAGAGAATATCAAATTAAATAATTTTTGGTTACTACTATTACTATTTTGGATTACACCTTAAGTCGTGATCTATAAACTAAAATATTGTGAAATGATGAAGGAGGCAATTAACTAGAGCTCAAACGAATTACAGCTCAAACACGCCATGCATGATCTGTACCGTTGCAATATTACATCACAGAATCACAAACTTCCAACACTTTCATTTGTCGTGTAAGTAATTGAGTTTTCGGGTTTCCTTTTCAGCATTTATGGTTTCTTTTTACAATCAAAAGAATTTTAAATCTAACGACCCATATAGTCTCTTCGGTCGAAAACTAAAATCGACAAAGTTGAAAGATGCTGGTTATATATGTAAATACACTATAATATTTCTTATATACATTTTAATAATATACTAAATTCATTTCGAATTTTCATGGTTTCGGTAAGTCCATATTCTACTGCAGTAAAAATGGCTTGCAAATCGTTTCTTCTCCATTGTTAAACTCAATTACAATTTGGTGTTAAGTATATTCACACCATAAGTTTCCCATTATGAGATAGATATGAACTTTTAGATCCTTTGAAAAACGGAAATCGCGAATTAACCACTCTAAATTGCGGATTTAATATATGGATTAACTTCCCAGATAAGTGGGTTACCCGCGAACCATCAACACCTAACCAGGGAGAGAAAGAGAAGCAGATGGGTTGCACATGCATCTAGTAACATTTAGTTTTTCTTTTGTTTTTACTTTTGTAATGTAGTATGAAAAGAATTCATTAGAAATGTTAACAAAAATCTATATATTTATATTTTTGGAAACTTTTTTGCATAAATAAAAATGAAGTAAAAGTGCTCACCAATGTTTTACAAAAATTTTCTTATTACATCCAGTATATCGATTTTATATATTGTATGCACTCGGTAAAATGTATTTATGGATCCGTCCTTGTAGCTAACCGAAGACGGTGCATTGTACGATCATATATATACTCGAAAATATGACTTTATTTCTTAACGAATACAAAAAATGTAAAAAAAATAAGAAAACGAATACAATAAAATGTCCGTATCAACTAACCTTGAAAACATATATTACCTGCTTTTGGATCGAATGTTTTACTTGGCGCAATAGCTTTATTTTGGATTTTTTTTTTTGATAAAATGTATTGCTCTTATTTTGGATTTTTGCTTCTGGCATTAGCCAAACGGTTCCATAATCTAATTTTCAAATATATCAAAGTAATCTAAAATAAAGTTTCAATTATATCAAACTTGAGCTATGAGCTATCAAACTTTTTAAGCTAGTTTTTGGGATTGGTACGTAACACCTTCTATCATCGTAATTTTTTTAATTACCAATAAGAGAATTCCACGTATTCTAATGACAGCAAGCTTCATCAAATCACCGAAATAACAACCGTTATTTGTCGTAAAACCTTTCGCCAATGTTAAATAAGATCTTCAATCTCTTCAAGTAAACTCGATCGTTGACAAAAGAAAAAAAAAACAAAAAATCAAATACGGATCTTGATCATCTTGTCGCAAAGTTTTTTTTTCAATTAATTTTGTACTGAACACAAGCGAAAATAATGAGCATTCCAAATAGATAAATAGTTTTAATGATTGGATTTATCAGTTAAAATGCGAATTTAACCCCATTTTAGGAGTATTTATTTGTTTATTTTGTTTTTTCCCGGGTTTTAAGGATAATCTTTGTAAGACTTTTTAATATCTTGATGATGGACCCTTATCATATCAACGTAACGCAGGCACGCAACTTTATGCTAAGCCTACGTGGCAGCAGGATTGCGGAATTAAAAAATATATATATCGAAAGTCCAAATGTTTTTTTAAGGGGAATGAATGAGAGATATTATTAGTTCGCATTCCTAGACACAAAGAAAAACAAACAAAAATGAAAACTACTGAGTTCTCTTCTTCTTCCTCGCCAAGCGATCGCAGGATCGGTGCTCTGCTCCGTCATCTCACCGCTGGGACAGATTTTCCGATTACAGATCGTCTGAGCTCCGTTTTCGCGTCGCCTACGTCGGGAGTCACCGGCGGTTCTGTTTTCGCTCATCTTGTTCAAGCTCCCGAGGATCCTATTCTTGGGGTACCTTCCTTCTTCTTCTTCTTCTTCTTCTTCGATGTATTTGTGTGTTATATAGTTTTCAAACATACTCGACGACGATTTTAGATATGTGTGTCCTACGCATTTGGTTTTATAGTCGGTTGTTTCCTTCGTGATTCTGGATTCCGTTGAATCGGCTATTGGTTAGCTGGAATTCGCGATCTGACGGTAGATTACGGAATGGTGTTATGATGATAGATGAAATTAGAGAAGATTTGATGTTTCTTCTTCTGATTTTGGCTCGCTAATTCGTAGAACTTATGGAATTCTCTTAATTAGCTTTTTTATCACCGATTATTCATTGGAAAATTCAGAGTCATAGGTTATAAACTGATTTATTATCTCAGCTCTAAGATATATTCTGATATTTGTTTTGAACAAAAACAAATAGGTGACAGTTGCATATAACAAAGACCCAAGCCCAATTAAGCTGAATTTGGGAGTTGGTGCTTACCGAACTGAGGTAATATGATCCTCTTGCAGTGAATCTGTTTCTGCTCTTTCCTCTTAACTGTCATTGGAAAGTATAATTTTTATTTTTTTTAGGCATTTTTGGTTTTGTATTTTTTTGTTAATACTTGAAAAGAAATGGTGTTTTGTGTTGTAGGAGGGAAAACCTTTGGTTCTTAATGTTGTGAGGAAAGCAGAGCAGCAGCTTATCAATGACAGGTTTAGCTCTCTTTCTTTTGGGTTGACTTTCGTTATACCCATATATGTGTGTACTTGATGATGTTTTGTGTGTGTTTAATCTGTAGATCACGAATCAAGGAGTATCTTCCCATTGTTGGGTTGGTTGAGTTCAACAAGTTAAGCGCTAAGCTCATATTAGGCGCTGACAGGTACATGTTGTCATATTATCTTTTTATGTTTTCGTCAGTTTTTGTCTTCAGACATGTCTTTTCTGATTGGTGTTTTTACTCATGACTTAGTCCTGCGATACGGGAGAACCGGGTTACTACGGTGGAGTGTTTGTCTGGTACTGGTTCCCTGAGAGTTGGAGGGGAGTTTTTGGCCAAGCATTATCATCAGGTAGATGCTAAAGTCTACTATTCCCGTCTCATTCATTTTCTTCATCCTAGTGAACTTCCCATGTAACTTTGAAGTCTCTTTCTTTGCTTTCCAGAAAACAATTTATATTACTCAGCCAACATGGGGAAATCACCCGAAAATTTTCACACTGGCTGGTTTGTCAGTGAAAACTTACCGCTACTACGATCCGTCAACACGAGGGTTGAACTTTCAAGGTGAGAATGCTGTGGCTTTAGAAATGCTGCTGAGTTTTATGCTTTCACGTTTCTCGAAATTGTTGATCAGCTTTTTAAAAAGTTTCAGAGTGGCCAACGGCAACACTTTCATCTTTTGTTCACAGGTTTATTAGAAGACCTTGGTGCTGCACCACCTGGTTCTATAGTGCTTCTCCATGCCTGTGCTCATAACCCAACTGGTGTTGATCCAACCATTCAACAATGGGAGCAAATCAGGCAATTGATGCGTTCAAAGGGATTGATGCCATTCTTTGATAGTGCTTATCAGGTACACCTGATTGGATCCTTTTCTATAAGATCACGTGATGATAAATGGTTAATACCTTTCTTCCATTTTTACTTATCCTTCTCTTTTTTCCCACTGCAGGGCTTTGCGAGTGGAAGTCTGGATACAGATGCAAAACCGATTAGGATGTTTGTTGCAGATGGCGGAGAATGCCTCGTTGCTCAAAGTTATGCAAAGAACATGGGGCTCTATGGAGAAAGAGTTGGAGCTCTCAGCATTGTAAGATTCAATCTAATTAAGAAACTCTTACGAAGGAACTGTGAGATGCTATCTTTATCGAAATCGGACAATGAAAAGGGGCATTGTAGGTATGCAAATCAGCAGACGTTGCGGGGAGGGTTGAGAGCCAGCTGAAACTAGTAATAAGGCCAATGTACTCAAGTCCTCCGATTCATGGTGCATCTATCGTGGCTGTAATCCTCCGTGACAGGAATTTGTTCAACGAATGGACGCTAGAGCTGAAGGCAATGGCTGATCGTATCATCAGCATGAGAAAACAGCTTTTCGAGGCATTACGTGCTCGAGGTAAGGTCTTGTATTGATGATAGTAAACAGCAAAATCACACTGTAACATCCTGACATAGCTAATAACAACACTGGAAATCACGTGACACAGGCACGCCTGGAGACTGGAGTCACATCATAAAGCAGATCGGTATGTTTACATTCACAGGGTTAAACCCAGCTCAAGTCTCCTTCATGACTAAAGAGTACCACATCTACATGACATCCGACGGGTAAAATTCTTTATTTTAATCTGCTACAGTTTATTTTGGCCACCCTTGAAGTCGGCTAACTTGGTTACTTGAAATGAATAAAAGGAGGATAAGCATGGCTGGTCTGAGTTCAAAAACAGTACCGCACCTTGCAGACTCAATCCACGCTGCTGTCACCAAAAACGTCTGAAAAATCTCACAACACCACCACGCCTACGGGTTAAATGGTTATTCCTAAATAAATGATCTCATTCTGTTTCTTTTTTATAGCATTCCCGACAGTGAAAGATAAATGTCATGATTATTTCATTAAATAAACGACGCAAGAGAGTTCTGCGTCTCTTCTATATTTCATTAGTGCACTATTTTTGTTTCTAATCACAGCCATTACATTCTATTTTGTTACTTTTTCTTACAGCAGCAACCTATTTTTAGTCGGACTTTTAGCAAAACCTGGAACTGTAGTAGAACTTACACAGGAAAAATATGTTACTGAAAGGCAATAATATGAAATATGTGTGTGTATATATATTAGATTCAACACAGGTGTGATCATGATAAAAAGTTTCGAGAGGTGAATTGGTGATCAAAGCAGCAAGAGAAACTTTAGCATATATTGTATATAGTAATATATTTTTAAGTTTTGTTGTAACTGTTACATACATATTGAATGACATAGGCGAATGTTTCTTTACGTCTTCAGTAGGACGAGACTTATGTCTTTTTTACCTACATTCTTTCAAAAGGTAGGATGAGACTTCCTCTGTTACTTTGGTGGGCGATTCACAATCGTTGAAGTCTAACACTCGACGCTCCGCCTATAGATATGCGAATGTTCCAAAACCCAAAACCAAAAAAGTTAAATCATTTCTACTTGTTTCCAGAACCATAAAGTCATCAAGACTGTCTACTTAAAGAATGGATGATTTGTAGAGTATACGTACCAGTAGAGGATCATTATTCTCTTTGTCCAATTCCTTCTTCTTCTCTGCATCATTATCACTTGATGAAAGTGAAACTTCCATTGCATCTTTGAATGCTGCAAATGCACTTGTTTGCTCATTTTTCTGTGTCATCACTCCTATGCTCTCGAAGCTTCTCTCCCCAGGGCTGAAAATGTAGCCCATGTCCTGAAAAATATGCACAAATAAACTAAAGAAAAATATGTCTATATATACGCACGCACATATGGCCTAAAAGATTTCGACATTGATATACATGTGTAAGAAGTTGAATTTAAAAAATAAAAAGAAGGATCCTAAGCCATTATGAAATACCTCGATAGTTATTTCTGTGTCAAACCTTGGGCTGGACAAGAGAGAGTTTATGTAAAACGGAGATTTCCAGGCTGAGGGAGATTCAAGACCTCTCTTGAATGGAGTTCCACAGAATCTGTAAATGGAGGAGAAGCAAAATCATTGTAGCAAGATTTGAAAAGAAAAATGAACAAGTTAGTAAAAGGTGGCGGCATAGATGTACATGCTGAAATTCTCATTGCTCGTCTCGTTGTCAACAAGATGACCCTCGGTGTTTATTCTCGCTCGAGAAGGCGAATTGATGACCAAACAAAGACTTGCAGAAGAATGTTGTTCTTTGTTAGAAGTAGCCATGAGAGTTCTCTGCAAATGATCTCTTGGGGTTGAAGCTTGTGCCTTCTCTGCTTTGTTTACTGACTGATCAGGAGAAGAAAGAACTGGCTTGTTGGTATTGCTCTCAGAAAGAACACCGGAGAAACTTTCAGCCTGCATACGATTTCATCCGTTCACTATTTATAACATAAATGTAAAAAGAATTGCATAGAAAAAGAAATGACATTTTCTGTGATATATAAGTTACACTTCCGTTATGTACTGTTAGATGACCATGCCATGAAACATATCAGATTCATAATCAAACCGAGCACATATATATATTTGTGTAACTAATTCGCCAATTCCTCACTACCAAGTTTCATATATGTTCCGCTTAAATCTGGAGCATATCAAAATTGTAATAAAATAGATAACACCAGATATTCAAAGGAAAGAAGAGACTTACAATATATAGTCCAGAATCATCCTTTTCCCTGACATTTGCCTCCATGCAAGTTTGCTCTGGTTTATCAAGTGATATTCTGATATGCATGGTTTCTTCTGGCATCTTGTGACTATAGAGTGAAGAAGGCTTACCTCTCCAATTCTCCTCACCTTCTCCATTTAAAATTTGAAAGTTGTTTTCTTTATCTCCAAGATTGAAACCAGTGCTATTTCCAGAGATAGATTCTCGACTCTCACTCTCATCAAACATCACGTCCAGACGTGAAAAATCTTTTGCCAGACTGGCCGCTATATCAGTTTCAAGCTTTTTATCACTTCTTTTCTCAGATAGCGGTGTCAGAAGATCACGGGTGCGTTTCCTCAGGATTGACTTTGCACCAACCAACGTCTTTTTCCCGGTGGGAGATTCCCACAGTCGAAGGGGACTCATGCACGTCATGGTCGACATCAGTAGCTTGCGTATGCCAAGAGGGCTATAATCATGCAGCAGATCGTTTTTAGATTGTGAAATATCACAGTTGAAAAGAGGTAGGTCCAAGCTTGGAAAACAGAGACTTGACGATGCTCCCACATCCTCATGATGCTGCTCGCTTGTCATGTTTGACTCATGCTTAGGAAGAGAGTCTGGCTTAACTTCTGCCAGAGAAGCAAAATCGTTCACTGGAACCAACTTTTTGGAATCATTCAAATGATATGATTGGCCTTCTTCGCTGGAGTTATTAGGCCCTTCATCAACACAAGTGGAGCTTGATGGATCATCGATGCATATGAAGCTACCATTTTCATTTGTTCTGCAGTTTGGTTCTGTCTCGAAAGGATGAAATATCAATCCAGATGACTTATCGGGTGATATGATTAAGGGAGCTGGCCGTAGAGTTTCCTTTCCTGACGCGGCTGTTGCAGTGAACTTTGAAGAAGAGCTCTGGATTGGAGATTTTGTAGCTTCTGAAATCTGGCTGTCTGAAGCCGATGCACAGAAAATAGGATCTCGATAGTCTGCCTGATCAACCTCGTTTGGCTCTTGGGTCAGAGATCTAGAAACACTGAGCCCTTCACTCTCTTGATCAAGGAAAAGGACCCTGCAACATTCCGTTTCAGAAGTCGAAACGGTTGCTGGGTTGGTGTAAGTAGCCACATCTAAATTTGATGTGTAGTTTGGAGCTCCCCGAGTAGATTCCTTGCTCTCCTTGGTGTATGGCATCTGTACCTCTGACATATTATGCCTCATCTCCAGTGAAATATCCGATAGATCCTGAAAATCAAATTGGTAATCCTGGCTCGAAGAAGCCGAGACATTATGATCAGGAAACTGTGAACAGTCCTCCATGTCATAAGAGATCTCTGAGATGGAGACTGAGATATCTTCCAATTCTGGATAAAAATACTGATCTGATTGATATGCAGCTTGCTCATTCTGGTGAGAGTTTTCACAGGGGTGAAAATGGTGCTCCATATTTGTTACTCCATTTGGATAATCTCTTGCAGATAAAGAGCAGCCAGCCATGCTCGAATTCTGACAGTTTTCTGATTCTTTCTCTGCCTGTCCAGTTAGGCAGCCATTACCATCTATACTTCTCTGCATATAAGCAGATTGTAAAGTGGAGCTTCTTTCATAAGGAGCTAGAGGCATGGCTTGGTATTGATCCAAAAGGCCTGAAGACATATAGGAATCCAGTTTCTTCTTCACGGAACTGTGCCAGTGATTTTTAATTCCATTATCCGACCTGTTGATATCATAGCAACGAAAAAATATATTGCTAGAGCAAATAAAGGAATACCTCAAAACTGAATGAGATGTACGATTACTTTCAAATGACAGTAAATATTAGTACCTTCCAGGCAAGTATTTAGTTAACTCTGCCCATCTATTACCGTATACTTGATGAGCACGAATCAGAACCAGCTCTTCTTCTTGAGTCCAAGCTTCCTTGTTTATGGCAGGATTGAGGTGATTGTGCCACCTATATCAATTACAATCTTGGTGAATGCTTCGATTAAATTCTAGAAAAGAAGGACGAAAGCTTTCAAGTGATAATAAAACAGTGTTGGTCCTAGAGAAATATCTGGCTACATAAGCATACCTCTCTCTACATTGCTTTCCGATACGGCCAGGTAAAAATCGAGCAATAGTGGACCACTTCTTCGGCCCATATTTTTGAATTAACTGAACGATCATTTCATCTTCCTACACAAATGTAAAATGAGAGGAATAAGCAGTCAGAGGGGATGTTTGGAAACAGTAAAGTCAACAGAGTCAAGTATAAAATATGCAAATATGAAAGTAGTGAAGAAAAGCAATAAATGTCACCTCCTTCGTCCATGGCCCTTTAACAAGTTCAGGGTTAAGGACCTTCTGCCACCTGTGGAGGCACTGGACATCAGTTCGATCCTTGAAATATTCAGCTGGAAGTTAAGAAAAGCAGATCAGACAAAGATGCGACATTCAATTAGACAAGGACGTCAGCAAAGTATGTCAAATTGTGAAACTTACCTATCTTCTTCCAGTTTTTCCCTTTAAAATTATGGACAGCTTTTTTCAAAATCTCATCCTGAAAAATATGCAGATCAAAGAGTGAAAAATGCATATAACTAAATGTCCTCATCTTGTGTATCTTGGATTGAGTGCAATATATCTAAGCAAATGCACTTAAATATAAAGAACAACTGGTCATATGTGGCATGAGCACTGATATCATGCAAATGAATCAAGCACATGAAACCAGATTAACCGATAGGAATGAACACCATTGGAACAAAGTTGAAAAGAAAAAACCTGAAATAAACAAAAATACCTCCTCTGCTGTCCATTGACCTCGAGTTGAACGTCTTGCAGGACCACTAGTCCTCCTGTAAAATCCACAGAAATTGTCACATAATAAGTTATAAGTTAGGCCAAACATGTCAATCTAGTAGGAAGTAAGTAAATAACTTAAAACGATTTATAAGTAGTAAGTTATATAAAACAGAAGCATACCCGTGACGCGTTTTCGAGCTCCCATCAATGAGCCCCTCAGGAGGGGTTGAGATTGTTGCACACTCACTTTCCATATCTTGTCAACGAAAAAGCAAAAATAGTAACCCCAATTCCCATACGTTGCCTCTCTTCTCTGCAATGTGCACTCCTAAACATTATCCAACAAAGTTATTGTTCACTCCTTTGCACCATCTCTCAATCTGCTTAAGATTAAAATGTGAAGATCGAAAGGAATCAGGCAATTTATCTCTCAAAATCGGTCGGTATTAGGACTAAACATATAAGACTTCACATCTCGAACTTGGTAATAGATCCCAACGACTGAAGTTTCGTTGGTAATAAACTTTGATCAGACAGTAAATTTAAAAAAAATGACATCATATACCCAAATCAACCTAGATACGATTACGAAGCTTAATCAGACCTAGTTCAAGATCTCATCAGAGAACTCACCGACGCGAGCTTTAGAAAATGGAAGTAATCATCAGATCTCGAAGACAGAAGAAGATGATAGTCCGAAACTGGACAGACCAAAATGCCCCAATTAAACCCCAAATCAGAAACGAGAAATCTCTGATTCAGACCAGTAAAAAGACTTCAGAGACTGTCTAGAAAGAGAGAGAGAGAGGGATTGAGAAAAATTTCGAACAAAATGAGAGAAAATTAAAAAGAGAGATCTAAACGGTCGGCAGAGCTATTTCAAACATAAATGGCGGAAGTTCGAATTTTCGTCAACAAACCCTATAGAGTCAAAATTAACAAAACGTTTTTGTTTTTTTCTTGTATCAGCGGCTCTCTGAATCTGTTGTGATCTATGCTAAATCTCAGCCGTCCATTTTAAATACTATCGGTCACGTGTCTCCTATCTTGTTCAAAGACTACCACCACTTTGTTTCTCATTCTTTTTCCCTTTCTTTTTTTGTTTTTTCATTTTTTCGAATTTTCACCCATTACATTAATTTCCACAGACAGCTTAGTTGGACTAATGATCGTTGATACCAACTTTGGGGCCACCGATGGAATTATTTCAAATGATGGGTGGATAGCCAACTTATTTAAAAATATTAGCATTTTTCAAACCAGATCGATTATATAAAAATGGATCATACCTTGTGTAAATTAATTTGGGACTTTTAGAGCAAAAAGTAAAATCTATAGGGGTTATAAAAAGATTTTCAGCAAACACAGCAAGGCAGAGTCAACCATGATCGTACCAGATCACTGGTTCACCTGTGTATTAGATATAATAGGCTCTTCTTTTGTTATCTTCTGAAACATATTAATGGACCAAGGAATCCAAGAACCAAATTAGGGTTTTAGGTCTTCAAGACATTTTTAAAACAAAAGATGGAAACAGGCTAGTAGAACAGTACCCTAAGCCATCTTTGAAGGACAGCACCAGATAAGCTCTGGCAGAATGTTACAGACTCGGTTTGTTTTGGTCAATTCTTCAAGAGGCTTTTAGCCTTTTACATGAAATCGTCTTCGAGTTCTTGAAGCGATTTGTTGCTTGAAGCAATGTCTTTGTTGGATGTCATTTTATCAGTTACCATTAATCCCTTGTAACTCCTCATCTCTGCTTGCCTCTCCTTCTCAAGCCTATCTATCTCTTCACGTTTCTTCTGCAAGAACCATAAACAACGAGATATGAGCCAAATACCCTAATCAAAGTGTTTTCAGTAAAAGATGACGAGGACCACAACAGAAACTGACCTTCTCCCTCAGATGTTGCTTCCTCTCAGCTCTTTCTGCAGCATTCACTGCTTCTCTCTCGGCTACATTACGAACAGACATACAATTTAATAGATCTTATAATTATAGAAAAGCTATAGCCACTTAACAGACAATTCAAATGTAAGAACATTGTAAGAACGAGAAAGATAAATGTGTATGATCTCTAGCTATTGAAGTTTAAGGAAGAGCCCACAAACCAAAAGACTCACCTCTCAGATCAGGTGTTCTTTCGACTTTTGTTTTGTTCAATCTGTTAACTATTTCATTGACTCGCTTCTCCACTCTGATGGTCCGGACCTTGAAGAAAAAAGCCATGTCAGTTAGGTCCAATCCTTGCTCTGCAACCATACTTGAGCTGCACTCATGTATTCAAAACCGAAATTTCTTGAGAGATTGTGAAGCTTACCATCTTTGAATTGTGGAAACCAACTTGACCAACATCCATGGAGGCGGTTTTCTTCAAGTTGCACCATGGAGTGTACACAACATCAACATTGTTCACCTTGTTGCCTGGCACATAATCCCAGATACCAGTCGGTAAGAAAACAGTATATAGCCTATATGTGCCCTCCTTCTATACGAACTGAGAAATGGAAACAACTGATACTCCAAGACTAATGGCTACGTAAATGTTAAGTTCACGAGAAGTAGAAAAGGGCTTCAGATTTTACCTTGAATGGAGTTAGCTTTCACAAGCTGAGCACAATCCTCCAGCACACCTTCACTAATGTCATCAAAACTTTGGCCTTTGTGAAGCCTCAAGTAAACATGAGCTGACGACATTTTATCAACGTGAAACCTGCATCAGATGTAAAACTGCTTTTAACATTTGATCGCGAATCAACTTACTGATCCGAAAAATAAAATGCTGAGTAGGTGAACTCCTAGAGTATTTGAAAAAAAAAAAAGGAAATCGTCAAAGTAGAAGAGTAACAACAACACCCTATTCAGGTTTAAAGCCATCAAATATTCAGATTAGTAAGAATAGCATGACCAGAAGATAGACATGTGTATCCACAAGTTTACTCATACACCTACGTCATGAATCAACTTACTGAACCGAAAACGAAATGCTAAGCAGTAGCATGTGTCCTATAGTTTGTTCTTTTTTTTTTTTTAAGAAAAACAGGAAACTCTCAAAATCATATATACAAACATCAAAATTTGAATATAGCCAACAAAGCAAGCATGAGTGGACAATAGACATGCAAAAAGATCTATCTATCCCAGAAAATGAGATGACAACATTTCATGGTTGACCACCCTATTCTTCCCATTATTACCACATAAATCAATCTACAATAGATCATGACACAGCAAAACATCTGACCATAGACTAACTAGGGCTACAAACTTGGAATTCGAGAAAACCAGCTAAATTGATGGTGGGATCATCAGAAATTAACACCGATCCGATAAAGAAAACTACAGAAACAAAAACAATAGATGATCGGAGATATAATAAGGAATCGTGTCGCTTACCAGACGTCTTCGGGGAAGCCGTACTTGATGAGTTCCTCGTTCTCGAACTTATCAAGCCCCATGAAGATGGTGTAGTCGCCAGCATCTGGTCGGGCCTTGAAGTAGAACACCATCGCTTCGATTCGAGAAACGAACCAAATCGAATCTAGGGTTTCCCCCTCTCACTTCCCTATCTCCCCTCTCTTCCCTAGATGTTACGCCAATGAAGAAATCGTAACCACTCGAGACAATATAAAAACCATTAAAAAAAAAAAAAAGAAGAAGCAAAACTGATGACTTTTTTTATTTTACTCCGTCGTCTTAATGAGAAACAAATTTCCAAAACTAACCTTCATTTTTACAAATCTTATGATGAGAATATATTACATTTTCAATGTCTCTGCATTCCATTCGAGGTGACTTGTTAGTTGTTACAGCGTGTATTGAAGCTGTATCGTGAACATGACCAAATCATATAATTTCATTTGAAAGTTCCAAGTCTTAAGGATATAATTAAGTACCTGTCCATAACACACCCCAAAAAGGAAAGAATATCTCTATGTTCTTATAACACAAAGAACGAAACGAAATCTAAAGGTGAGAGAGCCTACAAAACTCAAAAGAGTATAATCGTATTTTACAACAAAATGTAGAGATCCATCCAGCGAATTCTATTGATACATAAGAGCTTTTCAAGGCATGCCAAATTTGGACAAGGCTGTTTCAAATACAGTTGTGAATGCCTGAGACGTACTCTGCTCGTCCGCTTTCACTTTTATCTGAGCTTTGGCTGATGACGTGTTTATGATACACTCTGTGAGATAGTTTGAGGGCTCTGATTCCTTCTGAGCAAAGAAGAAAAACTTGAAGTTTGGAGATTGACCTCCCGATGCTATACAGTGAATGGAATGACTCTGCATGTGTTTGATAAGTGATTGTGGAACTGTCAAGGCCGCTATTCCCTGGGGATTCACAGAACACTCCTGCACATGAATTTAACAAAGTTACAAATCTCTCATCAGTCAAAATCACCGAGGGCCTATGACATGTTGACTACGAGGAGTAAGAAAATAAATATCATTCATGAATTTTTTAAAAAGGGAAACAAACATTCAATATTACAATTCCAAATGCATCTAAACCGTGAAAGAAATGCAGATAATAGTTTCATGAATTAGTTGGTAAAATCAGTTCAAGCTATTGTCTTTCGTAAGGCTAGAATGTACTGGAAGCTAAAACGATAGCGTCGCAAGGTGCAAAATTGAGGACGAAAAGAAACCTGTGTTAATGATATTGGCAATTGGCGCCATTTCTGTTGGAAGGCGCCTGGATCTAGAGTAGCTCTTGGGTTCAGTTTCAAAAGAGGCGGTGATGATGTAGGAGCAGGAGCTGTTGATAAACCCAAACCAAAAAGATCATCAAATCCAAAGCTTGATTGTGGGGTAGTTGAGGACGTAGCTGGGCCGGAGATTGCGAGCTCTTGCAATTGTGAGGTTATATTAGATGAGTTTTCATATGAAGGAGCCGTGTATGCCGAACCATTGTTATTGGAAATTCCTTTATGGTCATCTTTCTCGTCAGTACTCAGAAGCAGGTCCTTGTCATTTGCCTCAAATTGCTGAGCTGGAACAATGTCGCTGGAGGCTTCAGGTGTGATGGAAATATTTCCAAGTTCGTCTGAAAACTCAAAGGGCCCTCGGTGTTCCTTATCCGTGAACATATATGATGGCTGCAAGGATAATTATTTTACTATCAAGGCAACTAAAGAAAACCTCTGAATGATAGTAAAGGCTAATTAATGCATACTACTACATTGGTTTTGGAGTAAAGTCAGAAAAACATACCTTCTGGTAGATCACAGAAAGGCTGTTGAACTCGTCAAATATACGGTCTTTGATTTCACTGCTTTGAGTGTCAGCAAAGACTGAAACCGCCTGCTTTGGAGGACTAACAACACGTTCTGCCACATGTACATCGTACTGCAGAACCCGATAGTAGAACAAGGCTCGATCGTGAACATCCTACTCCAATAGTGAATGTTGAATAAGTGATCTAATGGGCCAACGGTTTCGAAACAAGAGAGATACGGAAGGGAAAGATTGGACGATACCTGGTGAAAATCAGCGATCCCTGCAGCTAGAGCTATTCCAAGGGCTTTCTGAGTTTCAGGTGGCCTCTTGAAAAAGCATTTCATTGCTGCAGTTAGGAGGTGCAGCCGAACCTGCTCACGGAACAATACTTTCATTAAACGAATGTGCAAGTC
Organism: Eutrema salsugineum; assembly: GCF_000478725.1. Lineage (NCBI taxonomy): Eukaryota > Viridiplantae > Streptophyta > Magnoliopsida > Brassicales > Brassicaceae > Eutrema > Eutrema salsugineum. Next base: position 3,728,980 of record NW_006256829.1, on the reverse strand, counting down.
CTCTTTCTCGCGCAAACATGGAACCATAGTTTCAGCAAATCCAAATCAAGAAAATATTGCTACGTCTAAATTAATTTATGGAAATCTTATAAAAATATTATTCTTCTCCAGTCCTCCTGTTTAACAGAAATCATTTTTTTGTTAACAGAAACCATTATGCATATATTTGCAGTTTGACATAGGGAAAAAAAGAGATACACCGAGAAACAAAGATGTGGAGATGCCAAGCAGCATTAATAATTAAAAAAAAAAAAAAAAAAAACAAGAAAAGTGATGCCAAAATACCTCAGCCGAATGCTCTTCCTCCCAGTTCTCTATCAGATTCTCCAAAATATAAGGAGCATCACTCATGTCCTGAGCATATTCACCCAACATCCATATAAGAGCTGCCTTGGCTTTGGGTTCCTGGACGTTTTTGCTGCTGATACCGCCAACAACAGAAATGCAATCATGGCTCCATTGTGGATACTTCCTTAGAAGGTCCTTCACAAGAACCTAAAGGAGGAACCAGAAAAGTGGATTCGTTATGAAAATGCAAACAATACGACGGCCAATCATCTCGGTGATTAGTACGATGATAGTTTACCAAAGTTTCAGCAGTGACATAGTCTTTTTCCATCTCTAGAAATTGAAGAAGTCTATCAACAATAGCATTAACATCATACTGCTGCAAAGCAATCTTCCCAACTGCCCGAATTGATTCCCTTGCAATTGCAATATCAACGTTTGCAGCATACTCGCACAGTTCCGTCACTGAACAGGAACAAAAGCACGAATCAGTCACATTAAAGAGGCAGAAAATAAACGTTTTCTCGTTCCAGTTTCAATGTTGACGTAGTTTCAAACCATTACCAATTTCGTAAGTGTTGCTCTCATTTGCAACAGCAGTCAACATCTCAAGCTTCAACTTTTTGACATATGAGGGTTCATTGTACTGGCAGTAGAAATGCTTATAGTCTGAGGCAAAGATGAATGGCGCACGGACAACCAAAAGATGAAGGTGGCTCAATATTGCATACGACTGTTCTGGACTACCAGAACTGACGAGAGTCAGAAGTGGGGATTTAATACGCTCATAAACCTATACAAGATCATTTGACATCAGTGAGGCAGTGATCATATTAAACGATAACAAAATTAATCAAGATTTCAAATTTCATTCAACAGTTATTACTTTGTTTGTTAAAGGTGCAATGTATCCTTGTAGAAATTAAGATCTGATTTTACAGCTTCTAGACTACGGAGTAAAAGTAATATAATGCCCACTTTTTGGACATTGCAGAAACTAATTCGAAAATTTATCATTACAAAATCCCACACAAACCTAATTTCATCAGGAACATTTTTCCATACTTAAGGATAAAGGAGGTTGACTTCGTACCTGTTGATGAACATCGGTCATGGAGAGTGTTAACTGCAGAAACACTTTGACAGTAGCCAAGACAACAGCTCCATTGGCATGCTGAAGTCTGTCTTCCAACAGATTCATAATGTCAAAAATATCATTACTATCTGACGGCACATATTTTACTGCCAACTCAAGTATAAGACATTGCGCCCACTCATTGAATTCCTTGATCCTGCAAGGAAACACCACAATGATGAAATTTGCTTCTCCCCTCTTAGATACCACTACAGCAACAAGGTATTGTGATTGAAGGTTGAAAGAGGAGCTTAGGGACATACCGGTTCAAGAAATAATATATAACTGGTTTGCTAAGCAAGGATTCCTTCTCTCGGCATGCTTCCTCAGAGTGGCTTGCTTCTAAACTCCAAATTTCTTGAAGTGCAGAGAGGCAATTGGCAACTACCTGATAGCATATTTTATATCAAAAAGGCACTAATCATACACAAGAAGTGAATGCTAGAGAGAATCTACGTCCAACTGCATCAAAAAAAATCGTCCACATACAAAACAAGATTAACCTGAGAATCTGAATCATGAAGCATCAAACTTTTCAGCATTGCAGGAAAGTCAGCATCGATGCATGTCGAGGCTGAGATGTGATACAGCTTTAGAACTCCAGTTACAGCGATTGTTCTGACATAGCTGTTATTGTCCTTTAGCCCGCTCCCCAAGGGACCAACGAGATACTCCACAAGGTTAGGCACTCGTAAGGAACACAAGCTCCTCAAAGCAAGCCCACGGATCATAGGATCCTCATCTTTGCAATCCCTTTGGAGAAAGTTGATTGTCAAAAGGGAAAGATCAGGATTACCCTTTGCATAGTTTCCAACATAAAGATAACACATCTTCTTCAGGACAATATCTGATGTTGCCGAGCACATGACCATTTCTCCAAATACGGATGAGACGTCGATGCCAATAGTCATGTAGGATATTACTTTCTTGAAGAGGTCGCGCTTGGAATCATCAACTCCTGGAGCTCTACTTCCAGCTAGCTGGCGAAGCTGAGATTTCAGATCTGTCACTTCGCTTTTCCTGATAAAGAACAATTTATAATTTCAGTTCACGCTTCATTTGCCTGAAGAGAGATCAGATTATCGACATAAACACTGCATCTTAGGGTAGAAAATCAAATGAATGGCCTCGTTAGATTCCACATTAGCTTAATTTTGACATAAATTAGCTCAGACATGCAAAACATCTGACGAGTGTTAATCCAGACGACATTCTAAAACTAGATCCGATACAAAGGAGCTTATGAAGTTCTGGATTTCCTATAGGAGCAATACAGATCAAAAAAATTCGAGAACTAAGGAGCTGACAACGCATGAAAAGAGATGATCGAATCATATAAGTGATCGCTGCTTTTTCTTATCTTAAGAATGCAAGGAAACAAGGTGAAATTCAGAGATATTGATCGAGAGATGAGAAAATGGCTGGAGCATGAGTTACCCTGAAGGTTGGGACGGTGACGGATAACGCTGCGAAGCGGCTGGAGGAGACATGGCTAATATGGTTCGATTTTGTCGCCGTGAGATCCAGCGGAGCAGGAACCACGATATGTCACCCGATCGGAAGGAATTCCACTGAGATCAGAAGCAGGCTCTGCTACAATTGAGAGAGATTTTGGTTCACTGGTCGAGTCTCGTGCGTTGAGAGAGGTGGGAGAAGATGCCAACGACCCGATTTGCTATGTAACTCCTCCTACTTTAATTTTTCTTCCAATTTACCCCTTTATTCATTATTTAGTCCATCGGAGAATTTGTCCAAAACGATGCGCTTTGCTGCGGATATTTTCTCCAACTTGCGCCTCCTCTGGGATTTCTCACTCCATCAGCATCCCGAGAGCTCTCTCCTCGAACATCCATGGCTGTTCTAAAAATCTAGAGGGAAAACTGCACATACGACAATACTTATAGAAACAGTGAAGAAAATCAATCAGATATGATTATAGCGCAGCTTCCAAGATTCCATTTCTCCATCTTCGCGAAATCCCATTTCTCTCTCTCTTCTTCGCATTTCAACTTCATAAACCCTAAGCCGCCGGTTACAGTAGCCAGAACCCTTTTTTCATTCGCGCTTAAATCCAACATCGCCACGGTTGAACCCATACCACTGCCGGTCTCGGATGCATCCGATCTGGATGATGTTCCTGTGGAGATTTCCCTCGACAAGCTTTTTATTCCGCCGGAGACAGACATCTCCGGCGACGACCCGGCGAGACTAACGGCGAGGATACTGAAGGGTTCGAACATAGTGCTCAGCAAGTATGCGAGGGACGCACAGGTGGTTCAGGCAGACTACGTGAAGAGCAGTGTCCGGACGGAGGATTGTCCGGCCGATGGGCTGCCGGAGTTCGCGCTCGTCGGGAGATCCAATGTTGGAAAATCCTCGCTCCTCAATTCATTGGTGAGGAGGAAACGCCTTGCCTTGACCTCTAAGAAACCTGGTAAGATGAGTTTTGCTCTGTTGTGATTACCATTTTGCTGGTGTTCGATTCCTTTATGGTCTTTAGATGTAACTAAGTTTATAGATAAATAGCTTCCACATTTGGTTTGGATAGTGGCCTTTGGCACTTGCAGATATACTCTTCTTCACATATATTGTATCTGGTTCACTAGATATATCAAGAGGATAACTGAGATTTTCCGGGTGAAATGTCTTGTGATATTTCTTGGAATTGTTAGCTGTTAGGATATCTGTATATCATGATCTGGAAGTTTTCTAGCAACATCTCATTGACGGCTTGAATCTTAATAGTGGATAGGTATTGATAGTCACCTATCTCGTGCTTGTACTGATGCTAGATCTTCCCAGCGTGCCTTGAGTGGATGAAAGATGTTATTTTTGGAAGTAATTCCACAAGCATATGAGTATATTTTTGGCAGTAAGCATTACAATGTTTAGAATTCAGGATTCAAATACTTAAAGTAGAAACTATTCTTGTGTCAGTATTGTTTTGCTCCAGAGTATTTAATAATGAAGCATTCTCTTGGTTCCGTTAATCTAAAAAAAAAGTAGACTTTGGTTCCCATTATAATTCTTGGTAACTTATCCTTCATGTAGGAAAGACGCAATGCATTAATCATTTCCGGATCAACGACAATTGGTACTTAGTAGATTTGCCTGGCTACGGGTAAGTTTAAACTATATCATTTTGTTTTCATTTGCTTATTAGACCATTGCCATAGCCCGTTAAATTGGCTCTGGCCATCAGAATCTGAATTAAAAGAATGTTCTGTGAAAGTGTCTCTCAGTCGTATCACATTTCATTTTCAATGATACGTACCGGTCTCTTTCTGTCCATATCTTTGTCTACGACCAATTTACAATTACAGCTTCTGTCCTGGGGAATTTCAAAGACTTTTGCTGTAAAATGAATTTGATGCATTTGGTAATTCCAGGTATGCATCAGCACCGCATGAACTCAAACAAGACTGGAACAAATTCACCAAAGACTATTTCCTAAACCGGTCAACATTAGTCTCAGTATTTTTGCTAGTTGATGCCAGCATTCCTCCAAAGCAAATCGACCTCGACTACGCTAGCTGGCTTGGTCAAAACCAGGTATAAGAAGAAAGAAGCTGTTCTTAAACTTAAAAAACCCACCGAGACCCATTATTTGTTCATCATGATGAAGATTTTTACTAATTATATATTTTCTGTGGAATGAATAATTGTTATCTGTAATCTCAGGTTCCAATGACTATGGTATTCACGAAATGCGACAAGAGGAAGAAGAAGAAAAACGGAGGGAAGAAACCGGAGGAGAATATAAAGGAGTTCCAAGATTTGATACAAGGATTCTTTGAAACAACACCACCATGGATTATGACCAGCAGTGTGACAAATCAAGGTCGGGACGAGATATTGTTGCATATGGCTCAGCTAAGAAACTACTGGCTCAAACACTAAGAACCCAACAACACTTCTCCAGATTGTCTTTAATAGGAAGGAGACTTTTATAACAAAGAACAACAAAAAGACATGTAGTGTACCAACTCTTGGGCAATGCTTTTGATTAATGCAACGCTAAGATTTTGTTTTTGTATTCTGCAGTACAAAATTCGTCGCGTCTCTCTTGATTTTTATCAAACCAAAATATATCTATGCAGGTTATTTAAATGACTGTATCATAATAAGTATCCTGAGGGGATAGCTCAGTTGGGAGAGCAAAGGTCGCGTGTTCGATCCACGCTCACCGCATTTTAATGTTTTTAATTCTGTGAAAGAGAAGAGAAAAACTAAGGTGTTTGGTTTACGACAGAAGATGCAGAGCCCATACATCACCAACCCAGTTTCACGCGCAACTCCAAGACTCGGCTTGATATGTTGATTTTAATTTCAATTTAACTCCAACTTGGCAATGAAAGACTCTTAATTTGTACCGGTCCACCAAATCAAAACTCATTCTTCAGAATTGTTTCTATCCCAAACCAACTATGATGAACAAACATATTCGTATACTCATCAACTTTTATCTTTCTACCGCTAAGTTTTGCACAAAACATATTCGCTATATTTTTGTTTTTCTTGATACGTGTAGTTCATTATTAAGTGATAATATCAAAACAATTCAGGGCCCTAGAGGAAACAAATTAGAGTTCGAATTTCATTGTTTACTACTTTCCTTTAACAAACAGAAAAGAATCTCATATTTACCGAGTTAACAAAATTACATGTTCCATGTCCGAGAAGATTATGGCTTAGAAAGTAAAATTTATAATTAACTACTTTTTAACATCTGTAAAAAAATAACTAGATTTAGATCCGTGCTATCCATGAGAATTAACTTATATTATATACACGGAATGAAAATTAACTTATAATATTAATATTAATGTTTTTAAATAAAATATATAATTTGGTATATTTATTTTTCATACGATAAGTTTATAATTTCATGTGTAAATCGTTTTTTCATCACTTTTATTTGTTTTCATCTCCTTTAGTTTTATTTTGACTATACGATTTTTTAAAATTCTATTTTATTTTTAATTTTCTAAAGTTCTACTAGTAAATATTTAACACTAATACAATGGTATGTCTTTCATTTTTTGTTTTTTTTTTAATTTCGAAGGTTTATGATTTATCAAAAATTTATCATTCGGAGAACAATAGTTTTAACTTTTCTAAAACCTAATTCTTTTTTCAACTCGTTTAAAATAAAAAGTACATGGACAATCCCAGACAAAAGGAAGGAAGCGCTTTCAAATTCACGAACTCCGTCTCCTTCCCGTTCTCTGGAAACTGCAACAATCTTCGACAAAATTGAATACCAAGAGAAGGGATTTTCTACAGAGAGATTTGTTTTGGACTTAATTATATATAAACTTGAGTGAGAGATAAATATGAGAGGGAGGAAGTAGCGTAACTGGTGAACGACGAATTAGGGTTCTATTATCGCCGTGATAACCTGTGTCTCGCCAATTCCTGTTTATCTTTGCCTAATCGAACTCGCGTTGCTCTGATTCGAGCATTGGTTTCTAGGGTTTGATCATTTGTTCGGTGACCCGGGAAAACTGTAAACTTGATTTCTTCAGTAAACTTGATTTCTTCAGTGAAGGTAAAAAGTTGTATTTTTGTTGAAACGACTTTACTCTTCTTGTTTCCCAGTTAATATTGTTTTTTTTTTTTAACACAAAAGCTTATCTCAGCCTACATTGCATGAAACTATAAAAATTTCACCTTTTTCCAGAAATTGCATAGTTTTGTTGATCTTTACTATGCATTGCGACTCTTCTGAATATTTTTTTTTTGGATGTGGTGTCTTCATTCTTTGGTTTACAGTAATCTGACTCATGAATATCACAATACTTATGGTTTGGTTATGGCATATATCACAATGTATTTGATTTGTTTTTTCGTTCTATGCACTTGCCTTCTTTACCACTGGATCTGATAGATAGTCAGAGTGATTTGGGGTTTATTGATTGTGATAAATGGTTGATAAGTAATCGAGAGTTGATATGTTAGTTATTGGACTGATTGATTTGATACCTCTTATGATGATGTTTTCCTCTGATTTTTTTTTTGCTTTTGCTATTTGATAAGTTCATGAATATTTGTATTCCTTTCGTTTTATCAATGCATCAATTCAGATGAATAATTGTTCTCTCCTCTAATCATTTCCTTGCATCAGACGTGCAATTCTGAATTCTGATTTGGTTGCACTATTCTGCTGTTTGTCCCAGGTCAAAAACTGCTTTTTTAGAGAATGGAAGAATCAGCAGGAGCTGATGAAGGTTTAGAATTTAAGTGGGGTAAAAAGAGAGGAGTTGGTGGAACAAATAAAGAGGTCCAATTCTATGAATCTTTCACCTTTGACGGTGATGATTACTGTCTTTATGACTGTGTCTTAGTAGGCGATGCCAATGAACCAGAGGGTGAACCCTTTGTTGGCAAGATCATAAAAATTTGGGAACACACTAATAAGCGTTTTAAAAACCCAAGGAAAGTCAAGATTCTCTGGTTTATTAAACCTTCTGAGATATCTCCTGATGTACTTAAAGGGGTCCCGGATCTACTTCCAAACGAGCTGTTTTTGGCATCGGGTGAAGGTGTCGGCGTCGCTAATGTCAACAAATTGGTAACTGATTGCCCTTCTGTACACTATTTTGATATTTTCAGCCTCCATATTACGTGTTGCGCATGATTTGGCGTTTTTTTTTTTGATATGCATCTCATATTATGTTGAGGACTGAATTTTCTTGTCTCTCCACTTTTATTTTGTTGTATATGTTTTTTTGCAGTGAATAACTTGTTCTATGTTCAGCAACATGTGTCTAGTTTTTTTTTTGTACTTTTGTCACCCTGACACAGATCTCACACCAAAGCTAAAGTTGTAGTCGTTGATAGGCAATTCGGATAACATAGCTTCTTCTGTTTTTGAATATTCCCCAACAGAAATGCGTGCTTTTATTTGGTTTCTATCATTGCTCCAACTGTCTTTCGATGTTGAATCAAACATGTCCTTGTGTCTCGATAGATTGACCTTTGCATCACTTATTGGTTGGAATGTTCGTTTAACTTTATGTGCTTATAGCTGGTGCAGTGGATTAGCTAGTAATTACACCTTCATGTGTTTACTGATAAACATTATTCCACTAGGAAGCAATTTGGGGAAAATGCTCTGTTCTATGCATTTCAAAGGACAAGAGAAATCCACAACCCGCGGATGAAAAAATCAAGTCAGCGGACTTCGTATTTCGCCGAGCATTTGATGTTGGAAGTCTCAAATTCTTGAATACGATAGATGATAAAATTGCTGGAGTTGATGGTACATTTTGTTTCATCTCATTTGCTAGCTTCGATATTCTCCACTGTGATCAATCGCTAGCTTGATTCTTTATTTACATCATATTTTCTGATCACTCTAATTCTTGCAGTGAAATTTATCTTCAACAGAGCGGGTAGTAAGAAAGAAGAAACTGCTGTGCAGAAAATTGAAGCAGATAGAAATGGAAATCTAGATAGTCTGAAACCAAATGGTCTTCCAGCTTGTGGCTCAGTTAGGAAGACTGAAGATAACTCTATTGAATCTTCTGACTGTAGAGGAAGCAGTTATGACCGTAAAGAAGGGAAAGAAAAAGGTCTCATTCAACTGGCTACGAAAGAATCTACACTTGCAGAAGAAAAGTCTAATAAGGATTCTGGTGTGCAGGAAGGCACGGCCCATAAAGAACGTGACTCTTGTGAAGCTTCTGGGTCAATGGGAAATCATTGTGATGGCAAAGCCCAAGATAGTGAAGTTAAAAAACAATTTACTAAACAAAAATCTATGCCTCCAGAGGAAAGATATAGTAACACTTGTGAAGCTTCTGGCTCCAGTGTCAATCATTCCAATGCCAAGAAAGCTCAAGTAAATGATGTCAGAAAACAGTTGACCAAACAAAAATCTATGCCCGCTGAAGAAAGATATAGTAGAGAGTCGAATGACAGGCCTCAAAAGAAACAGAAACTAGATGGTTGTGTTACAGTACCAGATGGACGAAATACAAACATGATGCAGAATACTAGCTCTGCTGGTAAAGGAGATAGAGAATCTTTCAAGAGACCTAGAGACAAAGTGACAGGAGATGGAGTCTCTCCCGAGAAGCCCAGTTTCGTTAAGAAGAAGCGAGACCTGGGGGTGTCAGTTTCTGAAGGAAAAGATGCAAATATTGCAACTGAAAAAGTTTTATCCAAGAAACCCAGCTTTGATGGTAGGCTATTAAAACGTGCTGAGGACAACATGTTGGCAGATGATTACAAAAGAAATTATCAAGTAATTGAAGTGAGCCGAAAGCCGGAAGCTGTAAGTATGCTATGACTTATTTTACGTTGATTTGAAACTGGCTGTTACATGAGATTTCAGACAGTGTGTGTTGTATGTAAAGTTTTTAGATGCAAGGATATGGTTTTGCAAGAACTTGATTCTAAAAGTAGCAGTTTTGTTTTACAGTCCTCCACTTCGTATGTTGTAATGTTCTAGTGATGTTCTGTCATCCCTCTCATCATGATACTTGTTACCACAGTGCTTGTAAGCATGAAGGCTCATCTAACAGTTTTTGTTTCCTTTCTATTGATCTCAGGTAAACAGCAAATGGTTTCGACCTCTTGTAAGTATTTTTCTCTTCATTACTTTTGCGCGCCAGTCCTTTGTCGTTTTGGTTGCCTCCATTTTTGTGTTAGACATGCTTGTTCGTAGAAGTTAATAGGGTGGCCTGTTAATTTGTTTCTGTTGTATAGTTAATGACTCAGTCATATGCTACTTAGAAAAGTAATATATTTTCTTGATCGTTTCTATGTTCGAGAAACTCGATTGTTTCTCTGATATCCACACTCAAATTGTTTCTTTTATATTCACTCTTTTTTTTGCCTGGCCATTTTAGGCTCTTCTAGCTAGTCTAGATGGGTATCAAATTCTGTACATCATATCAGAAATTACCTTTTCGGGTCGAATCTGAATTTACTTTTAAATTTATTAAATCATGGCCAGCCTTGGGAAGAAAGTATGAGGGAAGCAGAAAAGGAAGCGAGACTGGTTCTCCTTCAAAACTTGGATCCTACTTTTACATCTGATGAAGTGCAGGTATTAGGGATTCTAAAGAGTTTATTTAAGAGTCTCTTAAATGAATTTTGATCAATGTAACCTCTTGTAGTGCGGTTGTTTGCTGGTTTACTTCAAGCTAACCTTCCTTCTCTCTCTTTATATGTTATCTAAGATATTTACGAATTATATTTCAGGACATAGTTTATTCTGCTTTGAATGAGCAATGTACAGCGAGGATAATAGAGCGTACATCAGTCATTATTTCTCATTTTGGTAAGCTACCATTTTACTCAGAGGTTCCATATTTATGGTTCTCACGTACTAGAAATAGAATGAGGAGCCTTACTATGGCATCTCACATCGGATGATGTTACAGGTCAAGCTTTGGTCATATTCAATTCAAGAGAAGCTGCACAAAGAGCGATTGTAAGACTAGATGAGGGATGCTTGTTGCTATCAAATGGAAGGTAAACCGCGTATGACATATTCAGATTTTTCTCTGGTCTCCCAATGATAAATGACATATTCATATCTTATTTTTCAGGCCCCTTGTTGCTGCGTTTGCTAAGATTAATCCTCCAGGGAAGCCGCCATCATTCTGCGGCCATATCAAACCACTCAAAACTCAAATGCGACGAGAGACGGTATTGTGTTCACACAAAATACAAGTTAAAGTATATCATTCTTCTAACAACATTTTCTTGTTCATTGATCTTTAAATTTGTTTTACAGAGAGATACCGTGGCTACATCGCATTGTTCTCAGCCGAACACCCTTGAATATGAAATGGCAATGGAATGGTGCTTGCACCAAGCCAAATCCGACCACGCGCTTAAAGCGGTATCTAAGGTATCAAATTTGATAGAGAATTATTGCACTATTTCGACTAAAAACTTGAGTTTCTGTTTTGAGAAATGAAAGAAAAAGTATCCAGTTTACGCTTCCACAAATGAAAGAAAAAGTATCCAGTTTAATCTTTTAATCGCTTATTCAATGGCCATGGACCATAAATCTTTATCTGACAAAACAACTTCTCTCTTTACTTACTTTTGTTAAGCTCTCTGATTCATTAACAATTTTCAGTGTGTATTCTTCCAACTCCTTTAGAATAACTGAATCTTTAATCCTTTGTAGCGGCAACTGGAGGAGAGAAAATCGCTGCGGATTAACTTCAAGCCTAAACTTCCTTAGCTTCACAGAATCATCTCGTCTTTTCTTGCGTAAGTATTCAACTCTTGATGCGCCTCGACTAACATGACTATCATCTTCTAAGAGAGCCTTCTCTGTTATTTTATTCTTTTTGTCTCAGACGGAAACAACACCAACTTTACATTAGAACACAGGCTCTCTTTAAGACAGTGACTGGTGAATTTTTGCTATCGTACGAAGAATGTCATGCCATCGAATCCACCCAACTTTGGCACGGTAAGCTCCTGGTTTCTTGATGTTATTCAAATCAAAATTTGCAGGAAAATATGATTAGAATTTCACTTTTTTTCTTTCTCCCTTGTGTTTAGGAGAATGCTGATGCGGCTTCTGGTCAGCAATCGGACGACCATTTGTATAGATAGTTTTAAGAAGGTTAATTGTAAGTTGTAAATTCATTTTTGGCGACTGGTAGGGTTTTTATATTTTTTTTTTAATTAGAGTTTAGTTTTTTTTTATTGTTAAAAACATATACAGACAAAAAATCCGTTCACAAAAATATTTTAAAAACTTTTGTTGAGTCGGCCTAGCAGGTTATTTTATAAAATTAATCTGATACTTGACAATAATAAGGTTTTTTGTCAACATATTAATTGTTTCTTTTTTTAACATAAACCCAAAACGTATATCACCATATTTATTGGGAATTTCGCCACCACTTCAAATCTCAATATTGTTGGAAAAAATAATTGTCAATTCAAATTCTTGTACTTGTTCTTCTTTTTCAAGATTCTAACACTATGATACAAATACCTCAAAATCCCTGATTTTTCAAGAATATTTAAATCATCAAATTACCATCATCCTAATGTCCTATAATTCTTATAACGTTAATTAATGAAGCTTGTACTTATACACTGATAAATTGATAACCATACTAATATAAATTGGATTCACCCTTCTTTACTCAAGTCTAGCAGTTTTCATTATTAGATAATTAATACTGTTTAAAATGAAATGCAAATCTCAACAATCTACTTGACATTCGTTTACTTCGTTCTCCCGAACTTTTGTTGTAAGCTATACTCGTATTCGAAGTGATCGAATAATTCGTTGACCTTTCAATTACATTACAATATTCTGAAACCAAGTTAAATATTTTAGAATTTCAAGGTACAAATAGAACTATTGTCAGCCTTCTTTCGAGCAAGGCAAAATATTGATTTTTTGTGGTTAAAAAAAAGAAGAAGAAGATATTTTGTTGTGAAAAAGGATTATCACCGACAACACATCATATGAACGTACGTACGTTCCCCACGACCACGACGTTCTCATCCATTTGCCTTTAACATCTCTAGCAACCACAAAGGCTTAATCACTAATCAGCCTTGATTAATGAGTTATAAACGATCGTAAAACTACATTATATATAAAATAACAGGGAATTATCAGACACACACACCTCCCACACACAAATCTTCTTAAATTATTCACCTAGCCTACTGTTTAAAAATACTATACCCATATTTTAAATGTGTCTAATGTAACAAAAGGAACTTTTCGGAAGGCGTATTATAGATTATTGAAAAAATGAAAAGAAAAAAAAGTCAGGTTGTGAGACCAAACGCACCGTATTGAAGACTAGAACCTGTCACACGTGAGGAGAAAGGAAAGAAAAACGTGTCACCGTACATTAGAAGAAGAGATGAAATCTGAGTCAGCAGAAGACGACAAGAAGGAGGTAGATGTGTGTGTTTAACTATGGTTCCACTGCTCAGGTTATGGTAACTCGTGTCCACGTGACATATGTAGAAAACTCCACGCAGATAAATGATCTTGACGGTCAATCGATGATGACGATAGCTGGGCTTTTTCTTTAGCCCAAAACCCATCTGAATGTGACCGTTTCCTTGCAGACCGGACTGTCAACGTGATGACTTTTTCTTTTCTTTTCTTTTCTTTTTTGTTCTCTTTTGTATGATATTCCATGTATTAGTTTTTAATTTTAGGACAAAGAATGTGATTATAGAAATAAATCTACCTTCACTGTCAATTTGTACTCTATTACAATATGGACATGGTGTATTGTAAGTATCATAGCACATACCCTAAAATAATCCAAATAAAAAACACAATATTTGAATCAAAATATAAGATTAGCCTAACATGTCTCTTAACGAATTTGGGGATCTAACAGCATTCAAATCATTCAAACTTTAGGATTAACATTTTTTACTAACATTTAAATTTGAACAAAATGTAGAGAATCTATCATCTATATGAAATTTATGAAATAAACAAAAATGGACTGCAAAAGGATTAACAAGAAGAATACTCTTTCTGTCAATTATAATATTGTTATAGGGTTATTATGTGGTGACAGCTTAATTAAATAAAGAAAGCATTTTAATTATATTGTATGACATAATGTAAAAAGTAAAAGTAGACCACAGAACGGAAAAGGACCGAAAAATATAATTGCTCTGTAGGGCTTCTTTTTACATGTATTTAAACCAACTGTAATTTCAATATTTCTTGTAAATTCTGACACTTTAATTATTACATAATGTCGACATAACTGGGACTTTAAGAGAGAGAGAGAGAATTTACATTATAGTACGTAAAACAATATAACCATATATATATATAATTTTTGTTGCCAGCCAAAAATAACCATTTTTGTTGTCAACAACCACTATTTAACGTCAGCGAAAAAACATATATTAATAATACATTAAATTGATACTGAATTTGAATTCCACCAATAAATTTTCTAAAGTTTATATGTTTTTTTTTTTTTGACATCATATGTTTTCTTTTAACAACAGTTTATGGTTTCAAACAGGCCTATGGAATTTGATTACTTAACATTATTATAGTTATGTATATACAGATGGGAGTTAGTATGAAATATAAATATTAAAAGTCTTGGAAGGTAATAATTTTATAAAAGAGATTTTTTCATTTTTCAAAATAATAAATTAAATTTTTTAAGAACATGTAAAGTAATTTTAAATTTTGAACTAACTATTTTAAGAAATCTTAAACCATAAATTTAAAAAAATAAAACCTTGATAAAGAATGTGTATCACTTTCAAACCCACAATAAAATTAAATAACATATATTTTAAATTTGTTTAGAAAGCTTTAGTGAACATTTTTATTATTTTTTGTGATATTTTTTAAAAACACGATATTTTAAAATTAATCCTAAAATTATTTTCATAAATGTTATATGATATATTCTTGAATGGCATAACAAAAAAAATTCTACAAATCTAATTTTTCTTTGATGGTTTGCAAAAATAAAAATCCCTTATAAAAAATATAACAAGAAATTTTCATCCATACTCAATTTACTTTATAAATTTTAACAATAATAATTTAATCATAACAAAATTTTAACAATAAAATTTGATAGAGAAATACGTTTTTAAAATTGTTTATTTAATAAAACCACCGTAAATTATTTGATTAAAATTCTATTTAAAATTAAAAAAATTATTTGTAATTTTATAATAAATTTATTAATCGATTAGATACGATATTTATGGAAAATAATAAATTTTGGACTATAGCAATAAATTTTGGCAGATCGTAAAATTTAAAAAGTTTGACTAGAAGAACGATCGTATTCATATAACGGAATAACTAATATTTTATAGAAAGCTAATTGATAGAATAATTTAAAATACTTTTAAAAAATATAAATTTTTAAATCAATAATTTTTATTATTTTGTTAAGCACTATAATAATATAATAAACTTGCTATTAAATCTTCACTTAATAGAATTTTTGATTTTTTTGAACCATCATCATCAAATTTATCTTATAAATCATGATTTATTTAATATAAAAGGAGCAAAATAGATAAATCTTTTATTCTACTTTTCTAACAGCGATTTAATTGTAAACTTTTATGATATAATTTTCGTTTATCTTTTTAATATTGTTTACTTTGGTTTTTTTCTTAATTTTTCTTTGTGTATTAGATAGATTCTAAGGATTCGTGTTAATGCTAAAATGTATTAATCATCTTTTTTTCTTACATGCAAACTGCAAAGAGTAAAGGTTCAAAAAGATTTTGCAAAGAGTAAAATAAAAGCGCAGGCAACCGAATCAATCAATTATCTAAAACAGCCAAATCTGTCAAACTAAAGAATTTCGCCAGAGATGTGCTATCATTTTTATTCTGTCATTTGCCATTTTTCCATCAATTAAATAAAAAGGTCTAATACCATTAAAATCCCAATATGTAATGACAGGTAACTATTTTTTGTTGTTGTTAATTTCAGCTTCATAGACGACGACCCTACACTACTAACAATTCCTGAGAGAACTTAAAACGTGAATTCAAGAGAGAGAGAGAGAGAGAGAGAGAGAGAGAGTCTGAGAAGCTCACTGCTTCGCTGATTTTGAGGAGAGAGGGAGAGAGAGAGAAGAGTACCTCACAAGACTTGCACAGATATAGACGAAGACTTCGCATTGTCTTACTTCTCTGCAATTTCTGGGTTCTTCGTCTTCTTCTTCAACAGCCTATCAAATTTTCTCTCTCAAGGAGGAACAAGTCCTGAAAAATCCAGGTGCCTTCTTCTTCTTCTTCTTTGAATCTTCGATATGTTCTTCTCCAGATGGCAGCATACAATAGATTCGAAAGTCCATACGGTTTTTTTCTCCTTTTCTTCTCTCTTTTGAGATTTTAATTTTCTCCATTTTTTTCAATAATCTGTCTGATATATATTTCTTCCTTTGATGTGTATAGACGATTTCATTGCTCTGGAGATGTTATTTTGTTTGATTTTTTTTTCCTTGGGCTTCTTCTGTCCCCAAAGATTTCCTTTTGCTTGTTGAATTTTTTTTCCTTTTCCCGACATTGTGAGTTACTAAACTCTTGTGAAATTGATCCGTCATTTATCGATCAATCTGAAACAACGTTTCCTTTGACCTTTCGATCATCACCTGAGCTAACAAAGTTTACTTTTTGCTTCCTTTTTTGACGCAGATCAATCATGTCTCAACTTCCCAACAATCAAATAGCCTCTGGTTCCGATATCTATTCGACAAAACCGGGCTTGTCAGGTCTTAAGAACCACAAAATGATCTCTGGTGTCTTTGAAGCAAAGTCTCCATCTGATGAAACAGCTTGGAGCCCAACATCTCCTTTGGATTTCAGACTATTCTCCAGTTTGGGGAATCCCTTTGGTGGATCTTCCTCGAGGTCAATTCGAAAAGTAGTGCATCAAAAGAGCTGGGATTCTGGAAAAGTAGGCTTGAGTATTGTGGATTCTCTTGATGATCATCACACTGATTCATCAAGGATTCTTCTGCCATCACCGGATAGTAAAAACATGATCTTTGGGTCGTGGATGAGAAATGGAAACCCCAAATGCCAGAAACCTCATCAACTCTTTGCCAAAACTCCTATGTTCAAGGATGATAAACCAAATGTTGATGTGATTGAGCTTGATTTCTCTTGCCCGGTCAGTGCTTACTGTTCAGGTGCCGGGAACATCAGTGTGAACAACAATGATGCTTGTCAGGTGATGAAGCAAACCCAAGGATCACTTAATGTGTATACTGAAAGTGACATTGAGATCTCAGAGGACTACACTTGTGTTATTTCACATGGTCCTAACCCCAAAACCACCCATTTTTACGGAGATCTGGTTCTGGAGTCGCTAGAGCACTATGGGATAAAGAAAGATTGTTGTGAAAACAAGAAAGAGAGCATTTTTGTTATTTCTCCTCTTGACTTGACAACGACTGATGATGTGTTACCTTCCAATGACTTCTTGAGCTTCTGCTGTTTCTGCAGCAAGAAGTTGGATATGGGGAAAGATATATACATGTACAGGTACTCTTCTTCTCTTTCAACTCCAATGCACTTTAGAGTTGGTCTTTTATTTCTCTTTGCATCGGTATGTACCATGCTAAAGTCTCGAACTTTAGATAGAAATGAAAAGTTGTTCTTTACGGTAATTTGTAATCTAGAGGGCATAGCTTAAAGTCGTATGGTTCTTCTAAGTGTAACCAAATTGCACACAGTTGAAACGCCTTATTTAACTTCGATTGCTTGGTTTGGTTTGCAGAGGTTACAAAGCTTTCTGCAGTAGCGAGTGCCGTTCAGAGGTGATTCATTTAGATGAGAAAATAGAGGAAGAAGAAGAAGATGAAGCAGCCAAGTCTGATTCATCTTCAGACAATGACCTGTCTAAGAAGAAGAGTAACGGTGTGATCTTCACCGTGGGCTGAGGTCGGAATGCGCCCACCAATTCCATGATCGGTTTGAGTCCATGAAAAAGAGGAAAGGTAGAAGCTTGAGCTGATCATCTGTTCAAGAAAAAGAGCTGCTGGTTTCTCTAAACCGAGGCGGCCATGGATGATCATTTTTGTATATTGCTTGTGCTTCTAGTTCTACTAGACTACTACCTATCCCCAAAAAAATAAACACATTTGGGCTCATCTTTCATGGTTTTGGTGGGTGATTGCCATTGGGACAATGGTTATTTCTATGGATATTTATAATTATGGTTCATTTATTCAGATATGATAATCTTAATTATATAAGAGGGTAGAAGAAGCCGGTTTTTGTGGCTCCCCCCTCCAGTTATGTCTTTTCCATTTCTTTTTTTTTTTGTGGGCGAATGTCTTTTCCATTTCTTAATTTTGATGCTACCCAAAAACTTGAAGGACCCAGTGGGTCAGTGTATTAAGCAAGTCCCATGAAAGGAGGGAATATGAAGAAAGTGTATCTACCTTTTTTTGTGTCTACATCATACAATAATTACTCTCATTTGATATTAGTATGTATATTCTTAACTCGAAGAACATATGTATAATAATTTCCTGGATGAGTTTAGAAGAAGAACGCAAGTTATGCAAATATCTCAATACAAGATCTTCAGATTTGGGCAAGTTAGTCCTCTTGGTTATTTTTCGACAATTCTCATAACCTCTGCTATCAAACTTAAATACAATTTCTAAAAAAAAAGCATTTTGGATGAAAAGCTGAGGTAGATGGAAGTGATCACCAAAACCTCCATGGATCCTTGTATGGAGGAACATAACTATCAGTAGGAGGAAGAAGCCTAAAGGATCCAACTACTCTTTCTAACACCGGTCCCATCTGCATTTTATACAAAACCCTCAAAATCAGACGTCTTCACACTAACACAACAGATTAACAGAAATTAGAGATTACGGATTTTGTACCATGTCCCATTGCTTGCCAAGGGTTGACGCATTTATGGTGTATAAGTACCCTGCAAAGTGTGAGATTCAAATATATGTTATGAGTTTAAAGTCCAAACATTGGCTCATGAATCTCTCGTGAAAAGTTTGTTTACCATCCCGTTCAGCTGTTGAAGAAATATAGTGTCTGTAAAGCTTTGATGCTTCAGCCTGCCCAAGGAACATAGTAAAGGCAATAAGTCAGATCGTAATCAAACCCATTATGTCTTTAAACAAGAAAGATCTGCTTAGAAACAGAGAGAGTTACGATTTTGGTTGGTGATTTGCGGACAAGGTACTCGTAGTACCAGTAAGGCTCCCCATCAATCTGCATATAGAAAGCATATGGGGCTAAGGCGTCTTGTAGATTCAATTTATTTATATTATAGAAGATAATACTTACATCAGTAGCATGTGCATCAAGAACCGAGCTCTCTTCTAAACGCTGACTTGAGGTGACACGCTGCAGGAAAATTATACGCACAAGCTCATTCAAACAATCTTAGTAAAGTTTGAGAAAAGGAAATTTGTGATGTGGGTCATGTAAGATTGGTTACCAATGCAGATTTATCGGACAAAACAGAGTCAGCAACGTCTTTGGCTGTCCATGTTTTCTTTTCTTTTGATGTTAGGAATCTTGAGTTTGGGGGACCTATCTGGATCAAGAACCATAAAAGACATAACGCGAGGAAGAAAGCAAAGATAAGCAGTCTTATGGTAAGTGGGCAACACCAAAACTTACCGAAACAGAAATTACGAGGTTGTCGATGAGATCAACTCGTTCAGAAACAATCCGGAGGCGTGCATCAGCTGGACCAGTTGAAACAGATTCAGTCACAACATGATGCATATAAGGTAACTAGAATGGTTACACAGGAAAGGATATGGAATTTATGGAGTCAAAGGAAGCACTAACGAGAGAGTGGTGCAGCTGAAGAGTAACGTTCAGGCTTTCTTGATTCGACCCTGCAGTACCAATGTAAAAGGTGAGATACATCTTGAATAAGTAGGAAGCACTTTCATCAAAATGATTCAGTCAATCAAATACCATTTGAAGACAAGCTTCTCAGATGGAAACTCCAGAGGGTAAGCATAAGAATAAGCATTTATATCATCCACCATTGAGCCCATCTTCAGCTCTTCTGCACCCATTTTCACTGCTTCTTCTGCATAAGTGACTGCAATAACAGAACCCCAAACGTTGACCATGAATGGCCTAAACACGGTAAGAGATTCTCTATTAATTTCCCATGAACCAGAGCTATTCTACTTGCAAATCATAAACGCGAAGCCCATAAGGCAAAATCCTTAGCTAGAAGTGAAGTTATATACATAAATTTTATAAGACAGTGAAAGATTAAGCAAAGACGTTACCAGCAGAGGACACTGGCAAGAGCATAGACAACGGAGAAGAGAGACCAATTAACACCAAATCCCTACGAGAAAGCCCCTCTTCCGAAGAAATCGATCTCGTAGAAACGCCGGAACGAGCAATCATTAGCTCCTTTGATTCTCCATGATACTTGCTCGAAATGTTGTTGCTCCTGCACCTGAAAAGGTGAAAATCTCATCAAAATGCTTTCGACGAAGAAACTACAAACAAACAAAAAAACCATTGGCGCTGCTAGTAGAAGAATTTTGAAAGATAATTTACATGAAATTACGATAGTTCGGAGAGGAGAGAGATGGAGAGAGAAGAGCCATGGCTATGGCGTTTCTGGAGCTTTACTTCTTCCTCCTATAGCTCATCCATCCACTCTTGTTTGATGATTAGGAATTTCCAAAACCGGTTTTCATATGGTGGTTATCAATACGTATACTTAACCAAACCATAAACCGAGTATAGACCGGACCGGAGGGAGAATTTCTCTTTCACTTGCCCGCCCGTCCACAATTTATCGCATTTTATTAATAATTAAGTCTCTGCTCTTTCGTGCGAGCCATCTTCAACGCTAGTTTTTCTCTGGTAAGCTCATTTTCTCTCCTCATGTTTCGTTTATCCATTTCTCCTTTTACGTCGATCGTTGACGTGGTCAACACTATATCGTTCCCGTTTCTGAATTTTGCATATAATCCGATCATCTGTTTCATTTCTTTTTTAAATGTGTGTGCGGAGAATCTTCTCTTCTTTTGGTTGTCGATTGGTTTTCCTCTGCTTCTCTAGTTTCCGCCATTGATTTCGTGACCAGATTCTAATGTAACCGACCGCTATAGACCATTTCTTATTGTTCGATTTCTCTCCGCCTTAGGGTTAGTTAGCTTTTCATCTAAGTCAAGTGAAATATACATCTGGTCTATTAGGTAGGTGTCATCAAGAAACAGGGATTTTGAGATTGTAGAATCAGCAAATCTCTCCCCTGTTACATGCCATGTCTCTTCGTCATTCCAAAAGTTAACTTTGAAACCGATTTTTGGTTTAGTCGTGTCTAGTTAAGAGATTTCATGATCTGGAACCAAATTAAACAAGTTCTTGTTTGGCTTAGCTTCTTCCTCTGTCATGTACTTTGAACATTGGATTGTTAATTTCTCTAGATTTTAGCATCATATATTTGAGATCATTAGATGTTTGCAGCAAAAGGCATCACTGATTTCATTTTATTTTTTCCCATTAATTGCTGTCTTCTGTGGTTATTAATATGAAAATACCAATTCAAATTTTGGCAGTATCTTTCTTAACAAGACAAAGAGCAATATAATGAAGCCTGGAGCATTTGAATTGAATCCGGATGCAGCATCATATGTACCACTCTCCAAAAGAGTGGATATTTCTGATATGGACGGTTGGGTGTTTGTGAACCAGGCCACACATGTCGTGCA
Organism: Eutrema salsugineum; assembly: GCF_000478725.1. Taxonomy (NCBI): domain Eukaryota; kingdom Viridiplantae; phylum Streptophyta; class Magnoliopsida; order Brassicales; family Brassicaceae; genus Eutrema; species Eutrema salsugineum. The sequence continues at coordinate 3,707,344 of NW_006256829.1, read as the reverse complement.
GGGGCAACAGATAAGTTTTGCAGGCGTTCAAGTGTCGATGCCTAAGAAACCATCATCGTCTGAAATGGCATACAAGGAGATAAGGGATGATGATTTGGATATGGAGATGGATATTGACATGGACATTGAATACCTTTTGGTAACCTTCTCTGGTCTCTCCCAAGAGTCTGTAACTGATGTATACCTGGCGAATAGCGGTGATCTTGAAGCAACCATTGAGATGCTGAATCAGCTCGAGGTACTACTCTTAATCCACATTTCTTATAGGGTTTTGATGTAATATTCTTATAAAGCAATGATTTTTGATTTCCCACTTTTCTTGTAGATATATAGCAATGAAGCTCAAGAAAGCCTCCCAGAGACGCTTGATATTGAGGATATCTCTGAATCAGGGCCTTCAACCTCAAAAGCTTCAAAACAAAAGAGTGTAGCTGCTGCATCGTCATCATCGGTTACTCCTAATGCACCTGTATCGGCCTGATCTGATGAATCCTTGTCTTACTTCTCTTGGAATTTTTTGAGATTTTGTTCAACAATGTACATCGTGAAGCGTGTTTTTAATATTAATGGAACCTCAAATATATGGTTTCAACATCATCTCATTTGATCAAACGAGATTACAAACACCATATATATATATATAATACGCTGAATTATATATCCAACGAGACTCTGAGTTAACTTGATTTCTCGATACATATATATATTTTTTTGAGTATTTTCACATGATGACATCATAATTTGATGGAACGGTTAAGATTGTTGAGATAGACAGATAGTGTATGTATTATTGTTTTTAACAGTTGACGGTGTGGATACGGTTTAGTGTTTAGTTCGGTTATTAGGTTTAATCATGATTAAAATGGGCGGAGCACGAGCGATTGACGGCTGATTCTAGTATTTGTAATCGATAAAAAAAAAAAAAAAAAAACAGAAAGATGTAATCAAGGGAGATGGGAATGATCTCCGGACTAAAAATTTGATGTCAGTTTCCTACAAAAACTGACATTCGAGTAAGAATACAAAACTCAAACGTGTCCTCAGAAGTTAAACTATTGAGATAAGAGCAACTAGACAAATTATTCATTCGTTAATGGATCATCCTGTAACGGTTTGAAGGAATCTTGATGTACCATAATTCTGCACAAATCTTCAAATCCATTGGTATTATTAAAAAGCAGAGCAAAGCTGGTTTTCGTTTTCTAAGAAACAAAAAAAAAAAAACTGTTTTAGAAGTTTTGTTTAAAAAGTAGCACTACTTCGAGCTTTGCATTCTACGATGGCTAAAAAACGAAGGTGTGAGAGTTTCGAATAAAAGCTAAGAGAGAGATTAACGGAACAAAACAAAAAAAAAAACTAGAATTACAGAGAATACTATCAACAGATATTTTAAAATCCTCTGTTTCTTGGCCGGTTCCGATCATAGTGTTGCCCTGAATCTTGTGGTGGTCTAACCATCGCTCTGTTATGATCCTGAAGACCCATCTCGGGCCTGAAGCCGGGAGGTGGAGGCGGCGGTGGTGGAAGCTGGTGGCTTGGGACATGTGGCTGCCATTCGGGTATGTCATCGTCATCATCATCATCATAGACGCTTGCAGATTTTCCATACTTGTGTATGAGCTTTCTTACTTGATCCAAAGACTTGGATTGAGCCGGCAATGGCTGAGGAGATGAAACTGGCACAACCGAGGAATTGAAATTGAACTCCGGTAAATCATCGTCATCTCTCGAAGCTACGGGACCAAATCCAGGCGGCACATCACCATCATCATTATCATCTTTCACGGGTTTAACTCCATAACCATGGTGATGACTTTTAATTGATGCAGCAACAAGAGGTTTCTCTGTGACATTCACTCTCTGCTTCTTGTTTTCAGACAAAACAGCGGTTCTAGAACCAGAAGATGAAGAAGAAGAAGAAGAAAAATGCGGACGTTTCGAGCCAGGCTTGTGAACGGGTCGTCTCCACACAACAACTCCAATCAGTCCAATATCCAAAGACTTGATCTCATCGAGCTGGTCTTTAGAAATGACTTTGGTCAACAAATCTAAAGTCTCTCCACGTGTTGGGCAAAGGTAAAGCTCCACGCCTGAGCTTGGCTCTGCGTAGCCTACTCTTTGATCAGCGACGTAGGAATCAACAACCTAAAACAAAAGAATAAAAGCTGAGACCTTTAAGAAGGTGTTTCTATTCTCAGATGTATTCTACAAGACTACAAGTTAAGACTATTAAAAATTGATTTGATTTTCTTTACCTCAAAAAGGCTGCCACGCTGGCTCTTAGAAATGCCATCTTTACAAGCCAAGTACATTACCTGCAATGCAAAGCCAAAAAAAAAAGTACGATGGAATTAGAATTAAAAACAAATAATAATTTACCCAAAAAAAGATCGAATTTATAGATATTTTTTTTCATGTATATGTGTCGTGAGCAAATGCTTTGGCTTTGGGTCTGGGATGGTAAAAGAAAGAAAAAAAAAAAAAAGACTACTTTGGAAAATAAATGGACTATGTTCATGCGTGTGGGGTCCAAAGATTCTTTGTAAGATTTCCTGATTATTGTTCTATACATCTCCCACATAAACACAGTAACAGAGACATAAAACGGATTTTGCATCCAATTTTTTTTTTTGGATGGACTTATACAAAATTTGACCCAATCAATATAGTTGGTTCTCTGTGTCGCATTCCTGTGACGGTGAACGAACAGATTGATTGTAATCTCTTTGCTTTCTGGTTTCCATGAAGAGAAGACAGAAGAGTTTTGAGATGACACAAAATGTGAGAGGTAAGGTTTATCTATATAAGAAGTAAAAGGGTTAACTTCTATTATTGTTTGAAGCAAGCGATTATTCAATGTAATGCTACTACAGTGATAACAAAAGAAAGCTTTGGATACCATTAGGGTACGGCTTCGAGACTTGGGAAGCTCTTGAATAAACTTCCCAAACCCACTCAGCCTAACTCTACCCTTCACTTCCACCATCACCGGCCACTCGCTCGTGTCTGCTTTCTCACCACTGCCATAGAAAAAAACCCAGTCAGAGATTCTTACTTTCAGTTTTAGGATATGGAAGGGTGGTTTTGCACACTTATATCTAAAGTGAACATTAAACCAGGCATGGACTTTAAAGCCACTCTGCTCAGAACACCTAACCCCCTTATTAAATGCCTGATATATCATGTAATAATCCTAGGCACTGCCTAGCTTTGCTAATGTGTAGCTGATTAAGTCTACCGAAATCTTATCGGTATCTAACACTGAGCTCTCTTCAATTAAGCTACCTTTTCTTAACTTATTCACATACCAATCTAGTTGATTCAGATAAACAGAGAGAAAAAAATTCCAATTTAAGCAACAGTTTAATAACACTCAATGTTCGAAGGAATATGTACTATCAGCATAGAGAAGAAACCGTATATGCAAAAGGAAACAGTATCACAGAAAATCCATTATAGTGGGATTATAAAGGTTAGGAGTAAAGAACTTACCTTTTGAAAATTCCAGTGACAGGTACTATGGAAGACACACTCAGTTGCAGTATTCCATCCCATACTCTTTCCCCCTTCACAACTGCAATGGAGGGCGTTTTCTCAACTCCAGAGGCATCGTCCTCAAGTTTGACACTGGCACCAGATTTTGGGGAAACTTCATCAATCTTCTCCGGGTTTGGTTTAGGAGAACCTTTATCACTTAGTTCCTTAGGAGATTCTTTAGGAGACTTTGAGTGTGGCCCAACTTCGGAGTCACTTTTCTCAGACGCAGACACCTGCAATTCAGAATTACCATGCGGACTCTCAAACGGAGGCTCAGCGTCCAAGGATTCCATGAATTCATCAAGCGATACAATTGGAGGAAGAAACTCCACGTCCTTCAACTCATCATCCATCGCCAAACCTTGCATGGGATCGACCTCTTCAGCTGAGGGAGGAGTATCATGAGACGTTGCTTGATCAGCTTTCGCTGTCGTATCTTTGCGAGTGGTTTTGGCAGAATCAGATTTGGCTCTGGGTCGACGTTTGCTAAGTGATGTGATGCCAGCAGAGACATCTACCGTGCTACTGTCAACGGGATCAATTTCAACCTGGAATTCACCCTTATGCGTCTTCCTCACCAGACGTCTCACATCAATATCTGTATCCCGCAGGACAACCATCTCAGCCATCTTCTCAGCTTTAGCTTGTCTCCACTCAGAAAGCTCCTTAGAAGCTAATTCTTCGGCTGTCATAGAACACAGCCTCTCAGCAGAGATCGCTCCAGACATAACTCTTTCTCTTAGCTCAGGATTGTTCTTATCCTTCAAATTGAATAAAAGGGACCTACCCTTCTCTCTGTACTTTTTGTTCACACCTCCAAATAGCTTAAAGAGTTCCATTTCAATCTTCGATGCCAAATTTTCTGGATCCTGAACTAGCTTTTCACCATCGGTTCCATAATCTTTTGTGTCGCCAAGATCTGAAACATTGTCCAGAACCCATGAGAGTTCATTACCCTGTAAAAGGTCATCGTTGGGAAAAATAATATCTGTAAAAGGAACATCATGCCGAGGGAAAACCTCGTCATATTGAGACTTAAGTCCATCTGATTGATTAGCTTCTTCCATCCTGATGTTGACGGGAATCTCACTGTCCTTCTGCACAGAACTTTCGACACCGGTGGGCAATTCTGACATGGTCCCTTCGCCTATAGGGACATCGAAGCTAGCAGACGATGCAGGTTGTAAACTTTGAGTATCCTCCAGATTCACCACAGGAGTTTCTTCAGTCTTTAAATTTTCTTTCCCATTCGGGAATTTCTCATCTTTCTGAACCAAGGCCAACGCAGAGGCTAGTGACTCCCTCATTTTAGACCTCACAGACTCGTTTACTTCATCCTTCGGTTTCACTGGCCCTCGAGGTGGGATATGCGGTTTCTTGTTTACAACATGCTTTCCAGATTTCTGGGGAGCAGGGTCCGTTTGCGTCACATTCTTGCCATGCATCAGCGAATTTAGTGTCTTTTGAGAAAGCGCATTAGTCGGAATATGCAGAATCCCGTTGCTTGCAGGAGACAACTGCTGTAACCATGGTCTATACTGCTTGTTTGGTGCCTCGGGTACAGAACCACCTAGAGTGGTCTCAGGTGGTGAGTTTTGCTTTCCTGCTAGCTGCATGGACCTACTTAACTCTGCCATTTCCATCAATGCTTCTTTAAAATATTCTTAATCCCCAGAGAGAGGCTACAGATGACTTCAGCATTCACCTTAACAGCTGCGAGGTAAATAAACAAACAAAATAGTCAGAATTAGTGCTGTGTTTTCTCCCATAACAACTTCTATGCTGAAATCTGCTCGTATAAGATATGGAGGCATCAAAAACATACATCCAAATTGTCGAAAACGATTTCACGACCTCAATTACACAAAAAGAATCAACAAAATCCGAAAATCTTATGGAAAATCGAAATCAAAACGGAAGAAAAACGTGAAAAATTCGCACGGAACGTGTATATACAATAAACTGAAACACGGATTACAAGGATACAGAAGATCGATCGATTTAACAGCATGCAGCCAATAATTCGATTCAAAGACAAGGGATTTCAAGTGGGCGTATCTAAACAAAGACTATTGACCCAAAAGCTTTCAACCCTAGAAAGAAGCCATTAAATCGAAACCAATCCATCTCACATAGATTTACCTGAACACAAGTTTGAGAAGAATTAGCGCCTCGAACCACGGGAGCCTGTAGATGCAGAGATTCAGCGGTGCGCGAGAGATAAGAAGGAAACCCTAAGAACAAATCCGGATGAGACGGATTAGCGTTTTTTGGCTGTTCTTGCTCGACGATAAAAAAGAAACTGTGTTCTCGTCGCTCCATGTGGATCACACGTGGCACTACGTATTGGGCTACTGGGCTTAAGATAAAAAGCTATTTGATGAATATGCAAGAAAATAAAAAAGCCTATTAGATTTTACAAACAGTAACGAAGCCTTTCAAATATGAATCTGTTTTTCTTTGTCAAATATGAATCTTTTTAATGTTCCGTCTGTTTTTTTTTATTTCAATTTACTTTTGTTTTAATTTTTCTTGTTTCTAGAATACATATGAATCTCATGGTAAATTTTTTTTTTTTATCCGTTTTGGTTAATAGTAGAATTTTGGTTTGTTATTCAAACTAAAACGTATAAATGGTTTGAATAATATTTCTAAACTCTCATGAGAGTATTATAGTTGGGAATTAGCTGAACCTATCAAACCATTAAACAAAAAGTTTGATAGTCGAATGTACTTAAACAAAAAGTTTTATTCACGTTCGTAACACAAGGACAACAAAATTAAAAAAGAAATACCACACGAAGCTACATTTTAAAAGGCAAATTATTATCCTCATTCCTCTGTATCATACGTTTTTATTCTCGTAAATCACCTGATCTCCTCAACACACAGTATACTAGTAATAATAAAAGACAACATTTCTTCAGCCTTCTCATACAAGAAAATAGATATAAGCAAGACCTTTCTGCCTTATATAAAACTCTATAGATCACAACAACTCTTTCAGTATATCAACCATCTCATTAGAAAAACACCAGTGATAAAAGAAAAGAAAAGAAAAACCCACACTCCTAATACGAAAAACTTAATTTCAAAATTTAAACAATGACCATTTACGGCTTACGAACGCTGAGGAGCTTAACATCGTCGATCACGGGGCCACACAGAGACGAGAAATCATCACTTCTCATCGCATAAAACGTGCTGTAAAACATAACCCTCGTGCGGTTTGAAACCGCAACAAACCGCATAGAAGCGCGTTTGAACCCTCCCTTCCCTCGCGACTCATAAGGAACCTTCAAAGTGTCTTTTCCAGCAAACGCCTCGACTATCATCGAACCTTGGCACGCGTTGTTCGCATCTCCAACCGCAAACGAAAGCACGTAAGTCTTCCCGATGATGGTCCGAGCCACCTGAGCGATTGCGCTTTCTTTGCCCGCAACGAGCTCGACGGCTCGACGCCCTTGTGGGACAGAGAAGTGTTCAACGTCAACATATTTGATTGCTTTAAGTGATTCGATCATCCAAGCGGGTAAAGGAGAGTGGTCATCTTCTATGAAGGGAGGAATCAAAACGCCGGTTGTCGCGTTTGGGAGTACATAAGGACCTTCTTCAAATCCTCCGTTCTTTAATATATTCTCTGTTTCATATAATAGAAAAATAAACGCATCAATTGATTTATTCTTGTACATATATGTCTTGGCCAACACAAATCCATTGTATCTACAAGTGAACATATTAACCGAATCCAACAAAGCCAAAATCTTCGAGACAGATATACTTTATAGATTGATCCGTACGGATAAACCAAAACAAACCTAAGCCAGAATTCATTTACAAGTACATATGTATTTTGAATTTAATATATATCTTATTTTAGAAAATTGAATGGATTAATAATTTATAAGAAGGGTTTTTTTAGTCAAAAGCTGAACTAATCCGAACTGATGAAATTTTGACTAACCAAATCCAAAAAAATCTTGGTTCTAATGCGATATAAGATTCTACAAACCGGCCGAAAACCAAGATAAGCCAAATACTTGAAATGCCGACCCCTAGCATTGTCTATTGGATGATTTATGAAACATGATTCTCTTAGAATAAAAATATATACTATATAGAATCGATTCCACATATATATAATAAAAGTAAATGCACTTACTGTTGGTAGGTCTTGGAGGGTATAAAGCCTTGATGGCCACACCATCAATGAGTGGACCACAAGCAGGATCTTCTTCCTCACCAGGATTATGAATCACGATCTCTGCCACGTCACTCTCGGCCTGAAACGCCCAAGCGTAGAGGTCCCATCCATTGCTACTGTATACCGTCTGTATAGGAATAACGCCCGAGTCAGGTGCCACTGATATGTTGAGCCTTTCGTCTTGAGCACAAGTCCTCGCTGCACTGAACGTGAGCGAGTAATACATTCCTTTTGTTACGTTAAGCCTCTGTTTGATCGATGCTTCGTTGCCTAATCGGACAGCGAATTTTCCGGCGGGGACGACGAGAAGCATGTCTCCTTGTTTTTGACCGGATTTTATGTATTCGACGAAGCCTGATAGCTCCCAGCTTGGAAGTGCCTTCTTGTTTATCACTTGTGTTCCTTTCATGTCTGATGGTTTTGGTCCTCGCTCGAAGTCGCCGTTTGGTAACATTCCTGCGTTTTTGAAATTACAGAAAATTGCACTCAGTTTAGATAAATTAATTCCATTTCCTAAGGTTAAGTTGATTTTGGTAAACTATAAATTAGTTTTATCTACATGGTTTCAAGTTTAAACCAAAAAAAAAAGAAACATGAATCCGAATATGTAATAATGGGATAAATAACGGAGAATATTGATGTATATCCAAAAGAAAAAAAAAAACAAAATGCTGGGGTGTATCTTAAATACGGCGCTTGTTCAGAACAAAAAATCTTAAATACGGCAAAGAAAAGAGATTTCGTAATTGGACCCACTTAATGTCCAGAGTGTTTTGTGTCAGAAATGGACATAATGGTAAACTGGACTCTTAACCGACTTACTAAATTAACTAATTCCCAAAAAACAATAATAATGGTCCCGACCAGATTTGCTTCCTCCGACCAGACTTTTTTGTTTAGTGGTTTTTGTTAAAATTGGCTCAGTTGATGATACTTTGGATATTTTTGTTCACAAAAAAAGAGACGTCGGATAGAAAGTAGAAAAGTAAAATTGGCTCATGCCTATGCTTTTCTTTTCTTCAGACAGAACTAAGCGTTTTTAATTAAAAAAACAAGTCACTATTTATCCCAAAACAAAGTTTCCAAGTCAAAATGCAATAATAAACGAAAGAGTATGTAATTAACGATTACCGTCACGGAAGCATAGAACGGAAGTGACGGTGGCGATGAGAAGAACGAAGAGAAACGAGACGCTGCCTCTTTTCATTGTGAACGACCAAAGTAAAGACTAGAGAATAAAGAGAGAGAGAGAGAGAGATTTTAATAAATTATGAAGAGGAGCGGCAATTGCTTATATGGATTTCTAGTTAGGAAAGTACCTCTAGATTTTTCTACAATTTACGGGTCTATGCCACTGATGTGGTTTGCGTATCCACGTGGGGCCGTGACTCACTCTTTTGGGATTTAGCGGAAATTGCAATAGAGAAGATCAAGAAGGGTTATTTCTGTCAATTCCTCTCTCTTCTCTATGGTTTTGGCTGCCGTCAGATTATCATCCTTAAAATCACATACAGAAAGTTTAATGCATGTTAATCGCATTAACTCCAAATCGCCAATTAACGTCTTTTCTTTTCTTTCTGACTTTTTTTTTGTTTCTATTATTTCTAGCATGGCGTTGATAACATTATTGTGTTTTTTACGGCTATTAATGGTAGTAGTTAGTATCTTGACCCCCAATTACTGCCATTAACTCCAATATTACTAACTCTATTGCCAATACGATCTCAATACGTTATAATTCAAAATACAATTTTAAACTTATAAGAATTTGGTCTCCTAAGATTACTAGCTACTAGGTTGTAGTTTTTGTAGCGTTTGTATCGATGTAGAAATTATAAAACGCATGTAATCAAGATGTTTGGACGGCGTGAAAATATTTCGAGAAACTCAAATAAATTTTGTCTGAGCTACATATTATAGAGATTAAAGCAAATTTGAAACACACTGAATAAATCATTTAGAAGTTAATTAGCAACTATGTAAAATAAATTATGAATTTCCATAGACGAAAACATAACATTAATTAGACAGTTTTTACATGTTATTTAGATTATACAGTATTAACAAAATATTATGTTGAATTTAAATCCACATGGTCAGCACAAAATGCCAACTCATGGAGACATTTGATCTCGTATCCAAATATCTGTCTCTGCATCTACACATTAAACATTAAACAATATGATTTGCAAATCAAAGTAAAATTCACGTATTAATCTTTTGAAGTAAAATGCAATCAGTGAAAGGGCAGTTGGTCATTTAGTCATGTAGTTGATATACAATGGTCAATGGATATGCGGTGGAGTTGCTACGAGGAGGATCGTGTGATCTTTCTTTGTGTTTTTTTTTTTTTTTTTGATAAAGGATCTTTCTTTCTTTGTGATTCTATTGAATAAAGTTATAAGCAGCTGGATCTCACTTTTTAGATTTGCATGTACTTAAATTCATTTCTTATTTTGGATAACATTTAAGTCAATGTCTTTTCTCGGGCTTTTTTTGTTTTCTATTTTTCTTTGTAATTTGATTCTATTATTGTTTTTATTTAGATTCAGTTGTGGTGAATGGTCAGCTATGGGGTAAAATCTGGACGTAGGATAATAACACTCTTTAATGTCGGCCGGAACTTGGCTTTTTGCATTGCGTCTTGTTCTCATGTTTTTTCTTTTTTTAACTCAAACAAAAAAAAAATGAAAGGGATTACTGATTACTGAATAAGCGTTAAAGCTTTTAACACACATTTTTGCAATAAACTTGATGAACCTATTTGAGTACTTGCAACATATTTGAGTCTTGAACGTAGATGATTATGTTAATAACAACAACCTCTTTAATCCGTACAAATCTGCTTCTATTTTGGATTTCCTAATTTGAGTAAGATAATGAGAGAGATGGAGACAAGAAGTGTGAATAAGTGAGAGAGGAGAAGAACGTGGGTGGGGCCTACAAATATGGGACCCACTTGAAAGGGAGACGGCAGATATGAGAGAAACAGAGCGCTAAATCCACCATCGTGCGACTGTCTCGACCTCCTTAATTAGTCACCTCTCTTTTTACTATTTTACGGGCCCATGGGCCGATTCCACTTGTGTTCACTTATAACAAAGCAAACACCATTTATATTAAAAATTGTAATCTTCTAAAAAATAATAATGAAAAATTAATAGAACAATAATTATTACTCCATTTTTGTCCCGTTTTAGCTTGGGATATGGTGTTTTTTTTTTTTTGAGTAGCAAAATCGAGAAAATTATATAAGCGAGTGAGCAATAAGCGAAAGTGTGTGGCATGTGAGTCTGTGACTGTGGACCGAGTCTTCTGCTTCTTTCCGGTTGCGGTTAACGTCCACTTGACTCGGTTGACGTCAACTTTCTCAGGCCGTGACGGTGGAAACTCTCTCTTCCATCCATATTTAACGGCAGCTTAAAAGGCTCACGTGGCCTCCCCATGAAAAATCCAAAACCACGCTCGTCATGCCCAAATTCTTTGAATCACGTGCCAACACACGCATCGAGCCACTACATTCTTAACAAACCCAAGAACAAAGAAACTACAAGAGTGTTAATAATTATGACAAATGAAGCCTCCATCCTTTTTTTAAGTTATTTTATTTAAAGAGCTACTATCTTCCCAAACAAATAAATGAATAATGATCAGTCATGTTTGTTGATAGAGTTCGATTTTTATTTCCCTAGTATCACCACAAATGTTTTTTATTTTTATTTTCTATTAGTTATTTATATAAGGAGCAACTATCTTTTTTTAAAAATAATAATCCAGTCCTGTTTATTGATAGTGTCGGATTTTTATTTCCCTAATCTCACCACAAATGATTTGAGCTACTGTTTAAAATAATTTTTATTTCCCTAATCTCAACACTTTTTCTGGTGAGATATGCATTCCAAGCTACCTTGCATTTGGTCTGGAGAGAACGAAACAGTAGACGGCATGGTGAAGTCCCGAAACCAGCTCAGAGTCTGATTGTCACTCTTGACAAAGCAATCCGGAATCGATTGAGCTCAATACGAATGGCTGGGGATTTACGCTTCAGCGATGGTCTGCAGATATGATTCCGTTCAAGGAGCTGATGGCACAAAAAAGCTTCCACAAAAGCCCTTAATAATTTGTTAATTTTGCCTGCAAACATATTTCTTACCTTCTTTCTTTGAGAAGATTTGTAAAGAAAACTGTTTTTTTAATATAATTTAACATATTTTCAAAAAAAAAAAAATTAATTCTGACAATTTACATTTGTTGAAAAAGAATCAATTTATGTCGGTTCTAACTGATCATAACAGACTGCTACTTCAAATAATAATGCTCCATCGGCGATTGAAAGTTTACACACTCCTCATTTGTGCAGGCATGGAACCTTTCGAAAAGTTGAAATGTGTTACTTTAAAAAGTTACTTGTGCATGCATGGAACCAACTTTATATGATCAGATAGTATAAAAAAATGTGTTACTTCAAAAAGATTGGGTCTATATGGTTATCCATTGCATCACCTCAGGAAGTATCAGAATCAAATATCTTGAAAAAACTCTCTTAGTCAAATAAGATAAAAAAAGAAAGACATTTGGTATCAAATAATTAACAATATTAGTTGGGAACTTATTTAAGAGCATTAAAAGAAGACAAGGAGGATAAAGCTCATCAATGTTTTAGGACCCTCGTGTGGTTGTGACTCACATGGGGAAGGTCTTCACTACAATCACCTCATGTCTATCCTTTTTTATAAACACTTACTCCACATTTGATCCTATAAATTGCAAAATGGAAAGCGAACATGCTTGGACTTGGATTTTGGCCGGTAGATTTTTCCAAAGAAGATCACACGGCCTCCATTTCGAGTCAACTAAGCAAATAAGTCAACAATTGTAGTAACTTGCAAAATTGACTTAACTCGTCTCCGTAATCTGTTTACTTAAGTCTGAGAATATTTCCCGGAAATGCCTTATATAGTAAATAGTAATACTGTGGTTTCCATTTCTGTTATGGCTTTGAATAAGAGAAATTGACTTTTCAAAGGGTTGAATCCTGAGGCAGTATCCAACAGTTTCCGAAGCTACTTTCACACTTGGAATCAATTTGAACCTCTTAAATTAGATCTTGAAAAAAATCTTGGAAACAAAAATCAACAGATCAAAAACAAATGGGAAATTGTCTAAAGCCTTTCAAAGAACAAACTCCTTCGATCTCTCCCAATCCTCCTAGTCTTATCATCCCACCAATTTCAGGTACATCTCTTTTATTTTTTTAGATGCACTTTACTTTTGCTTACATATAATATCTAAATAAAAAAATTAATATATGTATGAAAAATAGAACCAGAAAAAAACGAGAGCCTGAGAATCTTCAGCTTGGCGGAGCTGAAGAAAGCAACGAAGAAATTCAGACAAGACAGGGTCGTAATTGTCAATAATAGTTATTTTCGAACATTCTATAAAGGCTACATCGATGAGACCACATTTGCTCCGTCAAGAAATGGAACCGGAATCGCTGTTTCTGTCATGGAATGTCTTCAAGATAGTTCCCAGGCAGAATGGACGGTAACCAAAAATCTGCCAATTTTTCACCTTTATAATTAAGTTGTTAAGAACATGGGTATATAATCAAACCTACCTTATCAATGCTTGTTCTTATTTTATTTTTAATATTTGAGTTGCAGGAAGAAGTGAGATCCCTAGGAGAGATTTCTCATCCAAACTTGGCCAAACTCTTAGGTTACTGTTGTGAAGATAACAAATCCTTCTTGGTTTTCGAATACTTCCACAAAGGAAGTCTGGACAGTCACATTTTCGGAAGTTAAGATCTCTTCTAATTCATGTGTCCATTCTAAAATTCGATGTACACTTTATATACAGTTTCATGATTCTCTCAACAGAAGAAGAACAAGAAGAAGCATTGCCTTGGGAAACACGGATTAAGGTAGCCATTGGAACAGCTCAAGGTCTTGCCTTTCTCCATTCGGTCAAGAACAAAGCGTTATATCGAGAAATCGGAATGCATAACATTTTTCTTGACGAGGTAATTAATTAATGACTTTTAGTCCACTCGTCTTGCTCTTATCGTTTATGATCTTACCAACAATTTGAACACCTAATTAGGTTTGGATTTTTATCAGCAATACAATGCGAAATTGTTTTATGTTGGATCAAACAAACTACATTTGTTAGAAGAAAGTATCACGACGGCATTCATTGGAAGAACTGATTACACACCTCCTGAATATGCAATCTCAGGTAAACTCTTAACTTGTAATATTTTGATGGCCAGGTTTCAATGTTAAGACAATCTGTGTGTTTTAGGTCATTTGTGCATGAAGAGCGATGTCTATACATTTGGTGTGATCTTGCTTGAAATCTTAACTGGTTTGAAAGCTTTAGATAGAGAAACCAAAGAGAAAAAAGGTGTCATGTGGACTAAACCTTTCTTGTCCGATAAGAACAAAATCCTGGAAATGATGGATCCTCAACTTGGAGACGATTATCCCGTTAATGCGGCGATACAAATGGGCAAACTCATCAAAAGATGCATCAAATTGGACGCGAAGAAACGACCATCGATGCAACAAGTTTTGGATGGTTTGAATGATATTGCAGTGATCAAGGATTGATGTTATATTTGACATTGAAAAAGTTTTAGAGTTTATTTTGTAATCATTAAAAAGAAATGTCTTTCCAATCTTTTTCAACTTCATCCTCTCCAATAGCAAGTTAATGGTCTTTTTCAAATATTTTGTCTCTGTTTTCCTCTGTTTGTGCCTTTGTGGGTTTCAAATTAATGGTCTTTTTTTTTGTTATTTTAGGGTCAACGCGGTAGAAGCATCCTTAGCTTCAGAGTTCTTGACTTGAATTTGGGACCGTAGATCTTCCCCAAGAAAATCAAATCGAACTCTATTTCTCACCAACTAAGCAATATAAGTTAGCAACTTACTAACAATGGACTAAACTCGTTTCCTTGCTTTTTTAAGTGCGTCTTAGCATTTTTCCCAAACTTGCCTTAAATGGATATAAGTCCTTTTTGGTTGCTTGTTTTCCTTTCTTTTGCCTAAGTGAGCATTTGAAGGGAAGCATTTGACTCATCAAAGTGTTGAAGATGCTTTCACACTTGAATCATCAACCTCTATATAAAAAGAACCCAAAATATAAGATGAGTTAAGAAATCTTGAAACCAGAAAAAATCTAAAGATTAATCATCTCTCCATCAACAATGGGAAACGGTCTAAAGCCTTTCAAAGAACAGCCTCTTTCATTTGCTTACGAGCCTCTCATCAGCCCTCCAATTTCGTGTACATCTCTCTTATTAAAAAAGCACTTTACTTTTTGTTTACATCTAGATACGTGATTCAAAATTTGTATAAATGTATACATAAAAAGTGGAGACAGAAGACGAGAATCTGAGAGTCTTCAGCTTCGAGGAACTGAAGAAAGCAACGAAGAAATTCAGACAAGGCAAGGTCGTAATTGGCGAGGATCGCTCTGTTCGAACATTCTACAAGGGCTACATCGACGATCAAGAACTAAAACCAGAATTGCTGTTTCTGTCATGGAATGTATTCAAGATAGCTCAGAGGCTCTACAAGCGTGGAAGGTAACTGCAAAGTCTGTCCATTTTGTTACTCTAATCTTTATATGTGTTGTGAACTTATTAACAAGTAAAATGATGACAAAAAAAAATTATGAGTTGCAGGAAGAGGTGGAGTCTCTAGGGAAAGTTTCTCACCCAAACTTGGTCAAATTTTTGGGTTACTGTTGTGAAGATAACAAATCACTCTTAGTTTTCGAGTACTTGCACAAAGGAAGTTTGGACAA
Organism: Eutrema salsugineum; assembly: GCF_000478725.1. NCBI lineage: Eukaryota > Viridiplantae > Streptophyta > Magnoliopsida > Brassicales > Brassicaceae > Eutrema > Eutrema salsugineum. The sequence goes on along the minus strand of NW_006256829.1, from coordinate 3,691,791 downwards.
TCACATTTCCGGAAGTTAAGATCTCTTCTAACTAATGTGTCCATTCTACAAATTGGTGTATGTAATTTTGCTTTACATGCAGTTTCATGTTTCTCTCAGCGGAAGAACAGCCATTGTCATGGGAAACACGGGTTAAGATAGCCATTGGAACAGCTCAAGGTCTTGCCTTTCTACACTCGATCAAGAACAGCCCGGTACATTTAGAACTCAGAATGCATAACATTATGCTTGACGAGGTAACAGTTTTTATTCTTTTTAATTATATTCTTCTTCTTATTTCTTTTTCTTTCTATGATCGTAATACCTAGCTTTGGATTTTTTTCAGCAATACAATCCAAAATTGTTTTACCTTGAGTCAAACAAACAATACTGGGAAGATGACTTGACGCTTGTGAGAGAATTTTCTAGATACCAATCTCCTGAATTTAAGATGACAGGTACACCAAAATCTTTAACTTTTGTGTTTAGTAATTCTTGATTCAGTTTTCATTGTTCAATGTTAAGGCAATTCTATAACGTGTGTAGGTCGTTCGGGAAAGGAAGGCGATATTTACACATTTGGTGTGATCTTGCTTGACCTTTTAGCTAAGTTAGAAGTTCGGACTACAGATTACTTGCCTGCGAGTTATAAGATTGGGGAAATAATCGATCCCCGACTTGGGAGCGATTATCCTGCGAATGCAGCAACAAAAATGGGCACACTCATCCAAATATGCACCATGTGTGACATGAAGAAACGACCATTGATGCAACACGTTTTGGACGCTCTGAATTTTATTGCAGAGATTAAGGATTAATGTGTAAAGATACTAATATTTGACATAAAGTAATTAAGGGGGTTATTTGTATGTAATAACTAATAACTGAACGAATCAGTAAGGATGTGCTAAGGCAAAAAATGAAAGAGTAAAAAGGGTTAACAATGAAGATATTTAAAAACAAAAAGCAGGTTTCTGTTTTTGAGCGAGATTAGCCAAAACAAAAAATACTAAAATATAATCTGTCGTTGTTAAACTATGACAAAGAGAGGAAAACAAAACTGGAGCTCATGAGATTCTGAAAAAGTTAAGACTCTTAGATGTTTTGTTGGGATATAAAATAAGCCATTGATGACGTTAGGATCACGAAGATTGCAACGAGAATGTGCTTGAAACTAAGAGCTCCAACATCTAATCTCCTTACACTTCCGATATCTGATCTTGACTCTGTTTCTTCCTCCTACAAAACGATGACCAACATCTATAAGTTCCTTGAAGAACAGAGCCAATTTTAATATTCAACATATTTTTCTTCTACGGTAAACATATTCGACATATTTTTACTAAAGCTAAATTAGTACATTTCACTTACATGCCTGCAAAATAAGGTTTTTAGTAGGGAAGCAATTAATTTACCTCTAGATTAGTTAGTGAAGAGACAGTAGCTTGAGGTTTACTTTCTTGATGACAAAAAGGAGAACTCTGGTCAGTCTTTGGTGAAACTTCAGTTCCATTTCCACTCTCCATATAACCGGGTTTTCCAATCTTCTTCAACTTCACCATCAACACACAGTTCTCTCTTGACAAGTTAGTTATCTGCAAGAAAGTCACTAAACCTAAGCGTCCACTATGAAGATGATGAAGCTACTACGGAATCGGGTTTCGTGATTAATGTGATAATGTCTTAATACCTGTTTATGAAGGCGTTCTCGTTCAGCAGCTAGTTGCATGACCAGTTTTTTCATGATCTTGTTATGTACAGCAATATCTTTAGCTGTTCGCGTTTTTCTCTCTTCTGCTTGCTGTAGATATTTCTCCATATCTTTCAATCTAACTCTAAAGAATTTCAGCTCTTCGTTGAGATCTGCATTAGACTCAGATACGGTGATCAACTTATCTTCGGTATTGTCAGCCCTGTTTTCAGCCTTCAAAACTTTTGATTTAAGATCCTCAATCACATCCTCCATATCAGAAACAGTAGAGTATAACAAATTCTGCTTTTCTTTACTTGCTTCAACAGCTGCAACTGCACTTTCTAGTTGAAAATCTGAGTCCCTCAAGCGTTTCTCAAGCGATGTCAACTTCTCCAGAGTGAAGCCTTTTGATCTGAAATTCTCCAACTCGCCGTGAAGCTCCTTTATGCTTTCTTCTAGTGTTTTGAATTTGGATTCCGCTTCGTCAGCCCTTGCTTCGGTTTTTGCTAACTTATCTTTCAGTTCCTCGTTGATACGTTTAACATCTGATATCTGAGCAGCAGAAGTAGCATCCACATCTTCTGTTTGAAGCCCATATTCATTCAGTTGATCCTCCAGGGAGCTTACCTTTTCATTTAATGTGGAATTCTCAGTGCTCAACAGAATCAACTTTTCCTCAGCTTCTTTCAAACTCTCTTTTAAGCCGTCTGCTTGTGCGATAAGAAAGTCATGAAGTCTTGCATTGCTGCTATCAAGTTTGTGCAAGGCACATTCCTTAGCTTCTAAACGTTCCTTTGAATCAACGAGCTCAGACTTCAAGTCATCTGCCCGCTTAAAAGAGCCGCTTAGGTTGAACTGAAGAATCTGGAGTTTTCCAGACAGCTCCTTTGATATTCCCTTAAAGACTTCGGAAGCATTCTCAGCCTCGAGCCACCTCGAATACGCATCTTCGATTACTTCTTCCATGTAGACAACATCCTGCTCGGAAGAATATAGTTTCATTTCTAGTTCGTATTCAGTATTTCTTGACTCAGTTAATTTCTTCTCAAGTTCCATCTCCTTGGCCAAAGATTTCTCAAGCATCCTCAAAACGTTCCTTTGCTGATCAGCAGTTTGCATTTTAATCTTATTGCTCAGGTCACCAAACTCACCATCGTTTTGAGATTCTGCAGCAGGCCCTCCAGACCCTAACAAAACAAAACAAAGTTAACATATTTTCCATCAAAGCCTGAGAAACTTTTATCCAACATGAAAATTTTATCCAGCTAGTCATCATAACGATGTTAAAAACAATACTATAAAATGGCAGGTTTGTCTCACTTACAGCTTCCAAGTTCATCCAACCCAGAAGATAGCCTCTGAAAGTTAGAAGATTGCTTCTTCATTTCCAGCACTTGGACCATTAACTGGCCCAAAGATTGTTCAGCATCACGCAACTTTCCTTCCAAATCCGAGATAGCTTCTCCATCATGTTGAAACGGAGATATCATGACACGGGCACTTTGAATCTCGTTCTGGAGAAAACCAAGAAGCGAGTCAAGTTCTTTAACCTCTGAACTGAGAATTGAAGACAAGAGATCAAACTCCAACGCCTTCTCAGCCGAATCATCATCATTACTCGAAGGTTCCTCTTCTTTCTCAGAAACAAAGGACTCAAAGTCGTTTTCCCTCGAGCCGAGTTGCATAGTAAGAAGACTTAAATTCACCAACTTCTCGGAGATAAAAGCGAAATCCAATTCAACTTTGGTCAGAACTTGGCCTGCACTCGATAGTTCTGTATTCATAGCTTGCCCACTAAGCGAGATATCTTCAAGAAGGCTTTCTTTTGTTGAGCTAGGCTCTGGTACGAGGCTGTCGTTTTCATCGACAGAGACAGTTCTATGGTGTTCCGTTTCTATTTCCATCTTTCAGGTCCAAAATGAGAATTTGCAACCGCGTGCGATCTAACTGCAAACAGAGAAAAACATCATCAAGAGATTGAATAATCCTTGGTTTCCGCTACATCGGAAATAATCTTGATTCCCGATAAATCTAGGTAAAGTTTCTACAGCGGAATTATTAATATATTTTACATGATTCCGATCGGCTTTGAGATCGACACAAAGCTTGGAGAACGGAAAAGTAAAGACTTACATATAAGATGGTGAAAGCACGAATCAGATCAAAGAAGCTTCCTTGCGAGAAAATGATCGAGAGGGGCAGGGAGTTTGCGACAGAGAGAGATCGAGAAGAAGAAGAAGAACAACGAAAGAAATAATAACCGAAAAGAGAACTAAAAGCTTATAATTAATTTCGCAGTATAAAAAAAAATCTGAAAAAACACGTCTATTCTATATTTTGTTGTTTCCCAGATTTGGGACATGTAACACCGAATCGAAACTAGCTGTATATTATGGGAATATGGGGTGTGAAATATGACAAGTGACGAACAAAAATAGAGTTATGAAACTTGACTAAACCGCATTGAATTTTTATGGTTTTTTTTCTTTTCTTCTAAATACGAATTCCTTTTTTTTTCCCATCCAAAAAGATCTAAACTTTTTTAACTTTTATTAGTGCACAAGTAATTTCTTTATTCACTACATTTCACCTTTACATTTACACCTTACAATCCAGTTAAATCTCTTGAAAAATCTGAACAGAAAATGGGTTCTTGAATTCCGAATTTATATATTTACAGTTTGTGCTTAAGAAACTTAATAATTACACTGATCATATTCCCTCCAACAAGAGTTATAAAAAGTCATAATGTGACGCCTCTTTTAAGTCTCTAATCTTCTTGAGAAGTTTAAGCTTAGCTCATGAGAAGCAATGCTTCACGAGTTCGACCCAAAAGACTCAAAGCGGTTGCTGCTATGTGATGTCCGGTTAGCCCGGCAAGAGCAAGCTGTTCGCTAGGCGAAGCTTCTTCGATGTAGCCATCCGGCAACACAATCGGTCTCCACTACCAAAGTTTAATCCCAAAAAAAGAGTAAATTCAAACCCAGAACCAAAAAAAGGTGAGAACTTTAAAAATATGTGGCTTTGGTTTGTGTGTACCTTGATTATCCCATCGAGCTGGCCATCGAGGGCTATAAATTGCGCCACATGAGAGCCGAACCCTCCAACGCAGCCTTCTTCTACAGTGATAAGGAATTTGTGCTTCTGACAAAGATCACGCACAAGCTTTATGTCGAGGGGTTTGCAAAATCTTGCATCAGCTACGGTCACGTTCAAACCGAGTTTCGAGAGAAGCGAGTGAGCATTAAGACAATTCTGAACCATGGCTCCATACCCGAGCAAAGCCACGTCTTGACCCTCTACAACAACTCTTCCTCTTCCAATCTACTCTAATATGATAAAACAATGTTCTTGTGTCAGCATGGCATGTTTTCGCAACAAACATAAACATTTGATGATTAGATTGGAACTTACTTCAATTGGTGATCCAGTGCGAACGAGATAATTCTTGTTGACGATGGCGCCTCTGGGGAACCGGAAACAAACTGGGCGGTCAGTGATGTAAGCTGCAGTAGCAACCATATCTACAAGCTCATCCTCATCGGCTGGAGCCATGGCTATCATGTTTGGTAAGCTTGACATGAAAGCTATGTCAAAAGCTCCACACTGCACTGGACCATCGGATCCAACAAGCCCTGCGCTTGTAATAACAAATCGCACCGCCTTTCTCTGCCTATCTACATCATGAACCACCTAACAAAAACATCAAAGACACTAAGGCCCTTTGCTTATAATGAAAAAAAAAAACCTTCAGAACAATCTTACTCTATGCGAGATAAAAGTGAAACCTGGTCATAAGCTCTTTGTAGAAATGCAGAGGGAATAATGCAAAAGGGCTTGAGACCTCCAGAAGAAAGACCAGCAGAGAATGTGACAGCATGCTGTTCAGCCATTCCGACATTGAAAAACCTGTCTGGAAATCTCTCCTGAAATGTAACAAGTGATGGATCCATCTCCATCCCTGCATGAACCACAACAATATCTCTATCTTTTTCTGCCTCCATCACCAAGGCCTCCACAAAGCAATCACTATAAGTGCGTCTGTCTGAGACACAATAATAAACCGTCAAAGCCAAGATTTGGATAAGCATATATTCTAAGGAAAATAACATAAGCAGAGAGATATACCTTTGACCACGATGTTCTTTCCGGTTTCTGCATCTCGGTTTTCGTCTGTGATAACATGGACCAACACAGGACCCATTGAATCTAAAGAAGCTACTTCTCGGAAGACACAAACTAGATCTCCGATGTTGTGTCCATCAACAGGACCAATGTAGTACAAACCAAGTTCCTCAAAGAGAGTTGATCCTGTTGGTCCCACCATACCACGTGCATACTCATCGACTTTGGCTGCCCATTCATACATCCCCTTTCCTATTTTTTTCGTCATAGCCTGCCAATATCCATAGCAAAACCAAATAATCAATAATGCTAATTGTTCGACAGTAAATCTCCAGCCATCGTAAGCAGCTTAGTTTCATAAAGAGAGTATGGAAAATACATACTTTCGCTAGTTCTCTAAATTTCCGGAAAATCTGGCTAGACTGGATTTTGCTCATGATGCTGGATAGTGCACTGATGGATGCCTTGGATCCCTCCGCCATATTTGGATGCAAAGAGTGACGGCTATCATTTAGGATAACAATCATATTAGAATCCAAGTAACCAGCATTGCTCATTGCCTCATATGCTTGACCAGCAGTTATTGTCACGTTGTCTATCACAGCAACAACCCTGTCCCTTTTTCCTTTCATATCTCGAGCAACTGCTAATCCTGAGAGACATAAATAAAACGTTCAGCACACCGAATCTAAAACAAGCATTCTTTAGCTCATCTATAGCTATATGCATGTGACTCTTCAATAAAGGTCAAAGGGTGACGAGAAAAATTACCGAGCCCAGCAGAAATACTGTTGCAGCCATGCCCGGTCCCAAAAGTATCATATTCACTCTCCAATCTAGAAGTGACCCTAGAAATACCATTATTTTGTCTCGATGGTATCGCTGACCAACGTCCTGTCAAGACTTTATGTGCATATGTCTACAACAGAAGAAACAAGATATTAACACCACAGGAAACACATCAAAACCTTGGACCAAAACATAGGAAAATCACACATAAACCCGATGAAGTTAAAAACATAAGCTTACTTGTTCCACAGAATCCCACAATATTTTATCAACCGGGGCACGAAAGACATAATGCAGAGCAAGGGTAAGCTCTATTGCAGCCAAGCTTTGGTTCACAGGCTTTTGGGTCTTCCATAGTACAGAAAGAAGCTCATTACGGATTTCATCAGCTAATTGCTTCAACTCCTGCAAAGAAGAAACCATCTTCATTAACCCCAAGACCTTTGAATATGCTTCAACTGCATATGGCATAAGAACATCAAGACTTTACCTTAACACTCAAATTCTTCAACTGCGATGGAGTTTCAATGCTGTCTAGTATTGGCGTCTCAACTTTCTCATCGCAGTACTCATCAATATCTGGCAAAGAACATACCCGAGCTCGATTTGAAAATTCCTGGATATCAAAAGCTACATCAGGAGTTTTCGAAGCAAAATACGATCTAAAATCCGAAGCAAATACGAACTTGATTAAAAGTTTGGCACTTTTGTGATCATTGTCATATAAACGAGATTAACAGAAAATAATAAGACAAGCCTTACCTTGTGAGTGGAGCTTGCAGCTGAGAAGAAGCTCTTTCTGGAAATATCAACTTTACATGGAAGCGAGGAGACGGCAACATCCGACCTCAAATGAAACCGAGCTGAGATTCCGAATTGATACCCGATCGAAGCCGAACCCATGAAGGAAAAAGCCTCGAAAAACAACTACAAAAGGCCGATAATTCTAGAGTGTCATCATGCGAATTCGAATAAATGCCGCGAATGGAGAAGTTTTTACGAGATTAACATGATGGAGAGAAGTCACAGAATCCAGATGAGTTGGGAGAGAGAGAGGAAGGGGAACATTTGTACTGCGTTGGGCCTGAAGATATATTGGCTTTGGATAAACCAATTAGATTTTTTTTTGGGCCAATTACATAATCCTGATTTTTAATCCAATTTTCGCCTCCCTTTCAAAGACAATTTTGTTTTATTTATCAGAACCATATAAAATACCAAAAAACTGTGTACAATGTCTAAATCCTGGCAGATTGGTCTATCAATAATTGGTTGTTTTACATGTTATTTTCACAGCATGCAGAAAACATACTACAGCTGAAGAGACTTCTAACTAAAATAAATTATTTTGACAGTCACCACATGTTTAAGTATCAGCTTTTAGGCGGACTCTTGCTGCTGCAAAAGGCCAACTCTGAAACCAGTGCAATGTGATCGCTTCCCCATTTCTGTAACAAACCAACCAGAAATACAAAATATCAAAAGTTCCATAATCAATACATATATATATATATAGGATAAATAAAAAAGCAAGATCATGGGATTTTACTGGAGTCGGGAAGCCTAGTGTCCACTGCATTGCTTGTTTCGGTATTGGAGCTAGCACACGCACTGTTTGTAGACCTTCCGACCGCCTAACCCCAAAAATTAAACATTAAAATATGTTAAAATCCATAATCATCTGATCTCAAGGCCTGCCAAAAATGGTTTTTTTTTTTTTTTTTGGTTCGAATGCTATTACCATATGTAGTCAACTGTCCCCATGAAACATCTGTGATAACTGGTCACTACTGGTTCTCCGTTTTCATCTCTTGTGTTCGCTTGACCCTAACAAAACAAATTGTCAACAGCTTTTTGAGTAATTTAGTTACTCAAGAAACACAAGTTAAAGGACAAAAGTGTAGGGGAGATATGATTACAATACCTCAATTTCCGAGTAAGTGCTTTTAAGCTCCATAGCGTGTTCAACCGTACTTTTTTCTGGGTCACCTGTTGCAGTTGCTATCTCCATTGGGGTCCAAGCGGACGGATTATAAGTGATTTTCCCGTAATCAAGAGCTTCCGAATCCGATTTACATGAAAATTCATTCACAAGTTCCTCTTTTTGACTCAGGTCATTATTGTGTAGCTTAGCCAAAAAGGTTTCCCCATCTTCACCTATACCTTCTTCGTCTAGTGCGAATACAACTGGTTCATCCAATGTTAAGCCATCTAGTTTCATCTCGACCATATTTTCAACATTGGCAGAGAGACTAGAGGATATATTTTGAGCACTCGACACAATTTCCTCAGGATAATGCTCTGTTGCTGACAAAACAGAACTTGCTGAAAGTTTCTCTCTTAATTCCTCTTTAGCATTGGAAGCATGTGAAGGTTCTGGATCTGATTTGGTTACTGAAGAAGGATCTTCTTCAGCTATCGAGAGATGCCCGGAGTCATCACGTTTTCTGTTTTCTATTCCGAGATTACAAACTGGGGCCGAATCCTCGCTTGGTAATACTCCAGAGCTGGAGGTGGCTTCGTGACTAGCAAGATTTGTAGTACCACATGGAAGCTCAGATGTGTTTCTGGAGGGGGTCTTCTCAATATCTTTGTTGGAGTTATTTTCCATACGAGCATTTGCGATCAAATCTTGTCGTTGAACTTGACCTTGTGGAGATTTATTGGCGGACTGAACCCTATTAAATTGAATAGGCCTATCAATCATACAGAAAATAATAATAAAATGTAAAGGACGTTTAAACCAGAGAGATTCTAACGTAAAAATAAAGGGCATTAAGTTGCACAACAAAATTCACATTGATGTTCAAGAACTTGGTGTGTTTATGCTCTACCTCGTTCTATAAATTTCTGGTCGTGGTGGACGAATTGCAGCAGAATCTTGCCCCGAAACTTTGTCTCTGGCCAAACCAGACAAATCCAACTGCAGAGAGCAGCACAAAATACAATGTGAACCATGTACATAACGTTGTTAATAAGTGAGGGAACTGCCTTTACCTTCCGCTCCGAAATAAAGTTGTACAAATGACTCTGCAAGCAGGTAAAAGAATGTTATTATCCATTTCTCACAAACCAAGTGGGTTTCGTTCTATCAACTGGTTAAGGTAAGAATGTCCTACCTTTGGTGTACAATTGAAATCCCCACATAGAACAACAGGCGCATCATCCCAGAGTTTCGAAACAGCATGAGCTCTCTCTAAGAGTGTTCTGACCTGTGCAGCAGGGATAAATACATAGACGACGACTGACAATAATTAGACAAACCAAGTTAAATCAGAGCCAAGTTTTCCTCTGGCATACAAACTAATGGAAAGTACCTGACCAAGTTTAAAGTCTCCTCTTTTAGGATTAAAAAGCACGTGAATATTACAAATGACGACTCGGCGGGAACAGCTGCAAAAGTATATGGAAGTTCACTTCAACCCAACCATAAACTATAATTTATAACGAAAACCCATGAAGACTGAAGAAAATCAGCCACATGTCCTAGTGAATGGCAATTGTCCATCCATAAAATAATATGATAGTAATATTTACAGATATTATTAGACTACCTTTCAGATGGGGAGACCTCAATTTCTTTTGTATGTGAATTCAACAGTGTCTACATAGAGCAAGTTTAATTCAGGGTAAGAAAGAGGCAGAGGTATGTAAGTCACTATCAACGTAAGGTATCCATATTACCTCAAGCACACATATCTGGGCAACATTATCCCGGAGGCCAAGTTGATTGAACTGGATGCTTTCTTCATGAACCAACTTGAATCTAATACGATAACAATGAGAAACCCAAACAAAATTCTAGACTGAACTACAATAGGAAGAAGGACAAGGGGATCAAACCTATTTGATCGCCAAAATATTGCACAGCCGTCAACAGCATTTCCCGTCCGCATCTACAGTTTTATACAATAGAGTTAGCCTCCACATATGAAGCCTAGTTCTTAAATCTTTGATACATATTATTTAATCGTTAGTCCTTGGAGAACACAAACTAAGGACCGCCATATTTTAAACAGACTAACAAAAATAATCAATGCGGATGATCCCAATTCTTAAGAAATATAGATGACCCCTAAAAGTTTTTTCAACAGAAGTAGAACATATGCATACCTTCCAAATGCCACTGTATCCCCGGATCTTCATCTCCTCCTCTAAGTCCTGAAATTTATCAACTTCCTGACATATGGAAAATAATATTCCAATTACTGTTCATTTGGAAGATACACATTCGTATATGACTAAAGATGAGGAAAACAAGAATGCTTTGTCTCCTTAGTCCCTCATACATAAACAATTGCAGAAACTATAACCTGGAGGCACATTATATCTGCAGACCATAGGCCAAGCTCGAACACTAATTTGTTCTTTCTCCATCCCCAACTCAACATATTTCTCGGTATATGAAAGTAAAGATTTCTCCAGTGATCATTAGCAAGGTAATCCGCCAATATGTTATACGATAAAACAACAAACTTTTCTGCAGGAAAGTAAAAAAAACATAATCAAAATGCTGAAACGTAGAAAGTGGCGTGAAGTGAAAAGAGATGGTCAAAGAAAAGTTACCGGACCCAGGAGGCGGTGCCGTTTTGGCATATTCCCATTCTCGGTAATCCGAGGGTTTTGACCGTGGCCGTTGACGGAAGCTCCGCTGCGGAGGCGGCCGAGACATCTGGTTTTGATAGAACGGAGGGGGAGGGCAAGCCGAATAGCTTTGGCTGGACGGCGAATGATTAGGCTGCCATTGACCTCGATGAGGCGGTGGCCGGAATCCGTAGTTCTGATTGAACGGCGGTTGATGGAAAGGCTGCTGCTGCTGCTGCTGAGTTAGCGGAGGCTGAAATTGTCGATATGGTTCACCATTGTTGAAACGACGAGGATCGTGATTCGATGAGGATCCTCTGCTCCCATGCCGGAGTCCGAGATTAGCGTCATGGACTGACTGGAAATGCGATTCTACAGTCACGAACTGATCTCTTCCTCCGTCGTTGTACGGACGATCGGAGAAACTTCTCCCTCGGCCTCGGCCTCGCCCTCGGCCACCTCTGTACTGCTCCGTAAGAGACAAATCATCTTCCATTAATCAAAGCAAGTTTAAAATCACATCACTATTGATACTGAAAGAGGAAATTTTACCGGAGCGCGACTGGACATGGCGACGATGGGAGCACAAGTAGTGGAGGCGTCAGCGAATGCAAAGTCGGAGAAAACTTGGGCGATTAAACGAGAACGCCGCATCGATCAATCGAATATCGATGGACTGAGAAAGAGTGCGACGGTGCTTAATTGCAGAGAAGAATCAATCCGATGAACGGAGGCTCGTAGACAATCGTGCCGTTTTTAGAATCTAGCTATATACCGCTCCCTGTCTTCACTTTGAATAAAATGGCACGCCAGCTAAAACGATTCTTACACCTCTCTACATTGTGAAAGAGACAGCCTTCGACACTCATTACACGAATCTATGTACTTCTTTAGATTTGATAGAACAGCATTTTATATATATGGGAACCTCAATATCTGATTACTACTATTAACTCATTTGATCAAATCTGCGAGTCGCCATTAGAAACACGATGATGAAGCTTCAAAGTTAAAACTTCCCCAATCATTTAGATTCAAAACCAAGGGGTCACTAGAGAAATGTTGTAAGAATATAACCAGAAATCTATTGATTTGGAATCGATAAGAAACTCCAAGGTCATCAAAACAAGCAAAATTCGGAAACCGGCGCATAACATTAATAATAGATCCTGAATTGAACAAACAAGCTGGGGAAGAATGGCTTCTCCCAAGTCGCGTATTGTCATCATTTGCTGGCTTCAGATTGAGCAAAGGACTTGGTGACAACATAGCAATCTCTTGGCTCGATGTTGATGTAATAGTTTTGAATGGTATCTGTGATCTCAAACCCAAACTTCTTGTAGAACTTGATAGCATCCTCGTTGTTTGTCTGAACGTGCAAGTATATCTCGCACATGTTTTGCTTGGAGCACATGTCAAGAACATGATTCAATAACTTTGAACCTGCACAAGAAAAAACAAGTTATTGACTGAGACATGCACACAAACTATGGACTATTTTTGGTGGCATGGATCAATGCCTCAAGATAGCATGCTAGATTATTCTATATTATTCCAGTTTTATCAGTGTCAAGATTCAAGTTTGGCAGAGCAGATTTATGACTCACCAATGCCAATCCCGCGGTATGGTGCAAGAACACCAAGTGTCATTATATACACTCGCATGGCCCCGCCTTCTTTCTTCTCCAGCCGACAAGCAATAGCTCCAACACATATGTCACTGTAATAAGCTGAGACGAAGCAAATATTTCATTAGAGCATCAAGGATTTTTCATGCCTCACAAATTGGAGAAATAACCAATGTAACCCAAAGAACAACACTGTCAAAATAGAAATAGTAACTAGATGGTGTCGAATAAACAACGATCGTGATGGCAATCAAGAAACATCAATTGTGTCATTTAGAGTGCTTCTTCTACATTTTCATTGAAGCATGAGCACAAAGCTCAAACATGTATAAGCTTTTACCAAACAATAGACAATAGATGCAAATAAATTGGTCTATTCAAGGCTACAAAAGAAGGAGAAGCGGTAATAGGATCAGATCAAAATGATAGATGTTTTTCTACCCTCAGACAGACACCATTGCTGAACTTAGATATAACACGAAGATATTTCAGTACCAAGTTCATCTTTCCGAGAAAATCAGCATTTTAACCAAAGGAAAAATATCTAAAGAGGACAAACCACAACAATGGCAAGTGAATACACTAAGCAGGCAAAGGAGGAGCAACGCAAAGAATCTTAAAATCACGAATGCAAAAAGCTTGTCTGTCGAAATTGAAGTAAGAAAAAAGTAATTTTATTTCTTTATAGAGTCTCCTAACTTGTCTACCAAGCCTAAATACAGAAAATTTCATAAATCCCAAAGCAACTAAGTTTTTCCTATTCAAGGAAGAGAATAATGCTCTTTAAGGCATAAAGACAGAAAACAAAAGAAATCCCACAGAAAAAACATAGCACAATCGGATCTGACTCAAAATCACACTCCCAGAAAATCTCACGATCAGCAATATAGCCAATGTAGCATATAAAGAGATGTTAACAACCATCACACACGCAGGAGCGAAAAAAAGAACAGAAATTACTGGGAAAAAAAAGAGAGAGACAGAAAAATAAGAAAAGAAAAAACCCAAGTAAAGAAGCCGAACCAAGCTTAGTGAATTCGCCGGAAGCGATTGCATCAGCGTAATACTTATCGTTGTAGCGAACAGGGAATAGAACAGTATTGAGTTTCTTAAGCTGCATCATGTTTTTGTCTCTGACTCCATCTAGCGATATGCTGACTTCTCGCCCAGTTCCCATCGCCGTCTCCCTCTACCCGAAGAATCTAGAAGAGAGAGATTTGATTTTCGTCGTAAGGACAAAGAAAGGAAAATCGAAGGGAAGCTTTATTTAGGGGAAATCCAGAAATTTTAATTTGGACAAATTTTTTTTTTTTTAATCGCCGATGGGGTTCCGTTCAGACTTCAGACATAGAGAAAACAAATTATTGGGCCTCGAATATAGTTTGAGCCTATACTAAGCCCATAGATCTAACCTTCTCACTCAGATAGAGATCTTCGTTAACAATTAGTTAAGCAGAAACATCAAAAAGACTAAACAGGCAAATCACAACGCAAATAATTTTAAAAAGCACGATTAAGGCTTGTCTGTCGAAGCCTAAGTAACAAAAATAATTTCTTTATTGTGTCTTCTAACTTGTCTGCCAAGTCTAATCACAGAGCAGTTTATAGAACTCCCAAAGCAACTAACGTTTATCAAAGGAAGATACTTAGTAAAGAAATGTTTGGGCCTTGAATCTATTTCAGGCCTTAAATAAGCCCGTATCTCATCTAGACGTTTCGTTAAACTTTAAAGTTTAAACACTTCATTATCATCGTTAAGATTTGTGAAGCAGAAACATCTGAAAGGAAGAGTTGATGAGATGGTAGGGAAGAAGGGGAAAGCGATTATAGTAGGAGGGAGTATAGCAGGCGTATCGTGCGCACACACGCTCACGTTAGCAGGCTGGGATGTATTGGTGCTCGAGAAATCGTCCGAACCTCCGGCTCGGAGCCCTACTGGTGCTGGGCTCGGACTCGACCCTCAGGCTCGGCAAATCATCAAATCCTGGCTTCCTCAGCCACACCTCTTAGATGAAATAACTTTGCCTCTCTCGATTGATCAGGTAATAAAAATACGAATTTTCTCGGAAACAGTGACTTTGATTCGACAATCGCAACTAGAAGAAGACTGTAATTTTCCCGGCCCTGCAAAAGTTGTTTTACCTTTTTTTGTTTTTTTTTGCTGGTTTATAGAATCAGTCAACAGATAGTGAGAAGAAAGTTACGAGAATTCTAACAAAAGGCGAGAATTTTGATTTTCGAGCAGCTTATTGGTCAGATATTCACGCTCTTCTGTATAACGCATTGCCTCAAACCATGTTTCTTTGGGGACATAAGTTTCTGTCTTTCACCATGTCACAAGATAAATCCACTGTAAAGGTTAAGACTTTAGTTACGGAAACTCAAGAAACTATTGAAATCCAAGGAGATTTACTCGTTGCAGCAGATGGGTGTCTGTCTTCGATTCGGAAAACATTCTTGCCAAACCTTAAATTGAGGTTTGAAATAAGATTATGATGATCATTTTTCGATATTTTGTGAACCGGGTCATATAGGCTTTTGTTTTTCTTACATGTAGGTACTCTGGTTATTGCGCTTGGAGAGGTGTTTTTGATTTCTCAGAGGATGAGTACTCGGAGACAGTTACTGGAATCAAGAAAGCGTATCCAGATCTTGGAAGATGCTTGTACTTTGATCTCGCTACACAGACTCATAGCGTGTTCTACGAGCTTACTAACAAGAAACTTAACTGGATTTGGTATGTCAATCAACCAGAACCTGAGCTAAAGGTTACCACTACTAAAGCCTCTCTTTTTTTCCCGATCAAAAAGCTTTTCAGTTAGTTTTCTTGACTCATGTCCTTGTTGTTGTGAAATTACAATTTTCAGAACAACTCTGTTACCCTAAAAGTAAGCCAAGAGATGTTAAAAAAGATGCATCAAGAAGCAGAAACGGTCTGGATCCCCGAGCTGGCGAGACTCATGAAAGTAACAAAAGATCCTTTCCTTAATGTAATCTACGACTGTGACCCTTTAGAACGGATCTTCTGGGGAAATGCCGTGCTGGTTGGAGACGCAGCTCATCCCACAACTCCTCATGGTCTAAGAAGCACAAACATGTCTGTTCTTGATGCGGAAGTGCTAGGCAAATGCTTGGGGAAATGTGGACCTGAAAATCTAAGTTTTGGTCTCGAAGAGTATCAGAGGATAAGATTGCCTGTTGTTTCTGAGCAAGTTTTGTATGCAAGGCGTCTGGGGCGTATAAAACAAGGTCTGGATCATGGCGGAATTGGCGGTGACGGTTTTGGATTGGAACAGAAAGAGATGCCATTCTTTTCTAGTGCTCCTCTTGCCTAGCGATAATATTTGATGCGAGGCATGTTTTATGTTATCAAGTGATTGTGATCAGAGAGACAGGTACATAACTTTCTGTACGTCAATGTAGAAACGAATTCGGGTACAAGATTTATAAAATTGATAGGATACAAAAGTAAGAACAGATTTATGTTTACGGACAGATCTTATGGAATGAAAGCAACAAAGAAAGAGAAACACAAATTGTTTGAATTAATTGTCATTTGTTCAAAGAAAATATGAAAAACAAATTAATTGCGTCTGCCGGGAGTCGAACCCGGGTCTATTGCTTGGAAGGCAATTATCCTAACCGTTGGACTACAGACGCTGACGTTCTTTACTGATAAATTAAGTTATTTATTTAGAATATGCCTTAACATGATATTCTTCGGTGTTGCTCCTCTTATATCTAGTGATAATAAGTTTAGGGCCAGAGATGTTGAATGTTATCAAGTGATTATGTTAAAATACAGAAATATATCATTCGGTACGTGCGGCAATGTAGAAACTATGAATACTTCGAATACAAAATTTATAAAACTAGTGAAAGCAAACCAATTTTATGTTTGCAGACCCAAGTTTGTGGAAGTACAAACCAGGAAATAAAATTGACAACAATTTTTTTCTTTAAAAAAAAACTGCATCGGCCAGCAATATCGGACTATATACGTCCCTGTCTCATTATTGGTATTTTCAGAAAATGACATTTTTGAGACAATAGATTTCTTTGGGAGATTCTTGAAAAATGGTTACCAGTTTTAGAAATTTTCATGTATTTTGGGACAGTTTTATAAATGTGATGTATATCATGTTTCGGATAAGGTATTATGTAAAAATATCATGTTTTCCAAATTACATGTAACATAGCCATGCACGGAAAATATAGAAAAGTCGATCGCATATGATGCATGCATGCCAAAACAGATATAAGCTGGCCGGAATATGTCGACCGACCTTTCTTGGATAAGAATAGACGGTAATTAAGTAAGACTTTTACTAGAATCGGAGTTTATAATGGGTAAGCTTAAAATATGGACCTGAAACATTTGAAATGGTAGAATTTCAACTTGTAAGCTTACATTGATCGATTTTCTAGCCATATTCCTCATAGTCATTGGCGGAACTTAACAAATCATTTTGTACCCTTTTCTACAATAAATATCACGGTGGATATTTAGCTTGAACAATGGTTCTCTAAAAAAAGCCAGAACGTAATCCAGAACGTTAATACCCGTTGAGCCAAGTTAGTCACTAAAACAACAATTTATCCCAGATATAAATATGGTAATCTTAATTAATATGATCTCTTAAGTACCATATTAAATTCCATGAAACTAATTTGAAAGAATTAGTTACTTATTTTTATTGGCTTATTTGAATACTTACAAATACTATAAACGATGTCGAGAGTAATAGTCCAGTTCAAACATATGCATCCCAGATTCCCAATTAAATAATCTCTCTCAGCTCTCTAAATATGTATATATAATGTATGTTTATGTGTGTGGTCATGTAACTACGATGAGACAAATTGAGGGTAAATTCAAGCCTGACAGAAAAATTCCAAAGAGCAGTGAGTCGGGAAATGGAAGAAGAGGCCAGAGGAAGATGACGCTTTTGTAGGACCCAAAATCTTTTGTCTACAGTGTAATATTCATATTTTTGCCATTATCGATTGTGTATACAACATTGCTGATGTTGATCCATCCAAGATCCACAATATTCCTCGTCTAACCAAAGGGACCATCGATACAATATATATGTAACATGCATAAAAAAAGTAGATTACTAGTAGCTGATACACTTGTATAACTTGTATTTTTCTTCCAGCATAGTCATGAGTCTAGACTCTATTTAACTGTAAGTTAGGACCACTTTAATTTTTACAAAAAAAAAGAGTAAGGACCATTCTACTATACCAAGCATGCATAAATAATGAGTCTATCGAATTCGTTTGATTTTGAAGTTATATTGTATAAGATAACATTTGATTTTCGTCCATGTATCTGAAGTTGATCTTGGTGGTTCTTAATTAGTCTATAACAAATGCACACTTGCTAGCTCTTTGAACAGCTTGTGTAGTGCTACAAATTTTGAAATTATAACCACTATATGTACATTTGCAACTAGGTAGTATTATTTAGCAGGAAAGGATATTTTACTAGGACTATATATTACCTTAAATGTAGTTATATAAGAAAAAAAAAAGTATATATTTTAACCAATAAATTACAGAGTAAAAAAGATGAAGTATACAATCAATTGAACATATCAAGATTAGAGGTATATGTGGACTGACATAAATAATATGCAGGAGACATGGAAGAATTGGGATGTTAAACTAAATATTGTTGATATTGGGGCACAAACAATACATTTGGGTCTATGTAATAGTATGCATCGGTCACGTCAAATAGTATACAAAATTTATGTTTCGGTTAAAAATTTACCGAAAGTAAGTTAGTAGAAATGGATACTTAATTTAACCATTTATTCGTATGACATCTTTTACGTCTTAATTGTGTACTGTAAGGTATCCATAGTAAGGACAACCCCTAATCAATGAGATCAGGTTTAGCATGCATTAAATCATTGATTTACCGCTCAAAACACTACCATGCGCATATACATATCAGAATAAAATAACAAGGCACATTCTTACTTGTCTTCTAAAATAAGCTTTTCCATTCTTTACATATAAATAGAGAAGCAACTTATCATATTCTGATCTTCTTTATTAAAAAAAAATTATAAAAGTGAATCATCTTAAACCAGTAGTTAATAATGATATCTCTTCATCGTATGGTTCTGATTCTATCAGCATAACTATTTGTCCCTAACTATTTTATATGTTAATAATGATATCTCTTCATCGTTAGTGATAAATGTTTATGGACATATTATATATTTTAATTTGGCGTAGACTTATAAATATATGTGATGTTGTGTCCCTTATAAAAAACTCAGGCTAAAATTCAATGATTCTTAATAAGTTGCTTTGAAAAAAGATGCCTTGAATGCTAAGTATTTATATTCCAACTTCGAAGGATCATATATAGGGGAAGTGGAGGTCGGCTGCATTGGTTGACATTTAACAAAGGAGTGGTCAGTCGTGCGCAACGCAGTTACATTTTCCACATATCTACTTATTAATTATGTGTTTGGTACAATCTTCGTTAACTCTCTTGTATATATCACTCTAGCCACCCCAAACGAAAGTGTAGAAGTTGTTAGAGCATCTCCAATGCATGACTTCGTATTTTTCTCTATTTTGGAGTAACTCCAAAATGAAGTTGTATTTTACTTTAATGTAAGCTTCATTTTTACTCCAAAATATAATTATGACTAAAAAAATAAAAAAAAACTCTATTTTTTGCTCCATATATGGAGTAACTCCATTTTTTACTCCATTTTGGAGTGAGATTTGGAGTAAGGTTGGAGATAATCTTGCTCCAAACTCTATTTTACAGTGAAATTTGCAGTAGGGTTGGAGATTGTCTTAACTTCTGTTTTTCTTTATTTCGGCTCGAAAACGAAGCCTCGCATAGAGAAATTATAAATTTGACATATAACAATATCGCACACGAGATTTATCGAGTTTAATACTCCCTCTGTTCAGAATTATTTGATGTTTTAGAAGGTTTTTTTGTTCAGAATTATTTGATGTTTTCACTTTTCAATGCAAAATTTAACGAATATTTATTGTTTTTGACTTTTTATATTCTTCAGATTGTCTTCTTATTGGCTAAATGATATTTAAATGAATTATAAATAATATTTTTAGTATAGGAAAAATAAAAATTAAATAAATTCTTAAACTGTGTACAAAAACTTTAAACATCAAATAATTTTGAACAGAAGGAGTAGTAATTTGAGAAATGTCTCCCGACAGTTATTAGTAATTGAGAAGTGTCTCCTTCTAGGTTAAGGTTTAATTAGTTATGAAGAAAGCCTTTTCTTAAATGATCTTTCATGAATACTAATGATGGAAAAAAGGTCAAAGGCCATACAGACCTTTGTTAAAGCAAGAAATGTTTATTATTAGGCATTTAATTACATGGGTCTTCTATTTATACTTTCTTGACCTCAACAAACTTTCGGTAGAAGATTAATTATAAAATGGTCTAAAATGATACGAATGTGATGATCGTATTTTAAATATTAAAATCCATCTATATCATGAAACACGTCAACGCAACTATCCTTTTTTTTTTAAAAAAAAGGATTAATTTAATAACATGCAGTAAATAAACATTTACATCATAAAAAAAAAACATTTACGTACATCGTTTTTTCAGCATACTAGTTTTCGGTGGAGTCTAGCAGTGGAAATGCAAAAGAATTCCTTAAATGACATTTATAACAGAAAATCTAAAGTCATTAATCGTAGATAGCAAAAAAAAAAACAGTTTGACTAAGTAGAAAAGAATCTATGGCAAAGATTTTTCCAGCGGTTATATTTAATATCTGCACCATTTTCCCCCCTCTTAGACCTACTCTACTCCCTACACTATACACATCGACACTTCTCTCTCTCACACTACCCAAACAACAAGAAGATGAAAAACCCATAAAACCCATTACTTATTAGTCATTGAAAATCTCTCACACACAAATCCTTTCCTTTTCTCTCACGCCTTCTCTCTCTCTCTCTCTCCCTATAGCATTTACACCTCCTCACGGTCTCTTTATAATTTCCTACTTCGTTTCTTGTTTTTCCCCGAGAAACAATCAACGGAAGACCCTAAAACAGGACACTTGTTAGGTGCATGTGATCGTCAGAGAAAGATAAAGACAGCTTCTTTCTTCTTTCTTCTTCCTTCTCCTTTTTTCCTACTTAGTCTCTCTCTTCTTAATCAAACATGAGCACTTGTTTAGAAGCAGAGTCTAGTCAAATCTTCGTTCCCGGTCCGATCATCGTCGGTGCCGGTCCGTCTGGTTTATCCGTAGCGGCTTGTTTGTCAAACCGAGGCGTACCATCGGTTATCCTCGAGAGAACCGATTGCTTAGCTTCGTTATGGCAAAAACGTACCTACGACCGTCTCAAACTCCATCTCCCTAAACACTTTTGCGAGCTTCCTCTTATGAAATTCCCAAAAAAATTCCCAAAATACCCCTCCAAGCAACAGTTCATCTCGTACGTTGAGTCATACGCTGCCCGGTTTAATATCAAACCGGTATTTAACCAAACCGTCGAGAATGCCGAGTTCGATGTCGTCTCTGGTCTATGGAAGGTGAAGACGCAAGACGCTGTGTACACGTCCACCTGGCTGGTGGTGGCAACAGGGGAAAACGCTGAACCGGTGGTACCGGATATATCCGGTTTGAAGAAGTTTACTGGACCGGTTGTTCACACCAGTGCGTACAAGTCCGGTTCTAGATTTGCATACCGAAAGGTTTTGGTGGTCGGTTGTGGAAATTCCGGTATGGAGGTCTGCTTGGATCTCTGTAGATACAATGCTTTGCCTCATATGGTCGTTAGAAACTCCGTAAGTATTAATTTTGCTCATCATCAAAGTACACCGAAAATGGTTCTTATTTTCTGAACTAACCGGGTTTAATTAATTATTAAATCGACGCAGGTCCATGTATTACCAAGAGACTTTTTTGGTCTATCGACTTTTGGAATAGCAATGACACTATTGAAATGGTTTCCTCTAAAGCTGGTGGACACTTTCCTCCTACTTCTTGCTAACTTTTCGTTGGGGAATACAGACCGGTTAGGCCTCCGACGACCTAAAACCGGACCAATTGAGCTCAAGAACGCCACCGGGAAAACTCCGGTTCTTGATGTTGGCGCCATATCTTTGATACAATCCGGTCAAATTAGAGTGAGCTCGCAAGTTTAATATTTGTATTTTAACCTTCCAGAGTTAACTGTTCTTGGCTAAACAGGCTATAGAGATATGAATCAAATGTGTAGTAGCATCCTGATATATAAAAAGTTTGGAAGAGAAAAAAGTAGTTCTTTTTTACATGCGTGCGTTTGTTCTTTCTTTATTGAATTAGCTGATTATTTATTTTTGGTTTTTTTTTTATTTGTAGTTCTAACTTAGTTGATTTGTCCTGTGGTTATTAACTATTAGGTGACGCAAGCAGTGAAAGAAATAACGAGAAACGGAGCAAAGTTTGTGGACGGGCAAGAAATGGATTTCGACTCGATAATATTAGCGACCGGGTACAAGAGTAATGTGCCCGATTGGCTCAAGGTACTTAAAAGCATATATTAATCATTTGTTCTCACTATCTCGTCTATATGTTGAATGATGATGATGAAATTATGCGAATCAACATACGCATGCAGTTGAAAAAAACTTCGTTTTCATGAATAACGGTGATGGTGATGGTAAAATGATAAGGATATATTGATATATTACACACACACAAATAAGGTACCTCGGCTATAAATAAATAATTAGTTTTTTGTGTTATCAGTTAGCGAATCATCCATCGCTTTCTATGATATGGACATAACACATGCAACAAAGGGAACAACACTCCAAAACTCTTCTTTTCTCCATGCAAAATGGAATAAAATCTTTTTCACTATATTAAATTCCCCAATAATACAACAAACACATTCTCCGTGTCATCTTGTTTTCGTTGTCTCTTATCCCGTCTTTTATTTCTTTGGGGTATTTAAAAGAGTAATACAATTTTTTGTTATCTTTAATTTTTCAGGACAGTAGTTTTTTCACAAAAGAAGGTATGCCGAGAAAGCCGTTTCCTAACGGCTGGAAAGGAGAGAATGGACTTTACACGGTGGGATTCACGAGAAGAGGACTCTTGGGAACGTCCTTTGACGCCGTTAAGATCGCGGAGGATATAACAGACCAATGGATGAAATCTAACGGCCCGTTGTGTAGTAGTAATATTTGTAGTTCCCATATTATCCACCTTCATTTCAATAAATCATAGTTATGTTTTTTTCTTTCTTTTCTTGTTCCCAGTTTTGACTTGTTTCTCTTTCCCTAATGAGGTTAGTTGTTTTCTTGTTCTTTCTAAGAAATATTTATTCGTTTTGTTTAATTTTTCAGCTACCGTGTGGTCAGGGTGTGTTGTAAATTTGGGTAAATTTTTAATCCTTTCGCATGTTAAATAATATTTCTTGTGTTGCTATTTAAGTTTTGGTGGAATTTATGAGAAATTGTTTCTGGAATATGTTTATGCTTATTACTATCATCTTCTGAATAGAATTAAAGAATTCGGACTATTAAATAACTCATTTGTAGTTTCGAATTCGATCACAGATTCTATGACATAGCGAATCACACAAATACATTTTACCAAGAACTTTAAATTTTCCCTACCTTGACAAGAAAAAAAATTATTCTTTTCTCTAACTTTCTGATTTCATTTTTTTTAAAACCAAAAGCTCTTGACATTGATAATATATATGTGCATCTACAATAGCTTACGACATGAGACACAGTTTGTGATTATTCATTGATATGTGCAGTAGCCACTCTGCTTTGTCCTTGAATATATATTGCATTGTATCCACAGAGATTTTCTCTGATGTACTATATCAATTTGACATCTTATCATCCTCTATCTAAATGATCAATCTAAAGATTCATTTAGGCTGTAATTCTGACACACTAAATTCTGATATGGCTCAACCGGACTAATGTCACAATTTGTTTTGTTTGAAGCTGCAGTTCATTTTTTCCCAAATATATTTAAAATGGTAAAAAATTGTTAAAATTTGAAATTTATCATGATAGCAACCGTGTCTAACGACGTATAACTTTTGTTTTACTTTTATCTTACTATCATTTGTTTTGTATTTTCCTTCTATTCCACACTGATCGATTTGGTCCATGTCCATTATGCCACGTTTGTTTCACTTTAACCATTATCCTTTTATTACATAAATTAACTGATATTTGAGCCAAGAAAAAAAAAACACCAATAGAGATGAGTAATTAAAAATTGAATACTAAATCCAATTGTCAGTTTTAATAGATTGGAAAGTATAGGTTTATGATTTGGTCATCATTTTGACATAAGGATAGACTGTGACTGAGTGATGATGATGACTTCAATCACTATTGTTTTCTTTCTTTTGCCAAGTTGTCTATGTTCAAGTGTAGGAAAATAAAAAGAGTGTATACGGAAGTTAGTGAAGTTGAAATTATTTAGAAATTGGTCAATATTATTCAGTTAATGTGAAAATTTACATGAACTATAAATAAATTTTAAATTCAATTTATCAGTTGTCCACGAGGACGACAATGATGGAGCTCTGACAGATTTTGGATCATCTCGTACGAGAACTATCAGACAAGATCTTCTCTCGCACTCTTTATATACTTACGTCATAAATATTCAGAAATATACACACATATATGTATAAGGTTATAAGCAAATTGTGTATCTGTGTATGTGACTGTGTGCATCGTATATCTATAGAGGCACCTTACGTCATATCACCAGATGGGTTAAATTTTAGTTAGAAGCCACATTTAATGAGAAAAGATTGACAGTCTTTTGGGGAAAGATTTTAAAACTTCTGATGATTATTAAATGATATAGGTTTAACAAAGTCAAGTATATACTGTAATATATAGTTAACAGTTAGTAACATAAATCATAAGAAATTACTCCAATTTCCTTGGTAATATAAATCATAAAAAATTAACAGTTAAATATAAAAACTTACCTTTAAAATGACCGTCGTCGGTTAATAAAATTAATTAATGATAAAGTTATATTACTAAGTATATAAAAAATTGAATTGAAAAAAACTGCAAAGTAAATTGAATTATCTTTACCAACTTTGGTATAAAAAAACTTTACCCAAATAAATTGAAAAACTCGTGAGCCAACTCGTTTGGTAAGACTCAATCTTGCAACCAAATCTTTAAGAGCTATTTCTTGTGGCTGACCAAATTTCATTGAGTCCATTTTCGTATTTCTAAATGTATTGCGTTCGCTGCCAGCCATTTCACCTTTTCTTCATTCAGCTCAAATTTGAATCCCAAATTTGGATAGTGATGATTTGATGATGATAGATGAAATATGATTGAGAACCTCGATTACACAAAAACCAAAAACATTTACCAACAAATTTCTTAGAATAACAATAAGAAGATGAAGAGTGGGCCCAGATCTGAAGATATCTCAGTGGCATGTTGCTTTTAAGAGCAGCTTGACCTTCGCTGACAATTTGTTTCACAACATCTATTCAAAAAACCTAATAAGAGTTTATGTCATCACCCTCTGTGTTTATTACGTAGTCGTGAAAGGAGAGGGACCTTTCACTATCCCTACGTCTTTTTGATTCCCTCAGGGTTTTTGTTTTTCTTCTTGTTTATTCACACCTTCCTCGATTTTTTCTTTTGTTTCTTTTTAATTTTTAGCAACATTGTCTTTTTTTTTTTCTTTTCTCTTTTTTGCAAACTCAAAAAAACATTGTCTTTTTTGTTTGTCTCTAGTTTACGGTCCAAATGTTTACATGTCGAATTTACGTTTCCCACTTATATATGACAACTCTATGTAAGAGATACTATATATGGCACGTGACCGAAATTTAACAGGATTCGATATATATATATATATACAGTATAGAGACGTATATATATGCGTGTATTCAGTTATTTGCTTTAGGCGTCCAGTTTTCGGTTTGAACTTAGTTCAGTTTTGGATTAAAAAAACCTATTGGATATAAATAGATAATAACTTTGTATAAAATTATACTATTTAGTTTAAGTATATCTACTCTTTTTCCCCACCTCAGTATATAGCTATAAACGAATAATATAAAATCTGGTGGAGTTTAATTTATTCGCATATGTATTTGTTACACTAAATTTGGGTTCCTTTTAGATTTGATCTGATTTTTCTGTATAAAATAAAACAAAATTTAGTCGACTTGTAGACAACTATCGATTCAAATGTAACTTGGTTCGGTTTGTATGTCTATTTCGATGTAAGGGATCTTGAAGTCTATTCCTAAATGGGCCATTAAAAAGCCTTTTTACAATCTATGTGCTTCTCCTAAGCGATGAGGATAACACTTTCCGGGATTTTTGAGGATATTGTGAAGTTAGAATCGTGATAGGAAAAGTATCCAAAAGACATAATCCTAATTGGATTTGAACTCTGCCCTTTCTCTTCCCTATATATTATACACTGTGAGTCATAAATCGTAGATTCTTTTTCTTTTTGTTTTTAACGTCATCTAGTGTAGACTCGTTAGGTCTAAATTAAAGCTTGCAATGGAAGCAATAGTTTCTGAGATCAGGATAGATATTCCTGCTCAGAAAAATACTTGCCGTATCTGTTTCAACGATGATATTAAATCTAAGAAGATGTTTTATGTGGCTTTATGCGGTCATTGGTTCTGTGTGGAGTGCGTGAAACAACATATAGAAGCGAAGCTACTAGAGGGAAGTGTATTAAGATGTCCTCATTATCAATGCGAGTCTAAGCTGACTCTTAGAAGCTGTGCCCATCTTTTGACGCCTAAACTAATAGCGTTTTGGCAAGGAAAGATCAAAGAAGAATCGATTCCTGTCAAAGACAGTTTTTTGCCCAAACCCGAGGTGTTCGGCTTTAATGTCGAAAACCGAGTTATCTAATTCTATTGAAGAAGATGGTGGAACTAAGAGATCCTGCTTAAACTGCGGCAAACTCTTTTGCATCAACTGCAGAGTTGCGTGGCTTTTTAACTTGTCGTGCAAGGATTACAAGAGATTGGGTCAAAATCCTACAAAAGATGATATGAGGTTAAAAGTTCTAGCAAACCAGGAATTGTGGCGACAATGTGGAAAGTGCCAACACGTGATCGAACTTACCGAAGGTTGCAGACATGTAACTTGCAGGTATCGTCTCTAAGATTCTTTCAGTTTGACCATTTCTATTTTTTAACAAGAAAAATCTTGAGAAACCATTAGCAAATACACATAGAGAGTAGGGGTTTCTAATTTACCTTTGTGTGTATGTGAATTTGATATATATTTCATTGTTGCTTGGTAGATGTGGTTATGAGTTTTGCTACACATGTGGAGCCCAATGGAAAGGAAGAATTTGCGTTCATCCACCGTCACGGATTAATCTGCTGGAGTGTGTTTGCATGTTAGGTCTCGCCGCTTTCGTCATAATATTATGTCTCTTAGGTAATTTGTATGTCTCTCGTTAGAACTTGGTTTAGGGTATAATAGATGAAAAGAGTCGTCATCATCAGTTCAATTCTAGATGAATGGCCAATTACGAGCCCGTTATAATCCCAATCCTAACCTCTGTTTACAATTACAACAAAAAAAAAGATACTCTCACTCAAAGTCCCCTGAATCTCCATCTCCTTCGTTTAGATCATCTACCAACTTCTTGTCTTCACCAACAGTTCTTTGATGCGATCCACGCATCTTCACGAGTTTTCTTGGGTTTCTGCAACCTTTCAAAACATCAGACATTGCTTCTGCTTTATGCAATATAGACTTCTTTCTATCTCTATCAGGCGGCGCATCTACCACTTCTCTGTACGTATTTGGTAGCTTCTTCGAGTGAGGAAGAGACGACATTACACTGGATAATCTCTTCGCCATATCGATCATCCCTTTCGATCTCAACCCGTTATCGATCATCTTGAAAGTGATGTACTGTGGAACAATCCCTCTCCTCACCGCCTTCTCAAACTCTCCGAATGCTTCTTCCAACATGTCGAGCCTGCAGAGCAAATGAATCATCATCGTGGTTGTCAATAAGTCGGGATCGATTCCTCTGTTTTTCATCTCCTTGTTCACTTGCATCGCCAAGCTCAGCTTCCCATCCTCGCACAGCATTTTCAAGATCAAATGGTAAGTAAACCGGTCGGGGCTATGTCCAGCTTCAATCAACTTGAAGTATAAGTTCATGCCTTGTTCTGTTTTGTTATGCTTTGAGAAAAACTTGAAGAAATGGTTGTATGTAGTCGGGGTAGGATCAACGCCTCGGTTCATCATCATCTTGAGTATCTTGCTAGCACCGGTTAAATCTCCAGCCTTGCAGAAACTCTTTACTAGTGAGTTATAAGTCACTATGGTAGGACCCGATTCGGAAACGAAGAACCTTTCCATCATACCAAGAGCCTCTTGTAACCGACCAGATTCTCCTAAACCGTCGATTATGGGATTAAAGACCATAAAATTCAGCTCCATTTCTGCCATCTTCATTTCTTCAAGAACTTCCATAGCAATCTCAACACGACGCATCCTGCAAAAACCTTCTATGAGAGTACCGTAAGTGACAACGGTCGGTTTCACATTCATCACTTTCATTTCTGCCCATAAGTTCTCTGCCTGTTTCAGTTTTCTTGAACGGAACCATCCATTCAACAAGATGTTGAAAATCCGAACAGAGGGAACCCAATTCGAATCTATTCTTCGTCTTCTCTCCAAATACATTGAGGCTTCTCTAACATGTCCTTCTTTACAAAGAGCATCTAACAAAACTTCGAGCAATTTAAGTTCCGAAGCTGATTTACAAACCGGATCATAACTTCTAGCGAATTCAAAAGCCCGTATAGCTTGTTGCACCATACCTACAAGCAAATTCGGGCTCAAACTAGATCGATTAAAGGCAAAACTCAACAGTAACAGAGAAACTATTACTAAATTAGCTGGAATTGAGCTTCAGTCTCTATTATTGAAGCTACAAAGAAATCTGCGTACCAGCACGAGCATACCGTCTGATCAAAACGACAAACGTATCTGCAGAAACCAAATCAGATCCTCCATCGCTTCTCACGCGATCGAAAATCAACGACCAAGCAATTTCAAATTCACGAGCTTTACACAAAGCATTAATTACAGAATCAAACATTGAGGGAGAAGGTGTAAACCCAGGTTTCATCTCGGCCCATTTGAACAGCGAGTGGAGCAGCATCGGCGATGACCTTAACCGATCGAACAGCGCTTGAATCAACTGAATGCTCGGTTCGATTCCTGTTTCATCCAGAGCCGACTCGAGACTCGAACCCAAGTCAACATCAGGGTTTTCGAGAAGATTCGATATGGTGGAGAAATCGGTCGGTGAGAAATCGGGGAGGGTGATTTGATTAGGTGGAGTACATGGAGAATTGGGCACGGCGGGTGATTGTAACCGTTGGATGATAGGCTCGACGGGAATCGGCGGCCATGAACGGCGATAGGATAAGAATTTATGAAGAAGGAAATGGCGGCGAGGATTAGGGTTTAAGGGGAGGATGCGGCGGAGGGAGATGATCAGAGAGTTCATTTTCTGCCGCCGTTCAGGTGGCCGCCGAGGAAAAAAAATACTCGACGCCCCCATTTACGCGCCATTTGGGCTTTCGTCTGTTACTGAATATATCCATTAATCGACTTTTAGGCTCGAATCGCATGGTCATTGGCCCAAACCTTTTTTCTTCGTTTTCAAACATTTTTAAACCAATCAAAATACATATTATGCAATTTAGTGTTTGCTATCTTATAATGAAGGCTCTTGCATTTTTTATAATGAAATGCATTTTATTAAACTAAACTACTTTTAATAATTTTGTATCGAAAGAATTAAAAAAACTGTATATAATGACGTTAATCTATTAAAATAATAAATACGTTTCAAAATAAATATTTGATAAAATCTTCAGATCATAGTTTGTATTTTTAGAAATTTTTGATTTTAACGGAATATATATGTGATCGAAGTTTGTAACCGATACTTTATATTAAAGATACTCCGTGTCAAACCTTGATAATATGCGTGCGTGAGTTATAGACGATAAAAAAAAATTATTAAAAAAATAAATACATTTAATTTAACGCTGTATAATTGGTACGAATATGTTTTTTTGACTAGCTGTAATTAAAATTATTATTTCTATATGTAATTAATATCTTATGTGATATAATTGTATGAATGCCACTGATGTATTTACTGGATATTCTCCATTTCCTTTTCAAAATTTATTTAGATTTATTTTCCTGAAAAAGTGAAATAACCATAAAAATATTGTGACCAAAATATACCAAATTAATTTAGAGATAAAACAGTTGGTGCCAGAATTTGGTATCTATTTAATCGTGCCAATAAGAATCTGTAGTTGATTTTTTTTTTTTTTTTGACATCCAAGAATCTGTAGTTGATCAGGGCTCGGATATTTGGACTAATAACTCGCGAGCAGTAGAGTACTAGAGTGTATGAACTCGATCAGATAGGTCAGTGCCTATGATGCACACATATTTGAATAAATTCGTGTAGTCATACCATACCTGTAAACAACGTTGAATGTAATTAGTTCTATATTTAGTTCACTTATACATTTTCAAAATTCAATGATCAAAATGTAAAGGAATGTCTCATTTTTTTTAGCCAACGCTGACTGTTTATCTACGTGTTTTGATATTGTGATTTGTATATTCTTAAGAAGAAAACAAATTTCCCTAGATGGCTAGATGATATATATAATTCACAGGAAAATTAAAATAAAAGAAAATACAGTTGCACTGTTCCGCGTATAGTAACGAAGACCAAGTTATACAAAACGTAATTACGATATTTTACCAAAGAAAATATGTTTTCCCGAAAAAGCAAATTCAAAAATCGCGTTTTTTCTAAATAGAAAGTATATTTAATTTTATTATTATTTTTGGTCAGGAAAATAGAAAAGATTTTTGATTTTTGTTTTATCCCGAAAATCCGAATTTTGAAACAGTACCTTTCACTCAGTCGCTTCCCCGCTCCTCTCCGCTCTCCCCACCTACACATATTTCAACACACTCTCTCTCTCTACTGTCTCCCATTTTCGCTGCTGCTTCTCTCTCTGGAGCGTTTCTCTATTTTCAGTGAGCTTCTCTGTACCGCCATTGGAGGTTCTTCAGAAATTCCTAAACCGATTTTCCGAGCCAGGTATCATCACGTTTCGTCTGCACACCACTTGTTTTTTTGGGTTGTTTCTCGATTTTCTGAGTTTTTCCGTATCAGTTTCTGGAATCGTAGCTTGTTGCTCTTTGTTTTGATCGATCGGACTTGA
This sequence comes from Eutrema salsugineum, assembly GCF_000478725.1. Lineage (NCBI taxonomy): Eukaryota > Viridiplantae > Streptophyta > Magnoliopsida > Brassicales > Brassicaceae > Eutrema > Eutrema salsugineum. The sequence continues at coordinate 3,660,684 of NW_006256829.1, read as the reverse complement.
TCATTGTTTGGGATTTATGCTGGTCGATCTTTCTGGCGAATGATTTTTTGCTTGCGATTGAGCGATGATCCCTCTTTGTTGTTTACGCTTGTAGTAGCTTATGCCTACTCGGTATCCAGGCCATGGGTAAGCACTCGAAATCGAAATTGTTGAGATCCTTTCTCTTTGTTTTACTGCGACGAGTGTGTACTCTTGGCTCATTGTGTGTTAAAGTCATCGTTCCTCTTAAGTATTTGCATGCTATTGTGAAGAATATTGCGTAATAATTTCGGTTTCGAATGTTTATTAGCTTGAAAAATATGATTCTCTGATGAAGAATAAGTGGTGGACACATGATTACTAGCTGTAATTTAGCTGGGTTGCTTGCTTAAGCTGACATTACTCAAATATTCAGGATTGTATGAAATTGAGATCTGTGGCACAATTTGAGTATGAATAAATCGTTTTGTTATCCATCATATGCTTGTTTCTTCCTGAAATTTAAGCTGCATTTGAACACTGATTAATCTCTTTGCTCTGCAGGCTTGGCTAAACCCCTGGCTATTTGACTAAATTATGTATTGCTCTTCTTCGATGCATCCAAACGCAAACAAAGAGAATGTCTCTACTTCAGATGTTCAGGGAAATTTTGTACGAATAACGAGATCACGAGCTAAAAAAGCCTTGGGAGGAGTAATACCTCCAACAAAACCATCTTTCAAACAGGTACTGAAACATGCTATTGTTGAAAGTCATAAACGAATTGCAGTAGATGATGCCAAACTCTCTAATCTTCCTGCCTTTGGTTTATCAGCAAAAGAGGCGTGCGGTACTTAAGGATGTGAGTAATACTTCAGAAAATATTTATTCACACCTCCTGGAAGGAGGCAACATTAAGGTATAGATTTCAGATGATATGTTTTCATTTTCTTGGTTGGTGTATATCTTATGTTGGTTATAGCCTTCAAACTTCCCTTTCAGCTTCATTTGATCGAGGTCACGTTGCAGGTTAACAGAAAATGTGTAAAGGAGTCCAAAAAAGCAGCAAAGGAAGGTGCTAATGTCGCCATGGAAATTCTGGTAGATATGCATACAGAAAAATCAAAACTAGCCGAAGATTTGTCCAAGATCATGATGGCTGAATCCCAAAATGCTTCTGTTTCAAACTCTAAAGATGAAGAAATTACTGAGCAACGTAAGTACTGCATTGTTAGTTAATATAATGATAGACTCCTCACTCTCCTCAATCCCGAGGTCTTGTTAATTCCTCGTAAACTCTTGCTCAAGCATTGAATTCCAAATTGCTGAAATTTTAGTAGCAGTTCCGATCAAATTTGTGCTGTTAAGGGTTGAAACAAGTAAATTCTATACCAAAAATGTATATTTCTCAAACTTACTCAAGGTATGTGTCTTTTACTGGATTGTGCAGAAGAAGGCGGATCTGATGTCATGGATTTTCTCCAAGTTGTAGATATCGATTTTAACGTCAAAGATCCCCAGTTTTGCAGCTTTTATGCTGCTGACATATACGAGAACATACATGTTGCTGAGGTATCATATTACATGATCGAAATATTTGATTTACATCTTTCCACTATTAACTTCCTGTAAATAATAATCTCGATATAACAACTTCATATAAAGACTTCGGAGTTATAACCCCTCTTTTCCTGCAGCTTCAACAACGACCTCTGGCTAATTATATGGAGCTTGTGCAGCGAGATATCGACCCAGGCATGAGAAGGATTCTGATTGACTGGCTTGTAGAGGTTAGTTTCCTTCAAACTTAGCACATATATTTATAAAGGCATTACTTTATCATGTTTCTTATTGAACAGGATACTGAACATTGCCTATACATAGCCTTCCTTGAAATTTTCGAGCACAAACTTAACATACTATTTCAAGCAGTTTGAGTAACATTTTTCACACTCTGTGATACTTCTTACAGGTTTCTGAAGACTACAAGCTGGTTCCAGATACGTTTTACCTTACAGTGAATCTTATTGATCGGTTTCTGTCCAGTAGTTGCATTCAAAGGCATAGACTCCAGCTCCTTGGTGTCACTTGCATGCTTATAGCTTCGTAAGTCCCCGCTTTGTTGTTTTTTTTTTGTGTGTCATTTCCAAGTTATAGTAACGCGATTCTGTTGAATAGCATTTCCATCCCAAGGATAACGCGAAAGTGAAATATAAGTATACTTGTTAAGTAGAGAAACATTAAAACTTTTCTCACCTTGTACCTTTTTGTTGAACCCATGAAGAAAATACGAAGAGCTTTGTGCACCGCCGGTCGAGGAGTTTTGCTTCATTACGGCCAATACATACACGAGAACAGAAGTAATAAACATTCAAATTACACATATATTGGTGTCTTCGATGTATATAGATTCTTGATAAAAATAAACAAATTAGAAACTGTGTTTCAGGTGCTGAGCATGGAGATTCAAGTTCTAAATTCTGTGCACTTTAAATTATCAGTTCCTACAACCAAAACCTTTCTGAGGTAAATACTAATGGCACAACTATATGCATCACCACATCTTCCTAAATTAGTTCAAAAACAGTATGACTCATTTTTCAACTTACCTCAACACTATGTTTGTCAGGCGGTTCATTAGAGCAGCTCAAGCTTCTTACAAGGTATTGAACAATGATCCATTCGCCATTAATCCTCAGTACTATGGAAACTTGGATTCTGATTTTGTTCCTCCTTCTTTCTTATAATTTATGCAGGCGCCTCTCGTTGAACTGGAGTTTTTAGCAAACTATCTCGCCGAGCTGACACTCGTGGAATACACTTTCCTAAGGTTCCTGCCATCACTAGTTGCTGCTTCAGCTGTTTTCCTAGCCAGATGGACACTCGACCAAACTGAGCATCCTTGGGTTAGTCATGTTTCTTGAATCTTGAATAAAGAATTTATTTTTTGGTGTGTTTGCTGATAAAAGAATGCTATTGGTTACAGAACCCTACTCTGCAGCACTACACCAGATATGAGGTAGCCGAGCTGAAAACCGCAGTACTCGCAATAGAAGATTTGCAGCTCAACACCAGTGGCTGTACCCTCACTGCAACCCGTGAGAAATACAACCAACCAAAGGTAAGTTACTCTACAAAACACCGTTAAGTCACGGATTGTTGAAACTGGTTCTAATTCTACATGACTTGGAATAGTTTATGAGCGTGGCAAAGCTGAAATCTCCCAAAAGAGCCGCATCAATTTTCTCAAGATGAATTTGAGCATAACCAAGCCCGGTGATCAAGTACCTAGTTTCAGACATTTGGTTTCACCTTTGATTTCCCGGTGTTTGTTTCTGTGCTAGTTATCTGTCTGTTTTTCTGTAGCTATCGTGTGGCGCTAGTGATTATAGGCCACTACTTGTCACATTTAGGTACCTTCACCTTACCTTTAATAAAGGTTATGGAATTTAGTTATCCCAAGCTTCGAGGTTCTGTACCTAAGAACTCTTGTAAAATGGATAGAGAAAAGTAATAAATATATATATGATTCATGTATCATGGCTTGGATTGTTATGTTGTTTGTTCTGATTTCACAATGCTATATACATATGGGAACGTTTAGATTCATCATACTTTTGTTTAGTAAGTGATGACCCCTTAGATGCACAAATCTACGGCAGCGTAGAGGGACAAAGATAGTGCTTACAGGCTGAGTTAAGAAGGCGAAGAGCAAAAGCAGCCAGAACAGAAGGAACTGACCACGAATTGTGGAAATAGTCAGGTCGCAGACTTATCTTCTGGTTGTCGATTACCACGACATCAATGACCATCACTGGCTTCCCAAATAACCCGTCGATCTTATCTCCGAGTTGAAGATATTGAAGTTACCATCCTCATGAATCCATCGCATCTAAGTTTTAGATCATCTCTGTTACAGCTACAGTTCACTACAAACCCCTAGACTAGTTATTATAGTCCTCCACTAGTCCGTCTAATGGACGATCGGTCTAGCCTTTGAGAAGGGAAGAAAACTAAGAATTCAATTGCTGAAAAAGGAGTAGAGTACACAAAATAAACAACTCACAAAACTCAGGATACATGAGTGCTAATAACACGGTGAAGACTGTAGAGTCATTTTCCTATCACGCTATTTGCAGGAAAGACAAGAAAACAAGCCCTACTGCACGTTCAAAACTCACTTCAGCTTAGATTTCGAAGAGCTCATTAGAGGTTTAGCAATGGGGCGAGCAGGAGCGGCCCTTGTGGCTTTCTTCAAGTCATACTTTATCATAGAGAAGGCGCAGATCATCGCAATCACCATGGTTGGGTACACATAAACGGTTCTGGTTGGGTCGGTATTCACTGGCTTCCCTAAGATCCCTTCTTTGACAAGACCCCAAACTAGTAGCAATGACCCAAACATGCTCATCCTACCGGGCTTTAGCAAACCCACAAACGCACCAGCTACAGAAAAATAGCTCCCTGCAAGAACCTGGCCAAAACAATTGGGTTAGTAACCGGTGGTTATATAAAGCAAAAAAAAAACGATAAGAGTGCTTATGAAACATGGGGAGATTTGGTATTAAAGAATCAGAAATGTGAGAATGAACTTGGAACCAAACCTCTAGGCGCTGAAGATCGGTCACTGCAGAAGCTTCTTTCACATTGGTGAGATTGTAAATATCAAACACATTTTCCCACTTTGGAAACGTCATGTTCGTGGCAAGACCATTGACAATAGCACCAGGGTACAGGAGAGCCTTGATCACCGGAACAGGAAAGATCTCACTAGAAATCAACTGAGATGATGTCACATGGATTGGCGACATACACATTCCAGATCTACATGGAACCCTGTTTTAAGATTAAGATTGTGATTCAAGTCAGATTAACAAGAAAGACAACCGAGTAACGAATGATCCATGGAATTACGAGCCTAATCTAATGACCAAGTTCAAACTCAAAACAATAAGCACCTCTTTTTCAAGGTCAGTTTAATCAATTTTGCTCTTACTTCAAGTCGATCACTAAGCAACGAAAATGAGCTTGCAGTTTCTTAATCTAGAGATCCAGAAGCTAATACATGCGAAAACATTAGTGTTCGAATTTCGCAGGTGAGAGATTGCTCTATTATCAATTTACCTGAAGAGAGGGATCTGGAGGATGATCAAGAGGAAGTAAACCCGTGAAGCTATCGAAGGCAAGTTCTTAATCCATCCCTTTGATTGCGCTGGATTCGCCATTATCAAGCCCGGAAAGAAAATAATTTGGAGAGAGAGAGAGAGATCAGCTTCTTCTCTAGGAGAGAGAGACAGAGTGGACCCGTTGTATCCAGCCGATAACGAGGAACGAGAAAAAAAAGAAACAAAATACTTTATAAACGACACGCTTTGCTATATTGTACACACAAAACAGCATCAGATTTTTCGATCTTTAAGGGACAAACGATGTCGTTTTCTCGGATGCATATAAAATCCACTTCCTTCCTCTGCTGAAAACAGCAAACAGTTTGATGATAAAAGCTATGGTGTTTGCTCTATCTTCTCCCGGCGTCGCCTTTCAACTTCACTCTCCGCCGTTGTCATCGTCGTCAGATTTATCCGCCAAGAGATTTCTGTTTTGGAATCAGAACGCTAGTCCTTGCGTTCTGTCTCTTCCTAATCATCGTCCTTCTCGCTCTTTACTTGTTTTTGCTCGTGGGAAGAGCCGGAAGGGATTCGCAGCTTCGTCTTCTTCTTCCCCGAAGAGGAACAAAAAGGTAAGAAAATGACACAACTCATAATCATTAGTTTGTGTCTCGTGAAAAATTGATTTTTCTGGAACTTTAATACACTAAGTTAGCAAAAATCGCCAGTAGAAGAAATGGGTGAATTCATGAATTAGAGTTGCCGCTTTTTGGTTTTGTATCATCCTTCGATTTCATTGTTTTTTTGGCAGAAAAGTTTCGAGGGAGATGATAATGGAGGAGGTGAGGAGGAGGATGATCCATTTGAGGCACTTTTTAATCTACTGGAAGAAGATTTGAATAATGATAAAGCGTCAATAGATGATGAGGAGATAAGCGAGGAAGACTTAGATGCACTAGCAGCAGAGTTAGCTGAAGCATTGGGTGGTGGTGATGATATTGATGGCATCGACTTGTTCGGTTCAGCTACTGGCGATGTTGTTGATCATGAGGATGACGATGACAGCGAGGATGATGACATCGAAGAAGATGAAAGACCTGCTAAGCTGAAGAATTGGCAGCTTAGAAGATTGGCTTATGCATTGAAATCTGGACGCCGTAAAACTAGTGTAAGTTTCATTCCATCCAAAGCTCATGTTTGAAAATAGATGTTGAACACAGTGTTTAAATCATAGTTTTTGGACTATTGTGCTTTATAGCAATTCCTCTAGAACGGGTTAAACTTCTGATTCAAATACATCATTGCTAATGGATGGTTTTGTTGTGATTTGCAGATTAAAAATCTGGCAGCAGAGCTTTGTCTTGACAGGGCTTATGTTATTGAATTGCTACGTGACCCGCCTCCGAAGCTTCTGATGCTAAGCGCTACACTGCCAGATGAAAAATCGCCTGTAAGAGCACCTGAAAACTCATCACCTGATCCAATTCCTGTGGATTCATCTGAAGATGTTGTTGCGGTCGAACCTGAGGAAAAAGTAAAAGACGAAGCAGTCCATGTGATGCAACAGAGATGGTCTGCTCAGAAAAGAGTGAAGAAAGCTCACATTGAAACACTAGAAAAAGTTTACAGAAGATCAAAACGACCCACTGTAAGGATTGTTCCTTTTAACACTTGGATTTAATTCTGTGTTAGTGGAATGTTCTATCTCATATAGATTTTTATGGATGTTTGAATGGTGTGTATAGAATGCTGTGGTTAGCAGCATTGTTCAAGTGACAAATCTTCCGAGGAAGCGAGTTTTGAAGTGGTTCGAAGATAGACGAGCAGAGGACGGGGTTCCAGAGAAGCGAGCTCCATATCAAGCTCCGGTTTGATTCAATGTTATAGCGAGATGGGCAATGAGTTGCTTTCAGATCAACATAGTCATCAAGGACATTTTTTGGTTATAAGAGGTGTGTTCAATGTTCATATTTTGTAGATTCAATCGAATGGTGGGGCTTATATGTTAAGCTAAGAGTTTATAGGATTCTTAGATTTCATTTTCTGGTTTATCTTTACTGAAATTTTATGTCCAATTTTCCAAGTAATGTGTAATAAACTGATATATCAGTTTCATATGTAAACAGTTTTTTTTTTTTCGTTTTCTTCATGAAGCACAAAATACATAAATAAATTATTTCATATTTCGACCAGGAAAAAAAATTTACTTTCATATGTAAACAGTTTTGATTTTGAAAACAGTGGCCCAGGCGTGGGCCATGTGGCAGAATGAAAGAACTAGGGCCAAACTCTCTGTCGAGGACAGACATGGGGTCCACTTTTTCTTATACGCTTTTCCATTATTCACCGTGCGATGCTGAGCAGATCCGACGACTATTCGCTGTCCACGTTACCATCTCATTTGCCTTTGGATCCTCGTATTTCCTCAAGGCTCATCTTTGACCACGATTTACTGTTTATATCCGTCCGATTCTCCTCAGATCTGACGGCGGTGGCCACACTATTCTACTCCTTCCCAAAATGACTCGCAATTAGATTCTCTTCTTCTTCCCAGTTCTGTAAAATCCCAAGTCCCGCTCTTTTCATTCTCTATCTTCATCACCAGCTTCTGTAAAATCCCACACTTTCTCTAACCTTAAAAGGAGATTCATAAAGTAAGAAAATGCAGGAACAAGCGACTAGCTCTTTAGCTGCAAGCTCTCTACCATCAAGCAGCGAAAGATCTTCAAGCTCTGCTCCGCATTTGGATATCAAAGAAGGTAAAAATTTCAACTAATTTTCGATTTTTTTTTCCTCTCCAAACGCCTGATCTCATTGAATATCAGCCCCATGCATTGGATATTGACTTAATTCCCGTCTATTTGAATTCACAATTGGGTCCGCAGTTTTTTAGTCTCGCCGACATAATTCTCGAGATCGAGAAGATCTGTCACTTCAGTTGTATCTTAAAAGTCTCAAACTTTTCGCCTAAATTCTCTCTCTTTTGTTCCGTCTCAGGAATAGAAAGCGACGAGGAGATACGGCGAGTGCCTGAGTTTGGAGGAGAAGCTGCCGGAAAAGAAACCTCCGGCCGGGAATCTGGATCGGCGACAGGTCTGGAGCGGACACAGACAACTGTCGGAGAAAGTCAAAGGAAGCGAGGGAGGAGTCCGGCGGAGAAAGAGACCAAGCGGCTGAAGAGGTGTTTTTTTTTCTTCACCTAATATTACATTTTTACCCTTCATTATAGTGGTTAATAAAGGTTGCGTGTTGGGGTTATTTCGTAATTTTGGTGAAAAAGGTTGTTGAGGAATAGAGTTTCAGCACAGCAAGCAAGAGAGAGGAAAAAAGCTTACTTGAGTGAGTTGGAAAACAGAGTGAAAGACTTGGAGAACAAAAACTCTGAACTTGAAGAAAGACTCTCTACTTTGCAGAACGAGAACCAGATGCTTAGACATGTACGTTTCCATCTAATGTCAATGATTGAACATTTTCGTTTAAGATATCACATTGCTGTCAAAATATCATGAATTCGCAAGCCTAGGATTCATTGACCAATTAGTTAAGTAGATCAAGAGGATTAAGAAGCTATTGTAAAGCTTGAGATTATTTCTTAAAGGTATGTAGATTCTTCAATGGTTCTTAAAATTCTCACTCACTGTGATCTATATGGATGCTTTTATCTTGTTATGATAAATCTAATTTGCTAGCCTATGGTTTTGCTGTTCTATTGGTGGAAAAGATGAGAATGCAAAGTTAGATTCTTTGTGTTTGTGCGGTAATAATGTCTTTTTTCTTTTTCTATCTAACAAGATATGAGTTGTTTGGGTGCAGATCCTGAAGAACACAACAGGAAACAAGAGAGGAGGAGGTGCTTCTAATGCTGATGCAAGCCTTTGATCTCCCTTCTTGTTCTTGTTCTATTTTTGTGGATAATATTTTACAGGGAATTGTATTATTATAAATATATTTAAATATTGTATGGGATGTGAGAGAGCCAAAACCGCAAAATTATAGACCGAGTTCTCCTGTAGTTAGAATTTCTGAATTCAAAACTAATGTTGTTATTATCTGTGGTATGATGACTCCCGAATTAACTCTGATAATTTTTTTGGATATTTACGACTTTTGCCCCTATGCTTTTCGATATTGAATGTTCGATTACAGACTATAAACAAGTCGATCAGGATGGCCACGATTTAGTAAACGAAGATGGTGTTTTAAATCTCGTCCATGCAAGTATTTTGATACTTTTGCGTTCCTTTATTAAATTCCAGGAAGCTCGGTTTTTTTTTATCTCTGGTTCTAGATTCTTTCGTTTGACTGTTTTGTTACAAAAAAAAAAAGGTTTGTTGTGTATTTTCTTGGATCTCATATTTCTAAGCTTCCTCTCTTGTAGGGACCTCTATGACTGTCGTTCTTGTAATTTTCTGTGAGGAAATGTTCAAGGAATTTTCTGTGAGGAAATATCAAGGAACCAGCAGCAAATTCAACTTTCCAAGTCAACGGAGTCAACGTTCTGTGTTCAATATAAACAAAGCCTCTTTATGATTTCTTCGTCCACATAGCTCCCTTTAAAGCTCTGTAATATTGACGACAAGAAAAAGCTCTGTAATATTGATCCTCTTTCCATCATACTAATTAATGGATTCTTCTTTTTTCCTTACCACTGTTGCTGCTGCAATAGGATGCTTTACCCTTTTGAGAAAACTCAGATTCCATCGAAAAGATAACAAAGAAAAGGATTCTTCTTTTTCTTCATCTCCTTCTCCTTCTTCTTCTTTGTCCCCTTCATCAGTTCCTCCACCTTCTTCTTCTCGCATCTGGACACACCATGTCTTTCCCAGCTTCCGCGGGGAAGATGTCCGCAGAGATTTTCTCAGTCACATTCAGATGGAGTTTCAAAGAAACGGAATCACTCCTTTCATTGATAATGAGATCAAAAGAGGAGAATCCATCGGTCCTGAGCTCATAAGGGCGATTAGAGGGTCTAAGATCGCAATCATCTTGCTCTCAAGGAACTACGCTTCTTCAAAATGGTGTCTTGACGAACTGGTGGAGATTATGAAGTGCAGAGAAGAGCTGGGTCAAACTGTGATGGCCATTTTCTACAAAGTGGATCCATCTGATGTTAAAAAGCTGACAGGAGATTTTGGTAGAGTCTTTAGAAAAACTTGTTCTGGTAAAAAAAAGGAGGACACTGAGAGATGGAGACAAGCTTTGGCAAAAGTGGCAACAATCGCTGGTTATCATTCAAACAACTGGTTCGTTCTTTTGATTCCCACTTGCTCTATACACTTGTAGCTTCCAAGAAATTCAATTTTTATTTAATGTATGTGATTTTTCCATGATTATTCTAATGGATGTATTTATATCCCCCATTGTTAGGGATAATGAAGTGGCCATGATCAAGAAAATCGCCACTGATATTTCGAACATGTTGAATAACTCCATATCATCAAGTGATTTCGACGGGTTAGTTGGGATGAGAGCTCATTTGGAAAAGATGGAACCATTGTTATGCCTAGAATCAGATGAGGTGAGGATGATTGGGATTTGGGGTCCTCCTGGGATTGGGAAGACCACGATCGCTAGAGTCGTATACCACCAACTCTCCAACAGCTTTCAACTGAGTGTCTTCATGGAAAACATCAAAGCAAACTATACAAGACCTTGTTCTGATGACTACAGCACGAAGTTGCAATTACAACAGCAGTTTATGTCTCGAATAACCAACCATAAGGATATGGAGGTTTCTCATTTGGGAGTTGTCCCAAATAGGTTGAAAGACAAGAAAGTTCTTGTCGTTCTTGATGGCGTGGACCAACTAGTACAACTAGATGCGATGGCGAAAGAGACTTGGTGGTTTGGTCCTGGGAGTCGAATTATCATTACAGCACAAGATCAAAGTCTTTTTAGAGCACATGGCATTAGCCATATATACAAGGTGGATTTCCCAGAAACTGATGAGGCTCTCCAAATCTTTTGTATGTATGCTTTTGGTCAAAAATCCCCTAAAGATGGTTTTGAGGAGCTAGCTTGGGAAGTCACAAAACTTGTTGGTAAACTCCCTTTAGGGCTAAGGGTTATGGGCTCCTACTTTCGGGGAATGTCCAAGCAAGAGTGGAAAAGTTCAATACCGAAGTTAAAGAGTAGCCTAAGCCCTGATATTCAAAGCATTTTGAAGTTCAGCTATGACGCTTTAGATGAGGAAGATAAAGATTTATTTCTTCATATAGCATGTTTTTTCAATCATGCAGAGATTGAGAGAATGGAAGCGTATCTTGGGAAGAAGTTCTTGGAAGTGAGGCAAAGGCTTAACGTCTTAGCTGAGAAATCTCTCATATCTATCGAGTGGCGGAAGAATTGGAGGCGTTCTGGGCACTCGTATTGGATAGATATGCATAGTTTGCTAGGACAACTTGGTAAGGATATTGTTCGTAAACAATCTATTGACGAGCCTGGACAGCGCCGGTTTTTGGTCGATAAAAGAGATATTTCTGAAGTACTGACTGATGATGCAGCAGTAAGTTTTGACATTAGTATTTGACTGCATTGCTACCTACAAATTCTGTTTATTTGACAACTAACCATCTCAACAATTTTTTGTTGTTGTCTGGTCCTTTTTTTTGCAGGGTGGTAAAAGTGTCATCGGCATAAATTGCTACTGCAACAGCGGAGATATCGATATAGATATAAGCGAGAGAGCCTTTGAAAGAATGACTAATCTCCAGTTTTTAAGATTAGACATTCACACATTCTGGGGTTCTAGCGCTCGTGGTCCTGGTCGCAACAAATTGCATCTACCGCGAGGTCTGAAATATATATCTCGTAAACTTCGATTCCTAGAGTGGAGATATTTCCCGATGAAATGTTTGCCTTCTGTTGTGAACGTGGAGTTCCTTGTCGAACTAATTCTGGCAGACAGCCAGCTTGAGAAGTTGTGGGAAGGAGTTAAAGTAAGTAATTTTGATTTATTTCGAATCTATCATTTTGTTTATTAGCAGAGTCTTTTTAACTCGAAAAAAAGCAGACTGATCTTGCCACTCCCGTTTTTGATTGGAAGGGTGTTTATGTGATGATTCTAATCGGTGTTTTTTGTTATTTGAATGTACAGTCGCTTCGAAATCTCAAGTGGATGGATTTGAGTAATTCTGTATACTTGAAGGAGCTTCCTGATCTCTCAACTGTCACTAACCTCAAGACACTGTATCTGAATGGCTGCTATAGCCTGGTGAAGCTCCCTTCCACCAATGGGTATACCTACAATCTGCAGGATTTGATTCTTACAAATTGCTCGAGTCTGACCAAACTCCCCTCCTCTATTGGGCATGCCACCAATCTCCAACGATTAAATCTCCGTAGATGCTCAAGTCTGTTGGAGCTGCCCGCCTCTATTGGAAATGCCACTAATCTAAAGGACTTGATCCTTAATTATTGCTCAAGTCTGGTGGAGCTGCCCGCCTCAATTGGGAATGCCACTAATCTAACTGTCTTGAACCTTGAACGTTGCTCAAGTCTGTTGGAGCTGCCCGCCTCAATTGGGAATGCCACTAATCTAACCGACTTGAACCTTGAACATTGCTCAAGTCTGGTGGAACTACCTTCTTCTATTGGAAATGCCACTAATCTAACCGACTTGAACCTTAGATATTGCTCAAGTCTGGTGGAACTACCTTCTTCTATTGGAAACCTTCACAAGTTGGAGAAACTGAGATTAAAAGGATGCTGTAAGCTAGAGGTTCTGCCCACCAACATCAACTTGGAATCTTTGGAGGTACTTGATCTCACGGATTGCTCGATGTTGAAAAGTTTTCCTGAGATTTCCACAAACGTTAAACGTCTCAGGCTCAGTGGAACAGCAATTGAACAAGTGCCTCCCTCGATCAGGTCGTGGCCTCGTCTTGCTGACTTCTCTATGTCGTACTTTGAAAACCTCAAGGAATTGCCTCATGCTCTTGAAAGAATCACACGGCTGGACTTGAGCAATACAGAAATACAAGAATTATCACTCCCACAGTTTACAGATTCCTTCTCAACGCTTGATGCAGAAAATTGCGAGTCCCTGGAGAGACTGGATTTCTCCTTTCTCAATCCAAGGATTCGTCTCAACTTCGGCAACTGCTTCAAACTGAATCAAGAAGCAAGAGACCTCATCATCCAGAGTAGAGGAGAAGCGGTCTTACCAGGTAGACAAGTGCCTCCGTACTTCACTCACCGGACCACTAGCGGGAATTCGTTAACAATTAAGTTGAAAGAGAGGCCTCTTCCTAAATCCATGAGATTTAAGGCTTGCATCTTGCTGGTTTATAAAGGTGACGATAATGAATATTCTCCTGATGATTACTTCCATTTAACGTATAGAGAAGGGACAAAGCCTATAAAACCGGTTTTAACAGAGCATCTGTACACATTCGAATTTGAAGCGAAGGTGACTTCGAGCGAGCTCGTCTTTGAGTTCCAAATGGAAAGAATTGATGTTCCTTCAGATAATAACGGTTGGAAGGTTGAAGCATGTGGGCTACTCCAACTCTTGGAGGTCCCTTGATGTTGTTGATGAGCACGATGACAGCTTGAGCAGTGGCCATGTTGGATGCAAAATTAACAATAATTTATCTCCGTTTATCTTTTTGCTCTGCCTTTTTGAATCACACTGTACAATATGTTCCTCTGTTTTTCACATTCAAAATCCGGTCTCTTTGGGATGTGTAGTTTATTCCAATATTGTTAAATCGTCAGGGGTAGAACTGGAAATTCTGTGAAACCCAGATTGTCTTCTTGCTCCACTGTTACAGTGTTAATAATGGAAAACCCTAGAATTAAGTCATTTCCGCTTAAACCCTGAACTCGCTTCTCTCAATTCAGGTTCATGTCTTTTCCGGTTTCCTCTTCTTATCGAAAATCTTAACTTTTTGCTGCCGACACATCTCAATTGATCGATCAATACTGTACATCACCAAAGTTCTTCCTCATTCTCCAATCTCGTTCTCTCTTTAATCTCTCCTTTCTGATTGTTTTTTTCCTTTGTATCTGAGTCTTTCTGGTTGTTGTTGATGATCTTTGGAGTTTCGGATTATATAAACTGAAACCTCGCAGGGACTGTTGTGTGAAACCATGTTTCTCACGCGATTTCTCGGGAGGAGATTCTTGGCGGCTGCATCCACGACCACGAGATCAGAGTCAACTTCTGCAGCAGCTGCCTCATCGATTCCAACAGCCAAAAACCCTCTCGAAGAGTTCTTCGAATTCGACAGAAGCCAAGACGAAGACAAACCTGTTGTCTACGGTGCGTTTTTTCATTCTTTCTCACTGTGTATTTTTTATCTTCTTACTATACATGCTTTCTTCAGATCGGCCCCGTAGCGTACTTGTGGATTGTTCATAGAATGTACTTTATTGAACGAGTACTTAAGGATCTCTGCTAAGGGAATGATTGTAACCAATTACATTTGAATGTTTTTGGTTCCTTTTTTTGATTACTCATGTAACACTATTGTCCCTCTTTGAGCATCTTTTTTTTTTTGGATTATGCGATGAAATATTTTGGAAGTTGTAATGTTAAAATTAAGGATTGTTTGTTTTGTTGATGGGGATTTTGAAGAACGTTTGTGACTATTTTTGGTGTTTTAGGCCGAGGTTGGAAAGCTTCAGAATTGCGTCTCAAGTCATGGGATGATCTTCAGAAGCTGTGGTATGTTCTTTTGAAAGAGAAGAACATGTTGATGACTCAGCGTCAGATGCTCCAAGCTCAGAACATGCAGTTTCCAAACCCTGAACGCATTCCCAAGGTAACACAATGCCGGCATTATCTCTCTCGTTTAGGTTTAAGTTGTTGAAGAATTGATGAATGTTCTGAAAAGAAATGTGAATCAATTTAGGTGAGGAGATCAATGTGCCGCATAAAGCATGTACTGACAGAGAGAGCAATTGAAGAACCGGATCCCAGAAGATTAGCCGAGATGAAAAGAATAATAAATGCTATGTGAATGTGACTCGAGCCGATTCGCAGAGGCTTTGGTACACTAATAAGTAACGTTTAGTGTTGAAGAGGCTGAAGAAGATTTGGCCTTTGTTCTTTGTACTGGTACATTGCTTGTGCTTGTCATGTTGCTGCTTGTAAGAGCGATGTGCACATTTTTTGTAAACCCATATGTTAAGCTCTTTGTCTTTGAACGTAATCCAACATCTAACGAGTAGAGAGCAAATAACAAAGTTTTGTTTCATCTGTAATATTTCATTATTATTGGAACTTCGTTCTGTGCCCAAATCATTTTTTAAGAAAAGTATTGCTTACTTGACGAAAAGAGATTTGTTTTGTTGGCATTAAAAAGGTAAATATCACTCTGTGCAATGAGTAAACACTCTTCGGCTCAAAAATACAAATTCTAGTAACTCAAAAAGACAAAAACGTGAGAAGAAGCAAAGCTCCTTTCTCTAATCTTCACACATTATATCTCCTCCATCAAGGTATCATCTGAAAGTAAAAACCGTAGGGCAAGATTTAGATAAAACATTTTGATCACAAACCAACATGCGGAAAAGTAACAAAAAAAACCATTACCTTTATCCTTTCCATCGTCGCTGCTTAATTCAGATTCATTATCATTCTCAGTATAGAAATGATCTTCAACATCTTCCTCCTCATCCTCACTTTCATCACTCTCTTGATCATGACCTGTTGTTTGACTCTGATTCCCTGCAGCTTTATTGATCTGCCATAAAAGAAAAGTTTTATTGAAAAGTAAATAGCCATGTATGCTAATTACCAAGTCGATAATTAATTAAGAAGATGATTGATATGTAACCTGGGCTGTAACAAGTTGTAAGCGACCAGATAACTGTAGTAATTGTTGAAGAGCTGTTCCTCGGGACTTGGTAATCTGGAAGAACAGTATAACATAGTTAAACCAAGCATATTTTACAGAACTAACCAAAATCTTTGGCTCAAGTCTTATCTCTTACGTTATGCAATGTATTAAGCAGCTGTTGTTTTTTTGGTTCTTGGGACATGATGTAATGACTGTGATTCACCATTATACTGTATATCCATGGAAGAAGATACTTCCCACCACATCCCCTGTTGAAATAAATGCAACTGTGTTAAGACCAAAGCACCAAGCAGATTTAAATATTTGTCGTAGCTGAAGAATAAACGAAAACGCTAATTTAGTAGAGAAGAACACTTTTCGGGGAAAAAGGTTAGAGAAGAACATTTGGGTTTTAAGCGCTAACTTATTTTCCAATGGTAAAAACTTCAATAGTAAGCACAGATGAGACAACTGCGTCTATAGCAAACGAGCAAAGCAGAAAACCAACCTTGTCTGCCACATAAGAACCAGAGCTTCTAGAGTCTTGAACGCAGTAGAGGGTGCCATTGACAAAACAGCAGACTTTAACTGCCAGTACAAAAATTAATGACTATGATTGGTAGATTCAAAGAAAAATCTCTACAGAAATATGTAAAAATGCCAAAGAACTGAGCATCCAGAAAGGAAAAATACCTTCTTTGGTGGTAGATAAGCCTCAAGATCAATTCCATCAACTACTGAAGCATAGGAAAGATTGCTTGATTCATCTGTACCTTTAAGTATCCCTAATGATCTCAACCTATCCTCCATGCTAAATGTTTCTACAAGATCTGAAATTTCAAAACAAAAAAGAATGAACAAAAAGGCCACAGCAGTTTTGACACTGAAGCATCTGTGTATATATATTAAAATAACCAAAACAATCAAACGATCTCCATTGGTATGATGATTGTGTTAATGAGAGGTCTGATAGTCAACTTCAGTACCGTGATGTAAAACTCACCCGCTTGACTTTGGTCAGCCATGTCTGTATCCTTATCAGATGAGTGTGGTTGTACACTCTTTTTCTCGTGCAGATCAGAAACTCTTGCAATTGGCAACAAAGCATCCTCCGCATGTGCACGATCTAGTGTTGTAACTATACAAATATAAAATCATAGTCAGCCATTGTTATTGACACCAAAGGAAGAGAAATGGAAATCGAAAGGAAGGGAAATGTTAAACAGTTAACACTACTGGAAATCTCAAATAAAATAATCAATTTGATTTTCGCAATACAATGATACAAAACAAACACAGCCTAATCAATATGTTGGAAGTTTCATGATTTAGTCAAGGGTATAGCCCATAGGAGATACCTTTATTTTGCACGCCTTGCCCCTTCTTGGACTTGGAAACTGACTGAGCTATGGGGAGAAGGATCCCATTCTTAGAGGCATTCAGCACCAGGTCGTTGCCAAACTGCAACACCATTTTCTGAAATGATGGTTTCACCAGCAATCCAGACGCAATAAATGCATGCGCAGAACCAGGCTTCAAAATGCCTTGTAATTTTGCAGCAAAGATTACAGGCAATGATCCCTTGTGACGTTTAAGCGAAGAATCTTCAGTTGCTAATGCGACTTTTGTAGGTTTTGCATTGCATAGTTCCTCAACATTCGATCCATACCAAAAATAACAGACCCCTATTTCTGAAATTGCCAAAACGTATAAACCTTTCTCATCAGTTTCACCCCAACTATCCACAAACACGGGAGGGTGTTCCAGGGCAAGGACACAGCTAGCTGACTGCTTCTTAGGACCATCTGTTTTCCACAGTGCAATATACCTTTCACCAACCGCAGATGAGAGGACGTATTTTCCATCCTCAGTAAAAGCCACACAACGCACACCTCCCTATATAACATTAAAAACCGTTAACCACCGTCTAATATTTGAAATAGAGGCAGCCTCCTAACAATAAAACATGGTAGATACAAATATTGCTGAAAAATAGTACAGGTACTCACTGGATGACCAGTAAACTTCTGTAATTTCTTGAGATCAGAGCAATTAAAAGTCTTCAACTGAGCAGATGC
Source organism: Eutrema salsugineum (assembly GCF_000478725.1). Lineage (NCBI taxonomy): Eukaryota > Viridiplantae > Streptophyta > Magnoliopsida > Brassicales > Brassicaceae > Eutrema > Eutrema salsugineum. The sequence continues at coordinate 3,642,753 of NW_006256829.1, read as the reverse complement.
AGTGGCTAATATTTTTCCATCTACAATTAGGAGGAAACAAAACAAAGCAAAAACATTATCAGCTGGTAAGTACATGTCCCAGCTTATGCATGTTAACAGAACTTTCCCAACATTACTTATTGTAGGCTTTTCGACCATTCAAAAGATATTTGAAGAAACCAACGGAAGCAATACATCTCCAGAGACGCACCTGGTGAAACAGATAAAGACGAAACAGCTTTTGTTGAAGCTTTGAACTTTCTGATCAGATTTCCACTATGGGGATCAATTTCACAAACCATCCCATCTGCACCACCGGTGTATAAGCAGGAGGCCTTTGTAGAAGATGAAACAGCATTGACACCACTGAACAAGACAACAAACACATTGATAACTGTCAAAAACTCTACTGTGTAAAGGGGCTTCAAAGGGGGAAATATAACAGAGAATCGTAAAGAGAGTAACTACCTAGCCAGTGAGATAAACAAATAGTAGAATGTCAAGTTTACAAAGAATCTCACCCAGGATGACAGTCACTTATTCTCCACTTCAGCTGACCAGAAGCCACATCAAGTGCTAAAACATCTCCTCCACCAGTTCCTAATACCAATATGGAAGTTCCAAGTTTTCTCTTCTTCTGCAAATGACAAGAATTAAGTTTAGTTGTCAACATAAACAACGAATTCACAAACTAAATCTACGCCGCAAGGCGATAACAAAATAAATAAAAAAGGTATCTTTACCTTTTTCTCCAGGGACAACCATTTCATGCACGTATAATCAACCGAGAAGTGGCCTTTCCCAACCTTGGTATATATGTTGGTGCCTTCGGCAGATGCAATATCAGCAAACTCTGTTTGGACCTGACCCTTGACAGTGTCCCAAATCTATACAATGTCGAAAGAAATTACATTAATCAAAAAAAAATATTTCCTTTGAATAGAAAATCCCGACAAATTGAACAGGAATAAGAAATATGAGCCATAACAGAAGAAAACTAAAGGTACCTTGATACGGCCATCTCCGGTGCTAAGAGCGAGATAATCTAGAGCAGGACTGAAAGAAGTCAATACATCCCTAATGTTCACCAAATTCATCTTTCCCCTGTAAATCGTTTCACGCAAACAATCAAATACATGCGTACATAATACATACATTAGTATCACCAAACTGGAAAAAGATCCCGATTTTCATTTCTTCCTTATCAATCCACAACGAAAATCTACCTAATGAGTAAGAAATTAATGGATTTAGTGTATTCTAGTCCATGAAAAAGAAAACAAATTTCACACACAAACTGATTTCCGTTGAAAAAAATGCTTCACTAACTAAACCAATAGCTCCAAAACATGATAATTCAACTTAGAGATTAACAAGGAGCTAACCAGCTCACACATACCAGGCGCAGGAGACGGAGAAGAAAGAAGTGGATGTCAGAGAAATACAACTCCAGCAATGAATCTGTAGGCGGAAGAGGAGAAAGAGATAAAGAGAGAGTGAGCGCTCGGGAAGAAGAAGAAGGATGAAAAGAAGTAGATTAGGGTTTTTGAGAGGTTTTTCTCGTTATTTCTGGGGTTCGAAACGGCGAACGGGTTAGTCAAATTAATGGTTACGGGTTTAAGGAACTTTTATTTATCAACCGTAACTTTAACAAGTTGATAGACGGTCGAGATATGTTCGGAAATAAAAGGCCAATAATGGGCCTTAATAAAACCTCTGTAATCAATGTTGTTCCCGAATAGTGATTGGGCTTTAGTTAAGAAAATAAAAATCCAACTTATACGGAAAAGCTGGTCTCCTGATCTAGAAAAAAACCGCGGGAACCGACAAGTAAGTGTAACAGCCCGCTACTAGCGAGACAGTTTCTAGGGTTTCTAGTGAAGAATTATAGAGTACGAAATTAGAAAACTTAGAAATATGCATACTTATAAATAAATTAAATAAAAAAGAATTTGAAATATAGAAAACAAGAAATAGAAACGCGAATCCGAAATGGTAGTCGTTTATAAGACTGCGAAAGAAACCAACTTTCTTGCGATCTAAGCTACTCTTTTCTAGGGCTTATCGTTTCTTTCTTGCTCCTCCGTGAAATCTAAAACCCATCTATCAACTCTTTCTGTTCGTCTCTACTCGAGAGAGAGAGAGAGAGAGGCGCATTGTGATACAGGAACAAGTACGGATTTTAGTGAGTCGCGACTACATGACTGATCGGGCTTTGCCGGCGTCGGAGACAGTTCCGACGACTGCGAGGGGTAATGATGCTGCGGCGGTGACATCGTTCGGACCTGGCTTCCGATTTCATCCAAGCGATGAAGAACTCATTAGCTACTACTTGACGAAGAAGGTTAAGGATCCGAGTCAGAGCAAACCCATGAGTTTCGATTGGATTGGGGAAGTCGATGTTTACAAGCACGATCCCTCTGACTTACCAGGTTCTCTTGATTTCTCCGGGTTTAATCTTCCTCTGTTTCTTGACTTTTGATTTTGGGATTCTTCTGTTTTAGATTTCGTCTTCTAATCAATATGTTTTGTGTGAGTAATCTAACTCTCTCTCTCTAAGAGATAGGGTTTTTAGCTCAAAGGGTTCTGGGAATTTTCTGCTGTAGATTTCTTGGCTTTTGCATTTGCTATTCTTAAGTTAAACTGTCAAACAATCAAGATTGACTCTTTAATGCGTCAAAAACGAGCTTATGTCGTGTTCTGGAATTGGTTGCAGGAAATGCAATTTGAGGTTAAGTCTTTTAAGTAGATTTTGTATTTGTTTCAGGGCATTCGAAGCTGAAGACAAAGGACCAAGAATGGTTCTTCTTCAGTTCCTTGGAAAAGAGGTACATAAACAGTGATCGAATGAACCGAGCAACAAAGGAAGGCTACTGGAAAAAAACTGGAAGGGACAGAAAAATCAAGAGCGGACAAAAGCTAATCGGTATGATCAAGAGTCTTGTGTTTCACCGTGGCCGTGCTCCAAATTGTCTGCGAACCAATTGGGTGATGCATGAGTATCGCCTCGTTGAAAACAAGCAAGGCCTTGAGGTGAATCATTCTCTCTCTCTCTCTCTCTCTCTCTCTCTCTCTCTCCCTCTCTCTCTCTCTCTCTCTCTCTAAGATTCTCTTGGATGTCACTTGAGCTGTGGATTGGATCATCTCTTTTGATTCTGGATTCAGCCTAACCTGTGACTTTGTATTTACGGATGCAGACAGATGCGTATGTGCTGTGCAGACTGTTCCGCAAGGGAAACGACTTGGGACCTGGTGGCTGCATATATGCGCCCTTCTCGGAACAAGATTGGGATGATGATGTTGATGGTGGAAGAGCTCCTGTTCCAAGCGTTGTGCAGGCCAATAGAAGCAACGAGATTCCTCAGGTTTGTTGCTTCTCACTACTCTGTTTTTATTTTTGCAGAAAACGTTTAAAAGCTAGACTTATGCAAACTCTGTGTTCCAAGTGTTGTTCCTGTTTAGTTAAGTCCATTGAGAGAGATTTTCATGGTTTTTTTGTTTTTTGAGATTACTGTGATAAGGCGAAGCATTTCGGTTATTCAATCAAGATTTGTTTTAGTTCATTGAATTCTCATGTAACTGTTAGTTTTGTTATAGGAAAACCACTCGCAGAGCAAGAGCCTCATTGACCTCAACGAGCCCGCCTACTTTGAGATCCATGACGATCCAAAAATAGTTGATCAGGACGATAATAATGAGCCACTGACGCAAGCACTTTGTGTCGTCAACAAAGAAGTTCCATTTCCTCTCATGATCAAATACAAACGCAAGCGCCAAATCGACTCTATTGGAAGCTACAATAACTCAAGCCAAACCACTCATCAGAACCATTGTTCCTCCACGCTGGAAGTGAGCGAACCAGAACCAGTTGCTAAAATGGTACCTACAAGTTCCTCCTCCACCGAGCTGATCAACCATTTGCAGAAGGAGAAGCAACAGATGGCTGTGGAGGGAGAGACGTATAAGCTTCAGATGACGAATGCAGAAATGACGATAAGCTTTCTTCAGGCAGAGATTAATAAACTGCGTGTGGAAAATGAGGAGCTGAAGAAGAGCAACAGCAACAAGTGACAATGCTCTTAAAAGGACACAACAACAACAAAAAAGGCGCCCAGTTATGTTGTCTCAGGTTTCTTCTATCTATTGTACTTATGTAGCTTACGTTTCCATGGAGTCTTTAGAGACGAAGTTAGTCTTCTGAGCTATGTGGATCTATTGGGAACTATGGGAATCTATAATTGTAAAAAATAGGTTGAAACAAAATGTCTATTTCCCTTTCTTTTTGCCTTTGTTGTTAAGATGTGAAGTTCGTTAGCAGTGGATATGAAAAGACGATCCACAAAATCTACCATCCACAAGTATACTGAAACTTTCAATAATTTCAGTAGAAAACCCATAAACAGAGGTTTTTGTAACACCATTTTTGTAATCATAAATAGCTTGAAGAAAACAATACGAAAGGAGAAAAAGCTTTAAGAAAAAGAAAAAAAAAACGAAGAAGAAAGCAATAAGAAGTTATGACATCACTACCTATGAGCAAATCAAAAGGAACCTCAGATTCTCATAAGAACCAGTATAATCAATAATACTTGTCTTCCATTCCATGCTCTTATTCAACCAATTATGTCCATTTTTCTCTTTGATTCTGAGTCAAAAAAACAAACTCTTTCATTTAGTTCTCAGACTCATTCTTCTTACCTTCTCCATCTCCTTCCCTCTCTTCCAACAATCGACCACTCTCTTCATCAGCTTGCTGAATCTTCTTCTGAGCCTCTTTAGCCTTCAAGGCCTGCAATTTCGCGTGATTGTAGTAGGCAACTCCCAAGAACGCGATCCCGTACCCGAAAAGGTTGATTGGTGTCACAGTGTCCTTAATCACAGACCATGAGAAAGCGATCAAGAGCCAGTCCTTAACCACACCAGCAACATTCATGGTCAAAGCAGAGGTCTTCCCAACCAGAAGGAACACAGCAAGATTCAGAGCGAACGCACAGAACGAATTGGTCCCAAAGATAGCGTAATCGAAGTGGAAGCTAGATGTGTCCCTGAGAACCGGAAACTCAACGTAGATCCATGGAATAAACAAGAAAGCCAAGCAGCAAGGAGCAACGTAATAGAGAGAAGTGATTGGATTAAGAGTGATTCCTTTGGAAGTGAGTAAGATCTGAATCAAAACCAAACGAGTCGCCTCGAAAGCAACCGCACCGAGCTGGAGAATCACACCCCAGACATCGAATCTAGCCTCGCCGTAGGCGGCGATTGCGACACCGAAGGAGATCGAGAGCATGTTAACCATAGTATCAGATTTGAACCCTTCCTTCTTCAGGAGAACGCCGATGGAGTAAACGGCGACTGGCATGAGGGCTTTGAGCATCTGGATGAAGGAGACGGAGAGGTAAATGTAGGCGGAATTGGAGAGCCAGAGGGAGAGAGAGTACAATGCTCCGATTGGGACGACGGATCTGAGGTAAGTTTCGCGAGACATTGAGACAGGCTCGACGAATTTGAAGACCTTGATGAGGAGGAAAGCTAGGGTTGAGCAGAAGGACATGTGGATCATGGTGAGAGAGATCGGGAATGGCCAATTGTACATCTTCTTGTCCAGGATGTATTTGTTGTAGACGATTACGGTGAAGCTGAGGAAGATCCATATCGCTACGTAGCTGTATGAGAGGACGATCTTCTTAATCACGCTGTCGCTGAGCGCGCCGCCTTTCCCCATCGTACTCGGATTTTCCGGTGAGATTGATTCTCCGAATGACGACGGTTCTGCGGCGGAGAACGACGGTGGTGGAGGAAAAGTAAGCAGAGAGAGAGAGAGAGAGAGATGGTTTGCTTTGTTTGTTTGTTTGGTGAGATCCTGAATAAAAAGTGTTGGGACTTTTCAGAAAGAAGTGCCCGTGTTGTGCTCTTCCATATTGTCCCATTTATCGAGTTATATACCCAATTAAGGTACCGTCAAAATATTAATTTTTTTTTTAATAAACGATAATAATGTGAAGATAGTAACGAACACAAGTAAATAATCGATAGTAGTCACGGTTATTGATTGAGATAACGCTTTCGAAAACAACAAAAAAAAATATTGTATTTATTTATGAAAATATCTATCTAGTAGTATCTGGTAGTTAGATTCTTGGGATTCTTTTGCCAACAAATTAGCTAGTAAAGATTCCCAAAACAAAAAAAAAATTCATGGTGGTTTTTATTCAATCAACAAAATTCATGGTGGTTTAGTGTTTGTAATATTCGCAACAAAATTGTGGAAAAAAGTTCGAAACCTATTCATTGTAAACGCATTAGAATATGGTTTATTTAAAATAAGCAAGTCGTACAAATTTGATGTAGATAAATTTGTTTTTCAATGAATAGAGATTTTTTAAAAACATGTCATACTCATGAACAATTGTCATCATCCTAAAGATTCCCCTTCAAGTGTTGTGGCTTTAGTCAATAAATGGGCCCACAGATCGCAATCAAAGCCCAATATTTTGTGCGTCCACAAGACGCCAGGACGAAATTGGTGTTTGGCGAACGCGCGTCCAGCGTTCAGGTATGATGATGATCCATGCGTCTCACCAAAATCACGCGGCCTGCGATGCGCGTTTTGTGTGAATGAGACTCAATGCTTTTGTCGCTTGGACGTGTTTTTCCCGCAAGGCGAAATAATTAAACAATGGTTCTGTTCTTTTTTCGTTTTCGTTTTTTGTCATTTATTAACATACACCAAATATAAAAATGGAAAAATAAAATTAAGACACTCTACTTGTGTAATTGGTCAATAAGAAGATATAATTTTTGTCTTCTTCCTTCGGATGGGTTGGTACTCGGCTTTCGAAGACTGTTAGTTCATCTATTATTGATGTTCTTGACACTTTTATAGATAAGAATGTAATCAGCTGGGAATAATCGTTTAAGATAATGACAAAAGTGATAATAATATTACAATGTGGAAAACGTCATTGATTCATCTTAGAATTCTATATTATTAGGTGCGCGTTGAAGAAACTACATTGGGTTTGAAATTTTAAGATGTATCGAGTTGATTAACGCCACATACTCTGGGTGATGTTAAATTATTACCAAACACACTGTCCATATAAACCAATTGCATTCGAAGGTTATGTGTTCATCAGTGCGGTAAATACAACATCAGATTCTTCTTCTCCCCAAGATTCATTGGAGATTTTATACATCAACAACTAGTGAACATCTAAAACAAAAGTCACCGTTGACCTAACTTTACGTGAAATCACTGTTAATGGTAGATCACCTTATTCAGCAATATACAGATATAAAAATTACTAACAACAAAAAGAACGTAAAATGTAATGTAATGTCACTTGGAGTGAAATATAATGTTTGATAATCTGGTTTTCATGGATCCTATCTTGGCGGCGGGATAACCCTGTTTAACACGATTTGAATCAACTGAGAGTGAAGATGTCAGCTTTTAATATTTTTCGGAAAAGCAAACGAAAAATCGATGGGTCTCAACTGCTAAGTTAAAAAGTGCCTAAACGATATTAATTATGAAAAAAAAAATCATGTTCCACAACACCAAAGTCAATATATCCACATATGGTATATTCTCGGCCCATTAGGCCTGACCATTGAGGTATTCAATTTTTATTTACTTAACATGAGTCTATAAATATTAAATCCTATCTTCTTTTCATCTAGCGTTTGTAGTCCAACGGTTAGGATAATTGCCTTCCAAGCAATAGACCCGGGTTCGACTCCCGGCAGACGCATGTTTTAAGTATTTTGTCGGTATTTTTTTTTTCTTGTTAATTCTAAATGGGAACCAAATATAATCATTACCTCCAAATGAAAATAAGAAAGTTGGCCCCACGCAAATGTATCTTCCTGTCTCAGATTTTTCTTAAGTTATAGCAAAATATAATTAATTGGAGTATGGAAAAAAAGTTGGAATAAAAAGATTTCATTCTGAAACTTAACATATTATTCTTATGTAAATTTCTCCTTTCACCTATAGTACTTCAATTGCTCACATTTTTTTATTTCTTTCATGAAAAGAAACAAGATGCGTTCATGAATAAATATAGTGTGTTATATATATACTCTTGTTCTAAAGGAAATTTGAAGTATGTATTATCTTTAGCACAAAAAAAGAAAAAAGAAAAAAGAAGTATATTGGATATCTGAAGTGATCTTCAAAAACTCAGGACATGTGAAAACATATTCCTTGATTTCAAAGTGAAGACGTGATTGGAGCGTTACATATGTTTTCTAGTTATTAGACTGGAACAACAAAATAAAAACTAATTTTGTTTTTTTACTTTTAATTAATCAAACAGGTACGTCCATTGGGACCATCCCTTTTCTCGTTATACTTACGAGCCCAAATGTGCTTCCCGTTGATCCGAAACTTTCTGAGCTTCCCTCCCTGGAGTATACGATCCACCGTAACGACCGAATCCAAGACCAGCTTCGCAAAAAGCGATTGTTGCATAACCTCGCTATTCACGTTTGTGCTGGAGGCGTTCTCTGGCATGTAAACGCCTACAACACAGTTTTCTCCAAAACGTTCGGTGAAGAGTGCCTTCACTTCCGCCTGAGACACAGGAAACCCACGAGAAAACGTTATAAACATGGTTCGATCGTTCTCAGTCGCGACGCAGCTAGCGTTCCACCTCCAAAGACCATCAGGAAAGAGGAATAAGTTGTTGTCGGAAAAATAATCCCTACCAAACACATCAGACATGACGTTAATGCTTCCGAATGTCTGATCCGGGAAACCGGGGATGTTGAGAGGGTATCGGAGTCTGGTGACGAAGGAGGATGATACTGATGATGAAGAAGGTGGAAGAACTTGTTGAAGGATATCGGAGAAAATTCTAGAACAAACGGTGTTTAAGAAATTTTTGATTCCTGCTATGGCAGTGTATCGATGTTTGTATATCATGAGAAGGGAGATGTCTTTTTTCATGAATCTTACAGTGAGAGGGATTCGGTTAAGGCCATTTGGGGGTTCGGAGGAATCAAGGCACCGGAAACACAAGACGGCCTCATTGGCAAAAGCTGCAATGAGTGGATCAGGGAGAGCCATGATGATCGAGAAGATGTTTTCGAAGCCAAAATCTTCAAGCCAAAACCATGTGGCCATGACAAGAAGTGATTCAGCTGGGGGTCTTGAGAATTTTATCACCAATTTAGAGAATATCTCTCTGTCTTGGGCATGGAATGCGTGTAGTTGTTCTATGGTAGGGCTTGACATCATTGGTTTGGAGGTTGGACTCTGAAGAAACTATTAGATTTATATTAAAAAAGGGAAATCGAAGCAGAGAGTTTGGAGATTGTGAGAGGAATTGACAAATTGTTGAGATATATCCTTGTCATTATCTAATTGGTTCGTTTTATACGTATATGAGGGTCACACTTTTTTTGAAGGTTATTTAAGACAATGAATGGCAGGATTTAGTTATCTTATCTAATCATAAATTTGATGTTTTATGATAGTTCTAGACTTCTAGTTTTTAAGTAACGGTTACAAAATTTTTAAAAGGAAATGAGCATTGGTTTGACTAATACACGTAATTAAATTACACTCCCACTGACAAGATTCTTTGGACTTTAGCTGACAGTTGGCATTGAATTAACAAAATACAAATAAATAAATATAATTAGGTAATATAAGTTATTATGTTTTGTTGCAATTCAGGTAAAAAACCTTTATATATATGCTAAGTTGAGCTGAGCATATATAACTTTAGCAAACCATTCTTTCTTCCCATATGAGTAAAATGACTTTAACTATAAGTGGACACCAAACTTTTTCCTTAATTAAGATGGTCAATGAGAATTTGCCACGCCTCTATTCATTGTACGCAATGACTTTATTTACACTTGGGTATATTAGAAATTATATTTATGATGTCCTTCTTTTTAACTATTTATAGTGTCCTTTCTTTTCATTTGCATGTTCTTTTGTTTCTATCTAATTGGAGTAATTTTAATGTTTAATTTATTTTCTACATTTGCGATTGGTTATAAAAATGGGTAGATATGCTTTTAAAAAAATTTGATGATAAATATGGTAATAAATGATATTTGATTTTTCTGTCACAATTTTTTTTTAAATATCAGTTATCACCAATTATATCCTAATGAAACAATTATATTTACAATATTAAAAAAGTTGGTTATATTTGATTCTCTTGTAGTTTAATTAAAAAAAAACTAAATTTAATAGCTACCTATAATTTCTTATTTGACTCTTTTGGGCACATAGTCAACAACAACTCGTTTGAATATGAAATTTATACCTCAACGTAACAAAGTCTTCAGTTTTGAGTATGAAAATGTGTCACATTTTGGTATAGGAATTAAAACTCAACCAGAATTAAAAGGAAATAAAAAAATTCTGACATGAATACAGTAAGGTACCTCCAAAAGGACTTAGAAACATTGTCCCTTGGATTTAAAGGTAGCTTGGGAGGGAATCAGGGAACTACTTTAACTTGCTATGATGCCCCAACCAAGAAGACTATATACGGGTATCGGTATGGAACTCTTTGGCTGATATATATAGAACAAAAAAAAAACAAACGGAAAATGCAAATGAAAGCAATCACGAGAAGCAAGTCTAATGTTCAACTTAATCATAGAATGACTTATAGGCATTGTTCAATTAGGTTTTCCACAGATTTGTAAGTGTGATACTAAAGAAGAATCATTCAAGAGAGATACAAAGGATACGATGGAGAAATTACAAGGATACGATGGATGATTATAATAAGGAAATTGAGATTCCTCTATTACTATAGTCGCATAGAAAAGCCTTTGAATTTTGAGATTGGACCTGAACTCTTAAAATAACATAGTGATTAGATCCTAGGTGAATATGTTGGCATAATGAAGTGAGGATACAACATGAAGGATAAGAGTTTTTTTTTTCGCTAATTGAGTGAATGTCGATCTAAATGTATTTTGTGCGGCATGTATATCGTGTTTGTGTTTTCGCAATATATACAAGAGTTGACCATGATGGTGGGCAGTGAAACTCTAGGAGAAGATTCCTAAACCAATATATTTGAATATCTTCTTTCGCTATTTCTAGGTACTCGGCCTCTGCACTTGTACGTGATATTGTGAGCTTGTTTATTATACACTCAACAAACCAAGTCAAACAGTTGTATTGCATCTTGTGGTCTCATTTTTTATGTCCTGTAATAACGCTCCATTAACTCACAAGTGATGATATTATCTACATTTGTATATCATCTTACAACTAATTATATGTTTTTGTTAGACCACGACTTTTCCTTATATGGGTAACGTGTTAACTATCCAAAATAGCCAAACGAGTCATCTCTATATCATTTTTTTATTAATAGTTTCTCTAAGGCATGTATTAAACTACCAGTCTACTTGCAAAACCCGACACTTAACAAATAAAAGCTGAATAGTTCTCTTCATCAAAACTATCCTTTATTTAACCCGTCTCTCCTCCTCTTGTAGTTATGAACTCATCATAGCTATGTCTTTTATCCATAACCTCGTGCATCGTTCTCTTCCTTCACGTCTTCTAATTTTCCTCATCTTCTTAGTGTTATTCGGGAAATCCCAAAAGGAAGCTTTACAAGTTAAAGTGGGAATTGTTCTTGACTCTAATAAGACATTAGGAGCTTTGAGCTTGCGAGCTATCAACATGTCTCTCTCGGAAATCTATAAAACTCATAGTAGCTTCAAGACAAGGGTTGTCCTCAACATCCGAGACTCCAAAGAAACTGTTGTTGGTGCTGCAGCTTCAGGTACTCTTTCTTTCATTGTGAATATTCATCGATCATGTATAAAATTTGTTCTGATATGTATTTACTATCGTTAAAATCATGAAAGTAATTATGTTCTGTTTAAGTATATATTTTATATTAGGTTTGATTACTATTCACCGTTGGTAATATATATATATATATATATATATATAGTTTAAGTCGTTGTGTGCAATTATATTTATGTTCTATTCGTGAAACATTTTTTTTTTTTGAAAAAAGTCTAGAGGGGCGGTCAAAGCAGGTTGGGCCTAAAATCGAAAGTCCTATATTTAACGCATGAAGCCATGAACAGTGCCAATCTTATTATACAATGTTGCGCTAGTTTAATGTAAACGTAACACAAGATAAATATAAATCATTGGAAAGTAGCATTTGATAATGTAATAAGATAAAACTTCACTAATTTTTATTTGTTCAAAATTTCTTTTGATGTTAGTAAAAAAGATTTAAAATTTGTTTTATTTTTTTTTTTAAAAAGAAATTTATCAAATAAAAATAGTATTAAATTAATAATTTAGTACGTGTATATATAAAGTCCTGCAGGCGTAGAGCGGGTAACTAGCTAGTTTGTCTTAAAAGTATTTCTTTTGAAAGTCAACTATGTGTAGTCTTTTGATAGATCTAAATCCTTGTCTTAGGAAGTAACTGTGTTGTCTAATTTGGCAAAAAGGAGTCTTATGAAACTGAAACTGAAGATCGTTCAAAAAATCAACAATAGTATGGAAACTGGAAACATTGACTGAAATGTACCACAATTTTAACTAATTAATTATGCGCCTTTTCCCTGACTACACCAACTAAAATTTTAAAACTTAAAACCACACACTTTTTAAACGGAGACTAATCAGTGTAATGCAAATAACTTGGCAGCTTTATACTTGATTAAGAAGAGGGAAGTGGTGGCCATTATTGGACCAGGGAGTTCAATGCAAGCTCCATTTGTAATCAACCTCGGAAACCAATCTCAAGTTCCAATCATTTCATTCTCTGCAACATGCCCTCTTCTGGATTCCCACGGTGGTACATATTTCATCAGAGCCACACACGACGATTCAGCTCAAGTTCAAGCCATAAGCGCCATCATAAAGTCATTTAGATGGCGAGAAGTTGTGACTATTTATGTAGACAATGTGTTCGGAGAAGGTATTCTTCCTTACCTAGTCGATGCTTTTCAAGAGATTAACGTTCGTATCCGATATCGATGCGCCATATCGTTACATTTCTCTGATGAAAAAATCGAGATAGAGCTTTACAATCTAATGAACATGCCCACTAGGGTTTTTGTCGTGCACATGTCGCATGATCTCGGGGCGAGGCTTTTTTCGATAGCTAAAAAGATTGGTATGATGAGTAAAGGATATGTATGGATTGTTACAAATGGTATAGCTGATGTCATGAGTTTAATGGGGGAAACAAGCTTGGAAGATATGCATGGTGTCTTGGGTGTCAAGACATATTTGCCTAGGTCAAAAGAGCTAGAGTCTCTCGCAGCTCGTTGGCGAAAAAGATTTGGAGGAGAAGAGCTAAACAATTTTGGATATCGGGCTTATGATGCTGCCACAGCACTTGCAATGTCAATTGAAGAAATAAGTAACGAGAACATGGGTTTCAAGAAGACCAAAAACATTTCAAGAGAAGATATCGAGACAGATCTTGATGATCTCGGCGTCTCTCTCTCTGGTCCTAAGCTTAAACAAGCGTTATTAGCAGTCAGTTTCGAAGGTGTTGCCGGGAAATTTAAGCTGACGAAACAAAGGAAGCTAGAGGCGACGCTTTTCGAGATAATCAATATACAAGGAAGCAGGGAGACAACGGTGGGATTTTGGAAACGTCCTCAAGGCCTAGAAGTAGGACTAGTGAAGAACCTAAGCGTGTCTCAAATAGGCGATAATAACTCACAAAGCTGGCATCGCCTTGAACAAATTATATGGCCAGGGGACACTATTTATGTGCCTAAAGGTTGGGATTTCCCAATAAATGCAAAGAGGCTGAAGATAGCAGTTCCAAAGAAGGATGGTTTCCACCAATTTGTGAAGGTAACAAAGGATGCACATACAAATGTTCTAACGGTCACCGGTTTTTGCATAGATGTTTTTAACACGGTGATCGGACAAATGCCATATGCTGTCCCTTTTGAGTACATCCCCTTTGAAACTCCTGATGGGAAATCAGGCGGAAGTTACGATGAAATGGTTTATCAAGTGTCTCTTGGGGTAAGTTCATTTGATCCCTAAACCATTCCCGGACATGCATGTTTTTTTTTTTAAAAACACTTAAAGCAGGTGTCTATAAAATATGCAATCATAGTTGATAAGATTCCTAACTTCCATCAAATGATGTTAACAGGAGTATGATGGAGCTGTAGGGGATACAACAGTCTTAGCCAATAGGTCTGCTTATGTCGACTTCGCATTGCCATACTCAGAGAAGGGTATTGTGTTCGTGGTGCCGGTCAAGTTTGAGAGAGAGAGAGGAGGATGGGTCTTCTTGAAGCCTTTCACAAAGGAGCTCTGGTTGCTCACTGCTGCTTCTTTTCTCTTCATTGGAATTATGGTTTGGATTTTTGAGCACCAAGCAGATGAGGGTTTCAGGAGACATAACATCGCTGATAATCTATCTAATGTGTTCTACTTCTCATTTTCCACTCTCTTTTTCGCACACAGTGAGTTTTTTTTTTTTTTTTTTATCATTCAACTTCAAGCTTCTGATTATTAAACCAAACATCTAATATCACAATTTATTTTCGTAACTGTTATTATAGGGAAGCCATCAGAGAGCTTTTGCACGAGGGTTCTTGTGGTGGTTTGGTGCATTGTGTTACTAATTCTAACTCAGAGCTACACAGCGACACTGACCTCGATGCTGACGGTTCAAGAGCTTCGACCAACAGTGAGACACATGGATGACCTTAATAAGAGCGGAGTGAGCATTGGATATCATTATGGTTCGTTTACATTCGAAAGATTGAAACAAATGGGTTTCAATGAATCGAGGTTAAAGCCTTATGATTCCCCACAAGAAATGCATGAGCTTTTTCTCAACAAGAGCAGCAATGGTCGTATTGGTGCTGCATTCGATGAAGTCCCTTATGTCAAGCTTTTCATGGCTAAATATTGCAAAGAGTATTCCATTATCGAGCCTACCTTTAAGGCCGATGGCTTTGGCTTTGTAAGTATAGCATTAGTTTGTTCTTGATTATGTTTTTTTTTTTTGTGAAGTGGTTTTGAATCTTGCATGTTTTCCGGCAGGCTTTTCGACTGGGATCTCCGTTGGTGTCAGATATTTCAAGACAGATATTGAACATAACAGAGGGAGGGAGCATGAAAGCTATGGAGAACTATTGGCTTTTAGGAGAGAAAGAATGCCAGGCCTCGACCACATCGGATTCTCCACTCCAGCTCGACCACCACAGCTTTCATGCTCTGTTTCTGATCGTCTTTGTCGTCTCTATGCTTCTACTATTACTGATGTTGGCTTCTAAGGGGTACAAAGAGAGACAAGGCGGTGAGATCGGATTTGTAGCTCAAGATGGAGTCAATGACGAAAGTGATGTTGGATATGGAGATAAAGCAGACAACGGCGAGGTCGAACTTGTAGCTCAAGATGGAGTCAATGACGATGGTAATGTTGAATATGGAGATGAAGAAGATGATGATCATGACCATCATATTGCGGATGTTGCTAGAGCTTTGATCCGTCGTAAAAAGTTTGTTAGGCTTTTCAAGCCACGTCCAACTCCCTGTTAGTATGATAGTGTCCTCCTGATAGTGTTCCTCCTGATAGTGTCCTTTCGGAAGGAAGAGAGGCTGGGCCACTGTCAAAGATAACATTACATCAGCATAGTCAAAACTTAAACACCAGGTCTAAGACTGACTATTTGTATTTATGTTTAATGTATTGTATTTATGTTTAATGTATATATTCAAGTAATGTTGATCATATAATCAAATCGCTGCAAAATAGATCGATTCATAAGGAACATCTACACAGTAAAAAAGTTAACTAGTAGCGTACCTCCTCTAACGTCTTTATCAATCCTGAGGTCTCAACATAATATTCTCTTGTACAAAAACAAGAGAAAAGAATTTAACATGACATAGTAAGTCGAAATCGGATAGTTACAAACCGTCTAAAATGAAAATTTGTCCTGAAAAGAAAAAGGCTAAAATAGCAATATTGAGGGGATGATGATAGTTGCGAATCTCCAAGACTTCGAAAACCTACAAGGTTATCATCTGAAGATGTTCGTCCTGAGAGACAATCCTACTTTATGGCGATGTTTATTTATTTTTATTTTTTTTGCAGCTGAGGTGAATGTCGATCTTAAATTTATTTTGTGTGCGGCGTGTATATGTGCTGGTGTCGTCGCAATATACAAAGAGTTGATCATGATGGTGGGCAGTGCAACTCTAGGAGGATGTTCCAAAGGCAGCATATTTCAATATCCCAATACTCGGCCTCTGCACTTGAACGTGATATTGTGATCGCTTGTTCATACACACTCAACAGACCAAGTCAAACAGTTGTATATTATCTTGTGGTCTCATTTTTATGTCATCTAATAATGCTTCATTAGCTCACAACTGATCATATTATCGATATTTATATCATCTTAAAAAAAATTATATGTTCTTGGAAGACCACGACTGTGTCTCATATGGTTAACGCGTTAATTATCCAAAATGACCAAGACAAGTCTTCTCTTCATCACTTCGTATTAATATTATCTCTAAACTATGTATTAATATATATAATAGCTTACTTGCAAATTCCGACAAGTACTCCATTATTTAAAGCTGAATAGTTCTCTTCTTCAAAACTACCCTGTGTCTCTGACCACATCTCTCCTCGTAGTTATTAACGTATCATAGCTATGTCGTTTATCTATGATCTCATGTATCGTTCTCATCCTTTACGTCTTCTAATTTTACTCATCTTCTTAGTTTTATTCGGGAAATCCCAAAAGGAGGCATTACAAGTTAAAGTGGGAATCGTTCTTGACACTACGTTAGCAGATTTGAGCTTACGTGCTATCAACATGTCTCTGTCGGAATTCTATAATACTCATAATGGCTTCAAGACAAGGATTGTCCTCAACATCCGAGACTCCAAACAAACTGTTGTTGGTGCTGCAGCTTCAGGTACTTAATCTTTCCTTGTGAACCTTAATTCATCGATCATTTAGGAAATTTTGATCTGATCATATATATTTGCTATCTTTAAATTCAGAAAAAAAAACAATTATGTTCTTATGTAAGTATATATTTTAATTTGGTTTTATATATACTTACATAAGAACATATATAATTTTAACACAACCTGGGGGTCAAACCAGGTTGTGCCAAAAATCGAGCATTGAAAGTCCTAAGTTTAACGCATGAACAATGCCAATGCCAAAAAAAATAAAGTCTTTGATAGATGATGATGATAAATATCTATTAATATATATATATATATATGTGCATCATTCATTTATTACGAGCAAACTGGATTGGATCCTGGATCAAATCTCAGATCCACATAATTTTCCACGCATACTGTTATGAAACTTTCTTTTTATTCAAATCAACAAAAGACACCCAAAAATATGGAAATTGAGAACCTTACTGATATATATAACACAATTTGAAATAATCAATATAGCGCCTTTCCCCCTACCTACACCAACTAAAATTTTAAAACTTCAAACCACAAACTTTTTAAAGGGGGACTAATCACTTTGATGCATATGTTAACCTTAACTTGGCAGCTTTATACTTGATTAAGAAGAGGGAAGTGGTGGCGATTATTGGACCAGGGAGTTCAATGCAAGCTCCATTTTTAATCAACCTCGGAAACCAATCTCAAGTTCCAATCATTTCGTTCTCCGCAACAAGCCCTCTTCTGGACTCCCTTCGTAGTCCATATTTCATCAGAGCCACACACGACGATTCAGCACAAGTTCACGCCATAAGTGCCATCATAGAGTCATTTAGATGGAGAGAAGTTGTCTCTATTTATGTAGACAATGAGTTTGGAGAAGGTATTCTTCCTTACCTAGTCGATGCTTTTCAAGAGATCAACGTTCGTATCCGATACCGAAGCGCCATCTCGTTATATTTCTCTGATGATCAAATCAGGATAGAGCTTTACAAACTAATGAACATGCCCTCTAGGGTTTTTGTCGTGCACATGTTGCCTGATCTCGGGGCAAGGCTTTTTGCGATAGCTAAAGAGATTGGTATGATGAGTAAAGGATATGTATGGATTGTTACAAATGGTATAGCTAATCTCATGAGTTTAATGGGGGAATCAAGCTTTGAAGATATGCATGGTGTCTTGGGTGTCAAGACATATTTGTCTAGGTCAAAAGAGCTAGCGTATCTGGAAGCTCGTTGGCGAAAAAGATTTGGAGGAGAAGAGCTAAACAATTTTGGATATTGGGCTTATGATGCTGCAACAGCACTTGCAATGTCAGTTGAAGAAATAAGTAACGTAAACATGAGTTTCAATATGACGACCAAAAACGTTTCAAGAAATGATATTGGGACTGATCTTGATGATCTCGGTGTCTCTCTCTCTGGTCCTAAGCTTATTCAAGCGTTATCGAAGGTCAGCTTCAAAGGTGTTGCCGGGAGATTTCAGCTGAAACAGGGGAAGCTAGAGGCGACGATTTTCAAGATAATCAATATAGAAGAAAGCGGTGAAAGAACGATTGGATTTTGGAAATCAGAAGAAGGATTAATGAAGAACCTAAAAGAGGTTCAAAAAGGCATTAACATCTCACAGAGCTCGCGTCGCCTTGGACCAATAATATGGCCAGGGGACACTATTTTGGTGCCCAAAGGTTGGGATTTCCCAATAAATGCAAAGAAGCTAAGGATAGCAGTTCCAAAGAAGGATGGTTTCAACCAATTTGTGAAGGTAACAAAGGATGCACACACAAATGTTCTAACTGTCACCGGTTTTTGCATAGATGTTTTTGACACGGTGATCAGACAAATGCCATATGCTGTCCCTTTTGAGTACATCCCCTTTGAAACTCCTGATGGGTTATCAGATGGAAACTACGACGAAATGATTTATAAAGTGTTTCTTGGGGTAAGTTCATTTGATCTCTAGACCATTCAGGAAACCTTTTTTCATATCTTGGCTTTCTTAACACGTAAAGCCTCTATAATGCAAATAGATAAGATTCCTAACTTCGAGGAACAGAGCAATGAAACCAATATTGAGCTCAAATGTTTTTCATTTTTCTAATAAGTTGTTCAAATGATGGTAACAGGAGTATGATGGAGCTGTAGGGGATACAACAATCTTAGCAAATCGGTCTGCTTATGTCGATTTCGCATTGCCATACTCGGAGACCGGTATTGTGTTCGTTGTGCCGGTCAAGGACGAGAGAGAGAAAGGAAAATGGGTCTTCTTAAAGCCCTTAACAAAGGAGCTCTGGTTGCTCACTGCTGCTGCTTTTCTCTACATTGGAATGATGGTTTGGATTTTTGAATACCAAGCAGATGATACTAGATTCAGGGAACAAGACATGACTAATAAAATATCTAATGTGTTCTACTTTTCATTTTCGACTCTCTTTTTCGCACACAGTGAGTTTTTTTGTCATTCAACTTCAAGCTTTACCAATTACTTTGAAAATATTTGGAGAAACTAACGATTACATTTTCAATGTTTTTATTTACAGGGAAGCCATCAGAGAGCTTTTTCACAAGGGCTCTTGTGGTGGTTTGGTGCTTTGTGTTATTGATTCTGACTCAGAGCTACACAGCGACACTGACATCGATGCTGACTGTTCAAGAGCTTCGACCAACAGTGCGACACATGGATGATCTGAGGAAGAGCGGAGTGAATATTGGATATCAGTCTGGTTCCTTTACATTCGAAAGATTAAAACAAATGGGTTTCGATGAATCGAGGTTAAAGACTTACGATTCTCCTCAAGAAATGCGTGAGCTTTTTCTTAACAAGAGCAGCAATGGTGGTATTGGTGCTGCATTCGATGAAGTCCCTTATGTCAAGCTTTTCATGGCTAAATATTGCAAAGAGTATTCCATTATCGAACCTAGCTTTAAGGCCGATGGCTTTGGCTTTGTAAGTATAGCATCAGCTTGTTCTTGATTATTCATTTTGCAAGTGTTTTTTTGAATCTTGCATGTTTTCCGGCAGGCTTTTCCACTGGGATCTCCGTTGGTGTCAGATATTTCAAGACAGATATTGAACATAACAGAGGGAGAGGGCATGAAAGCTATGGAGAACAAGTGGTTTGTTGGAGAGAAACATTGTCTGGACTCGACCACATCGGATTCTCCAATCCAGCTCGACCACCACAGCTTTCAAGCTCTATTTCTGATCGTTTTTGTTTTCTCTGTGCTTCTACTATTGCTCATGTTGGCTTGTAAGAAACACAGAGAGAGACAAGGCGACAAGATCGAATCTGGAGCTCAAGATGGAGTCAATGAAGAAGATAATGTTGGAGATGGAGATGAAGCAGAACATATTGTGGACGTCGACACTGCTTTGCTCCGTCGTAAGAAACTGACCTCAAGGACTATGCCCTTAAGGAGAGTGGCGCCACTGTTAAGGCTAAAATCAGCATAGTTTAAACTGAACCTTTAGGTCTCAGACTATTAGTTTGCAATTATCTGTAACGTAATGTTGATGACTCTCAGCAACTTGATAAATATCAAATCGCAGCAAAATATATCGATTCACCAAGGACATCTACACAGTAAACAAGTCAAGAGCAATCCTCCTCTAACGTCAACGCATTATCAATCCTGAGGTCTCAACACAATATTCTCTTGTGCAAAAAAAAAAAAACATGAAAGATTTTAACATGATAGTAACTCGAAATATTTTGTCGAAAAGTTACAAACGGTCCAAATGAAATTTTGTCCTCAAAAGAAAAGGCTAAAGTAGCAATATAGAGGGGATGATGATAGCTGCGAATCTCCATGACACCTTCGAACGCCTACAAGGTTGTCATCTGAAGAGGTTCTTCCTGAGAGGCAATACTACTTTAAGACGGCACTGAACAAAGAAGAAGAAGAAGAAACAACGTCAGTGACAAAACCAGACAAAACTTAGCCTTTGCACGAATCGCACAGGGATTCACACTTACTGTATGTGGAAGTATCAATCTGCTCAGGGAGTTCCTTTATATCAACCTCGAACCTCTCTTGTACCTGTAAAAAAGAAATTACCACTTTATTAAACAACCCCAAGTCATATCAACAACAAGATGGGCAAACATATGAAGAAAATCAAACTGCAGACCTGATTGAGAACGCCCGAATCTGAAGTAGATGCAACAAATGTGATTGCAAGACCCTTAGTTCCAAACCTACCGGCTCTCCCAACCTATACCATAAACAGAGTGTCTCAGTAATGTTACAAGAGCCCTTTGTTCAGCGAGAATCAAAAATCTATACAAGAGTTGAGGATTTATGTAAATAAGAAAACTTACCCTGTGAAGATATGTATCAGCAGAATCTGGCATGTCGTAGTTGATAACGATGTTGACACGCTCAATGTCAATGCCTCTTCCTACCAAATCTGTAGCCACAAGAATTCTCTTGTGCCCTTCCTTGAAACTTTTGTAGTGAGTCAACCTACATATCATTTCATATTGTAGAGTTAAAAGTTGGTTTAAAAGAAGAGGAGAAAGTAAGATCGGTTCAGCAGGATAATGTTTTGAGAAGTATACAAACCTTTCTTCCTGAGACATGCCAGAGTGAATGCATATTGAGGGGAAATTGCATTCAACAAGCAATTTGTTCAGCTCCTTAGCTCTGTTCACGCTCTTCACAAATATGACAACTTGATTAAAGTCCAATGCATCAAGAAGGTCATTCAGCTTACGGTTCTTCTCCAACTCATTCAGTTTGATGTAGTGCTATAAACAATGACAGGACATAAATATGTTTAAACAGTCAATGCCTGATATCAACCAAGTTAAAACATAAGAAGATTTTGCACTCGTAAAAATACCTGGACAAGCCCATGAAGAGTCAATTTCGCTTCATCATCAACATATATTTCCATTGGCTGAAAGGAACAGATCAGATTAAATTGTATTAGCAAGCCTTCCACAGGCAATGATTTCCACTACAAATATGGACGGTTGAAGAAACCTCAAACTGAAATCCTCGTCCACCAGGTTTGCCACCTCAAAGATGAGAGTTTCACAAGACTAATGCTCGGAACAATAAGCACCATAAAATTGAGAGCAATGAAACCTCTAGACCTCACAAACCCACCCAGCACTGTTAAATATGCAAAGAGGGAGAAAAAGAAAACACAATGACGAAAGAAGATCCCACTGTGCAGAGACATCACTGAGCTGAGCCACGCAAAATCTATGTGACATTTTTAGAGTCTCCTAGTTCTCTGAACCCCTACAAACTACCCAAAGTAGAGACCCTGAATCCAGCGATCAATGGCAGGTTTCCCACCGCAGAAGGTGCTCAGAGAAGGCTAGAAATAATGCAACAACAGGACTTGAAAACCGAGAGAGTATTGGCTATGGGACATTACATCTTGCATGAACTTCTTGCAGACTGGGCGTATCTCTTTGCTGAGAGTTGCTGAGAACATCATCACTTGTTTGTCATGGGGAGTCATCTTAAAGATCTCTTGCACATCTCTCCGCATGTCTGACAAAAGACAAGACACAACATGTTCAAACGTACAATTTTCAGGAATAAAAAGGATAATAAGTACACAAGGATGTTAGAAATTGGCATACCAAGTGACTCAAGCATTTTATCACACTCGTCCAGAATAAAATGCCTCACATTCTTCAAAGAGAGATCTTTTTCCCTGGCAAGTGCAAGCACCCGACCAGGTGTTCCAACAACAATGTGAGGACATTCATTCTTCAGCAAGTCTCTGTGAATTTTAATGTTGACTCCACCATAGAAAACCGAAACCTTTGTATCAGGCAGGTAGGTACTGAATCGCACGAACTCATTGCAGATCTGCAGGTCATTTTCAAAATCAAGATAAAATAAGCATCGGATGACTTGGAGACGGAAAGAAGAATTATTAGAAGCCGAGAACCTGAGTGAAAAAAAAAAAAAAGGACATACCTGGTAAGCTAACTCTCTTGTGTGGCACAAGACAAGCGCCGAAACCTGGCCAGGAGATGGTTCGATCTGTTGCAGAGTCGAAAGCACAAACACAGCAGTCTTCCCCATACCAGATTTTGCTTGGCAGATAACATCCATGCCCAAGATAGCTTGAGGGATACATTCATGTTGCACTGGTGGAGAAGCAAAGAAAATTGCACCGAAGGGAGCCTTTATAAGTAGAATATAACCTCCATATCTTTTTAATGGGTGGCTTTACCAAATGCGAAGCTCACTCCAAACCAATAGATTGAAATAGCGTTTATTACCTGGAAAAAACAATCCGTGAAATGTCAATGGACAGAGCAATTATAATAGAAAAAAAAATCTTTATCAACATAATAAGGACAGGACATCTGTGTTCAAACTTAGTAAGGTGATTCGATTTCAACAACAAATGACCAACAGTGAAGTGCCCGACAAATCATATAAGAGAAAAAGGAACCACATGCATTGTTATATCAAGTCACCATTAAATGGTGCAAGACCAACAAAACATGTCAAGATGAAAGCTCAGATACAAGGGGAGAAGTGCCATGTACTTGCCTTCGGATGGATGTTCAAATCCCGAGTCAACAATAGCTCGAAGAAGCTCCGGTTTCAAAAGGAAGTCTCTGAATCCCGAACTGTGTATTCCCACGTACCCTCTGACCAAGGACAAAAAAAAATGCTATGAGTTTCCAGGAAGATTTGCGTTAAAGAGCTACCAAATTACTAATCTCAATAAGCAAACGACTAGTGAAGCCTTCGTAATCGCAGAACAAGCTCAAATTTAAACACCTAGTGTTCTATTAAAACAGATCGAGAAAAAAAAACTCACTTCTTAACGGCTTCGCCGTTAACTTTACTTCCAGAATCTGGGATCTTCTCGTCCTCTTCCTCATAGTCCAGAAGCTCCTCCTCGTAGGCTTCGTTGTCTCTAGCGTCTCCCATACTTGACAAGTTCTACAAACATAAGAGAATTTTTTCAGCTGAAGTTCGTAATCCAAAGTTTACTTGCAAATAGCGTTCACAAACCCTAAGCATGTAAACTCGATAATTTGCAACGAATCAGTGAAATCTGATGGAATCAGAGTGAGAAAATACCTGAGAACTGAACGGAGTTGCTAGATCGCGATATCGAATTAGGGTTTCCAAATCTCTGATTGTAGCGAGAAGAAACAAAAAAAATAAAAGAGTAGGAAAATATCGGAGCTACGGTAGAGATATGTAGTGAGACTGGATAGGATTGGGCCGAGTCTAAAATAGGCTTTTTATGGGCCTACAATTGGAACGAATCAGTCAGCCTTGCCCAACCCAAATCATTTCAATATTGTGATCTGTGAGATTGGCAGATGACGTTCCAATCAGAGAAATTGGCAATTTCATAAAACATTGTGTTCTCAAGCTATGAGTTGATGTCCGAATCTAAGTTTCGAAGTATCCCTCGAAGAATATTAACAATTACAATCTACTTCCGAAAATGAAATGTTTTTGATATTTTTCGTCTTTATACACATTTTATGATCTCTTATAGTCTTATAAAATTGTTACTAGTTACAATGATTGTTTTATTTTTCTCGCATGTTAGTACAAGTGTACAAGTAATGAAAGAAAATACATTATATTATTGATACAATATCCAAATGCCAACAGTCTTTTGTATATAATATATATATATATATCCTTCAACCAAAACGCCATATGTTTTAACAACAAAAAACCAACGCTAAATATACATTTCTTACTTTTTTGGAAGAAATTTCTTTATAACGTCGCCATCACGTTATAAAGTATAAAAATATTTTTTTTAAAAAAATACAAAAAAAATAAAATATATTAAAAAAATCCCAAAATGAATCAAAATCCCTTATTCTGCTGTAGACATCCAAAAAGTCAAAGTCAACTCCAATTAAGCAACTCTTCGATCATCTCCATAGCTAACTGATCCTCATCAACATTAGCCTCCTCTTCTGCTGCTTCTTTTTCTTCTTCTTTGTCCACTACGTTTGGTTTCTTCACCGTAGTCAACGCCAAATCATCTACACTTCGGTTGGTTACGCTCCCGAGTTCGAGACGCATGACCCAGTTCGGACTCGTTTTTGACCCGGCCCGTTTCTGCCAAACTCCGATGTGGGAACTGTCGGTGTCGAGACGGAGACACGTCATCGACGACGTTAGGTCTTTGCAGCTCTTCCTTAGCTTAGCGTTCAAGAGCTCAGATAACGACTTTGGTGACATTAACGGAGAGTTAACGTCGTTAACGTGATCAGAGCCTTCGTCTGATTTGACGGCAGGGAAATTGGTCTTAGCGTTTTGGCCGTTCATTAGAAGAGCCGCCTGATCGTAAGCTCTCGCAGCCGCTTCGGCCGTTTCGAATGTTCCAAGCCATACTCTTCTCTTCCTGATCAATTTTCTCACCCATTGTATAAATGTTATTACAACGTAATATATATAGTTGAATAATGTAAAACTAAACAGGGAACAATAAACAGTGGAGATCATATATGAACACATTATAGATACAGAAACTAGACTTACAATAGAGGATGTCGAATCTCAGAAACCCAAGAACCCCAGTGTCGCTGGCGAACACCTCGGAACTTTCTCGAATGTACCATTTTTTTATATATTTTCCTTGAAACTTTCTTCGTTTTTTTATTGTATTAGCAAATTAATTCAATTTTAAGGTTCGTAGTCTATCTCTACGAACTCGGACAAACGGAAGAGAGATAGAGAGAGATCAGACTGATTACTGTCTGTTTTACTGTTGTTTGTCTCCAGCTAACTATATATATACAGGAGCTTTTAGTTTGAACTCTCTTTATTTTTGTAAGTTGACCTTTCTTCGATAATCTATAATCAAGATATTTGAGCCCACTATATATTTGTATCTCAAGCCTCCGTAACATCAATAGATCATCTAATGCTTTATTCATCAACACAGCTTCCTTACTTTATCTGATTGACTCTAGAGAAGACACGACTTAACTTCCATTCCTAACGTAACTTTCATGCCATATAGATATAGGGGACGACGGACCCATGCCTAAACCCAAAAACAAAATAAGATTACATCGCTTTGGTTCAAAATGAGATATATGAGTAACCATTATTTTATTTTCTATGGGGTTAGCCAATTGATCTAACGACTTAATACAGGTAAGTGGTAACAATCGACTAAAAGTATTCTGTAATTAGTATTGAACACGTGTCCCATCCCTTTATACTATCGATCCGCCCATGGGTGTACGCATATGTAACATAGCTGCAAGGTGACGTCGTAAGCTCAGCTCAAATGCCTTCTGCATTTATATTTCACTTTAATTCAGTTTACATTTTCGAATTTAAAAAAAAACTAAGAATTTTTTAAAAAACAAAAAGCCAAATAAATACATGTATCTGTCGGTCGGGTCGGGTGGTGAGGGCCCTAGCTAGATATTTCAACGTTCATGTAAGGTTAAAGACAAAGAATATATTACGTTGCTTTCTCGTAATAAACATGTATTACATTTAC
Organism: Eutrema salsugineum; assembly: GCF_000478725.1. Lineage (NCBI taxonomy): Eukaryota > Viridiplantae > Streptophyta > Magnoliopsida > Brassicales > Brassicaceae > Eutrema > Eutrema salsugineum. The sequence goes on along the minus strand of NW_006256829.1, from coordinate 3,616,357 downwards.
TTTCCACCCAAAAAAAAAAACATGTAGTAAAACATGATCGACACAATTCTAATGATGTTATCTTTCATGATTTACTAAGTGTTCAGCGTGAAACTAGAATTAGCAATTGATAAACTATCACATTGTTGACAAATTTTGCGACGAGGTAGCCAATTTTAACAGCTTTATTGTCCTTAGAACTGTTTAAAAGAAGTGCGCCGCCTTAAGGTGCATATCTGGTTCGACATTCGCTGGTGGAGAGGAGTCTAATTGTAACTTGTTATAAGGAAATGCCAATCCACCCGTTCTGGTTCCTGGAATGGGAAATCAACGAACCTAACGTCCAAAACCTTTTAGTTAAAAATTTAAAATATAAAATATTGCAAACAAGTTTGACCCAAAAAAAAAAAATATTGCAAACAAGTTTTACAACCCTATTGATAAAGCTAATGAACATAATATATTGCAGTTATGTGGTATTGTAACCGTAGCTAACAATTCAAAAGTAGGTTTGTCACACTTGACGATTGAATGATGTTTTTTTGGCTTTTTCTTTATCTTTACGGCTAAATGGAAATAACTATAGATTGAAAAACGAAAATTATATTCTCACATAATCAAAATTTTGGTTTATTTAGGAAAGAAAATGAATACGAATTTTGGAGCTACTTCAGCACATTTTTAACATTCCTTCTGCACATTTTTAACATTCCTCGGGTATTTTAGATTAATTCAATAAAAACGCAGTCATATGATTTTGCATTTTGCAAGGACGGTGGATCCCAAACGCTAACTCATACTCTTAAATCAAATCCACTTTTTCTTTAATTATAGCACGAATCCATTAAATGATAATTGGTCCGAACCATTTAACCGTAACTAATCTTCATGTAACCTCAATTATAATGTACACCCACCAAGGGTCCTTCATATCAAGAAAAGCTGAAAAGGAGAAATATAAAGTGGTATATTAAAATCTTTTCATTACTAGTCGGTTTTTTTAGAAACCATGAAAAATGATGGGTTGGCATACTAAAAGCGTATATTTAGTATTACAATTGATAATCATGAACAGGCCGCTGCTCGATTATCGTAATCTCTCGTGTGATTTAACTTTAATATAATTTATATGGATTAAAAATAATAATGAGTTGGTTAGAGCCGCCACCAATTTTTGTTCACTAAATTTTGTAGGAAAAGGTGGCTTATAGTAAGAAATCAACGTGGTTAGAGGAAACCACAACTACCTTGACACCGTCGCACCAAGTGGTCTTGTTTTTCAGGCTACATATCGCTTATGCAAATTTCGGTTTGGGATTCGAGATCACTTATTTTTCGACTGCTCTCATTTTTTTGTTGTTTTAAGACATGAGTACATGACTACGCAAAGGTTTTTTTAGGCAGGATCAGTTTTATTGAGTCCAAATTAGAAAAGTTTAGATTTCGAGCCACTTGCATCAATACTCTGTTGGGTTTTGCGTTAATACTCTATTGGGCCGTGCTAACTCGGAATAGGCGTCCGGCGTCGTTCATATAATCAACAATCTTTCACCAGTCTCTATAAATCGATGGGGCCAGAAGATCGAACTATGAACCCCGCAAAGTATCAACTTGCAAAATATTAACCTGGAATAATCCCTTTGCAATTTATTAATAAGAGTCTGACTAAAGTGTAATAAAACTATAAAGTTAGACTCAAAGTTGTCACTTTATTGTTCGATTTTCTTTATGTCGCCGATAAGCTTTGTGGTAGGTTTCTCGGTACGAGGTTCATTTACCCTTGAACTATACAATAGCTTCTTCTTTTTTTTCTTACACAAAATAGATACATGGTTAAATTGCTTCTTCCGCTTTTTGGCATGCTTAAATTGCTTTTCAACTTTAAATCTTATAATATTGCTAAATATAATTTAGTGAATAAATATATAAGTCCATGAACTATATAATTTACAGATACGTATTTAGAACATAAAATCAATAGACAAATATTTGTTGTTGAAGGTTTTAGAATAACAAGTTAAATTATATTGTAACAATAGTACAATAGTAGACTAATAGAGGCCACATAGTTTGATCAAGATGACGGATCATACAACTTACAAACATGTAAGGGATTGATGCTTGTAGGGTTTGTTGTGGTGGATATAAGATTCGGTGGTTGGAATTAAATTGTACCAAAGTTGTTAGGACTATTTTTGTTTGATAGCTCGTTTAGTCCTTTCTTGTTGTTTTTTGTTTTTTTACAAATAAAATGGAGTGATTGAGACTTTTTTTATTAGAGAATGACTCTTTCTAATTGAAATCTCTATGTACTATCGGAACATGAAAGACGTTGTTGTGAGTTGTAACCAAATTTTTTTTTGTGAACTATAATATAGTCACAAGGTTTTTACTCTTCATCTACGAGGATTATCCACATAAGAAATTGATGTGTTATTGATCTTCACTATAGATCTTTCACAGGTTTTCGTAAATTGTACTCCTCCATCAACAAGTTTTACCATAATCTTAATCAAAACACAACTTAATAAGTTCCTCTTTCCACTTAATAAGTTCTGATGATCGTTGCATAGATAGGTTGGATGACAAGAAATGGTTGACTTAAAATAGAGTTATATCTTAAGCTGAATTCAAAACTCATTTCTGTACCATACCATCAACCAAAAATAAAATTGTGTTATTGTTAGCATGTCCCACTCAAATTTAGGCGCACATTGGCTCTTTGCTGATGATTGTATTTTTTTGTTGTTGTTGATTTGCTGCCTTGTACTTAAGTACTTTTCTTACGCTTTGAATACACATAAAAACCAGTACTACTACTACTATCTAACTAAATAACTAACTGTTATATACGCAATCTATAAAACCAGTTTTTTTCGTACTTACACAATAGTGTAGTGTTAAGGAGACAAAAATATTAGCACCTACGAAGAGAGATTTAAATAGAAAACTAAAAGAAATCTATCCCAACGCCTACAAAATATATAGTATCAATTTTTCTAAAGGACCTAACGCCTACAAATAATTATTTTGTAGTAATACATTACAAAGTACACAGTTTACAAGATTTGTTTGCAGTTGATTTTTATAAAGAAAAGAGGTTTTTTTTATCTGATTTTTATACTATATTTAAGGAGCTAGGGATGGAGGAGACAGGGCACAAAACATGGAATGTGAACGAGTTTTAGGAGAATGGGTACTTCTTTTTATAGAAATGGTTTTCTGCAGAGTATCGAATCTCTCTCTCCTTTATAGGTCTTTCGTTCGAGAACTCTAGAGAGAGAGAGAAGACTAAAAGCCAAAGATTCTCTCGAAGATCCATAAGATTTTCTTTTCTCCTTCGGATCTTCCCTCTCTTTAATACTCCAACTCCAACACACCCCCTCTTGCGTTTGTGATTTTATTGCGGTTCATAAATCCTGTGTGCCGACCCAGCTCGCGCGTGTGATGTACACTCCACGCTCTTTTTTTCTTAAAGGATCTCTCTCTATTTAACTATTTAATGCTCTCTCACCTACTTTCTCTACAACTGGTGGTGAACAGAGGAACAGAGCGAGACAGAGACACGCAGAGAGAGAGAGAGAGAGAGTGAGAGAGAAACGATCTGATCTCATTTCATTTCCTCGTTTCCTTCTTCTGCGAGGGAAATTTAATTTGGTTTTCAACTTTGAATTCTCTCAGAGAGAGAGAGAGAGAGAGAGAGAGATTAATATACCAGTGAGAGACGCTCCTTCACTCTCTTGAATTTCAAAACTAGAGAGAGAGAGAGAAGAGAGAGAGAGAAACGATGTTTGCGGCGGAGAACGGTCTGAAAGGAGATCCAAGGCTGGAAGCTATATCGGCAGCCATTAGAGTGGTTCCTAATTTCCCCAAGAAAGGTCTTAAGAAGAACTTGTTCCTCTGTTTCGTTTCATATACCCGATGTTTATTTTGCTCTGTTTTTGTACAATTCTCTGAGGTTGTTTCTTTTATTCTCGGATAGGGATCATGTTTCAGGACATAACAACGTTGTTGCTGGATCACAAGGCGTTTAAACATACAATTGATATCTTTGTAGATCGCTACAAAGACATGCAAATCTCTGTCGTTGCTGGTAAAATTCCTCTGTTTTTCTTCCTTATCCTTTCTTTTTCTTTTATCTCCTACAGTGTTTCGTCATCAAGTTTGTTAAGTAATGCCAACAAATGAGCTTACCTCATAAAGCAACTAATACTTAAAGAAAAGAGGAAATGGCTATTGTCTTTTTCTCCATAAAGAATTTCAATTTTCTTTCCATGCAAATGATTGTGTGTATATATATATATATATAAATATTATGTGTAGGAGTTGAAGCAAGAGGTTTCATGTTCGGTCCCTCCATTGCCTTAGCCATAGGCGCAAAGTTTGTCCCTTTGCGTAAACCAGGAAAATTACCAGGTTAAAATTTATAATTTTACTTCATTCTCTGTTTCTTTTTCTCTTTGGTTGATTGTTCTTCTACTCTTGAGATTCTGAAGAGGGCAAAATTGTGATTATAGGGAAAGTGATATCGGAGTCTTATGAGCTCGAGTATGGACATGACCGTTTAGAGATGCATGTCGACGCCGTTGAGCCACGTGAACGCGTCATTATCATCGACGATCTTGTCGCTACAGGCGGCACACTCTCCGCCGCCATTAGCCTAATGGGTTTTTTCTCTTTTTCCTTTTTATTTTTTCCGACAATAGTGAGATTTATCTTGAATTATTATGTGACAAGATTTGTTTTTTTTTGTTTTTTTTTTATATGTTTTATAGAAAGCCAGGGAGCTGAAGTTGTGGAATGTGCTTGTGTCATTGGCTTGCCTGAAGTCAAGGTGAGACACACCTCTCCTTACTTGCTCAATAAGTTATCTCTGGCTTTTTCATTACAAAGGAGATAACTTCTAGGTGTAGTGATAGAGTTGGTTTTGGTTCGGTTTGGAATTATTATATCAACTGAAATTTGCTCACTTGAGTTAAACTTTATTTTGAATTCAGTTATAGAACACAAGCCGAAAAGACATGACTTCTAATTGTAATGATAGAATTGGTTTTGTGGTTCGTTGTAGGATTACAATCTCAGTTGAAATTTACTCATTGAGGTAAAATTTATCGTAAGATTTTGAATTGTCATAGGGGCAACACAAGCTGAAAGGGAAGCCGCTCTATGTGCTGGTGGAGCCTAGTGGATTAGATGGATTCTGTTAGGATACAACACGGTTAATTCCGGTTCGTTTTTTTTTTGTTCCTACAGAGTTCACGGTCCTTCAAATTTTAGGGTTCTATCTTCTTGTATTCGTCCTCTCTCTCTCTTTTTCTGTAGATTTTCAATTTTGGTTAGCACAATGTGTACTTTCCACGACAGTGGTTGGTAAAAACCGGGAAATTGAAACATCTTTACATCTTCGGTTTGGTGAGCCTGTATTTGTTTGGTTGACTTTGTGATGGATCACTAAAGAAGGTAAGATACGTTCCAAATTTATGCGTGAAATCTGCAAAAGTACTACTAGTAGGTTTACTAAATTTAATGTTGTTATCACTGCTTTTAGAACTCTGAAAAAGTTGGTTGGTATTCTAGACTTCTAGACAAACTATTCAAAGTAAAATTGGTCCAAATAATATTTTGGCTTCTTTGCTACCACGGAAGTTAGTTTCAGTTCTATAAGTTGACTATTATAAACCTAAACCTCCGCAGGTTTCTAATATACACACAATTTCCAAAATCGATAGGTTACTTTTTTTTATATATAGTTTGGGTGCATTAAATTTAAAAGGAGAAATTTTATAACAGAAATAATGTTCTCTCCCTTGAAACATTATGAGTTGGTTACGATGGTCATATTTGTTTTCTTTTTGTAGAAATAAGATTACAATATTTCATACTTTGCACTTGTTATCTACAATTGAGTTGCGTAATAAACAAAATACATGAGTCATCATCAATGGATATATAGTGGTTTTCTTTTCTCTAATGATTGTCCGTTCGCTCAAAACTCAAAAGCTACATACAAATGGGCCGTGTGAGATAGTAGGTGTATTGGACAATAACTAGCGAGTATCAAACTTATATAAAGCCCAAAGATTTAAAATTCAAAAGTCTTCACTGTAAAGCGGGCTTCGGATAGGGTTTCTCGAAATCAGATATTTATAATTATTGCAGATATTTATAATCAGTTCTACGAACGATTCTCTGATTTTGATAGTCTAATTGATCAGTTTTTGTGGTGAGCAATATTGTTCGTCGCTGTAGTCACGATCTGAGATTTCTGGAATCTGCAAATTTCTGTTTCCGGCGATTTACAGAGAGAGAGTGAGCTGGAAATAGGTACCGCAGTAGATGGCGATTTTATATGCGTTGGTGGCTCGTGGAACGGTGGTGTTATCGGAGTTTAGCGCGACTTCGACCAACGCGAGCTCAATCGCGAAGCAGATTTTGGAGAAGCTGCCGGGAAACGATGACGATAGCCACGTGTCCTACTCTCAGGACCGGTACGTCTTCCACGTCAAGCGAACCGATGGCCTTACCGTCCTCTGTATGGCCGATGAAACCGCCGGAAGTAAGGCCAATTCTCTCCCCAATTTTGAACTTTTACTTGATTTGGCTCTTGTTTCTCTCTATGTGTGTGTTTTTTTTTCTCCATTTCTGCTGAGGTCTTATCCCACTATCATTTCTGGTTTCGGTTCTGCGGATTCTCAATTCTGGAGATTTGGAAGCTAAATCTCTGCTTTTTGTGCCTTTCTGATTAAACGTGAAATGATAAACAGACTAGATTTTTTCCAGGGACATGGATCTTTCTTCGTTTATGAATTTGCTTGGTTCTAGTGTTTTCAATGATCAACTAACAGTGAAGGGCTCTTAATGCCTAACTTTATGGATTGTGATTGGTGATACTGTTAGAAAGAATGTTGTTTTCAATATAAAGATGTAAATAATTTGGTATAACTGATGTTATTTCTGGGAAGCATTTTGGTAATGTTAGGATTGTTATTGGTGATTGGACCCGTCTTCGTGTTATCATAGTTTCTAATTGCAACATCTTATACCGCGCAGGGAACATTCCGTTTGCGTTTCTGGAAGATATTCACCAGAGATTTGTGAAAACATATGGCCGTGCAATTCATTCAGCTCAAGCTTATTCCATGAATGATGATTTTTCAAGAGTTGTGAGTCAGCAAATGGAATTCTATTCCAATGATCCAAATGCAGACAGGATGAGCAGAATCAAAGGGGAAATGAGTCAGGTAAAGTCTCAATATAGTTTTCCCGCGATTTACCTCGAGAAATTCCTTTATTGATGAGTTTGCTGGATCTTTCTGCACTATTATATATTAACTTCTCCGTCGTTTGTTTTCATTTTCAGGTTAGAAACGTGATGATTGAGAATATTGATAAAGTCTTGGATAGAGGTGAGCGTTTGGAGTTGCTAGTTGATAAAACGGCAAATATGCAAGGGAACACTTTTCGTTTCAGAAAGCAAGCTCGCCGTTTCAGAAGCGTAATGTGGTGGAGAAATGTCAAACTTACGTAAGTTTTCTTTATTGAAACCCCTTTTCAAGAAACTTAATTATCTAATTGACTTGACAAGAGACAAATCAGTAGTTTATTTCTTGCTCCAATTCCAGTTCATGTTTCCTTATGGAGGTGATAATTTCCTATAGGATTATTGTTTGAAAATCGATTTTATAACCTTACTTACATTCTTCGGGGAATTCGTGTTGTTGGTTCTCTTGACTAATGAGCCTGTTTTTCTGCAGGATTGCTCTGATACTTACACTCTCAGTGGTTGTATACATTGCGATGGCCTTTGTTTGCCACGGTCCAAGTCTTCCTTCTTGTTTCAAGTAAGAAGACAATCTCTTAATTGCACCTTTCCCTTCATCAGATTCTGCTTCAATTTTGTAATTTGTGATATGCGTTGTGTAAAATGTGTGTTTTTATATTCTTTTTCAAGTATCAGTTTCTGTATTTGCTTTGATTTAGAGGATCGATCGTTATGATATTTCACTGTTAATATTCACCCCCTTCTGTCTGCAATGCAATATTCTGTACGCTGATAATGTGATACATTTATACATTGTGAGGGTGGGTTATGGAACGACGACGTTATGGATTTTGCTGGATCTGTGAATATTGTTCGAACTTCTAATTATGTGGTGAAGATGGCCACATGGGACCATATGATCAAACGCCAAAATGTCCGCAAAAGAAAAAGCATATTTTTTTTATTCCATTAACAGCAATTCGCGATATATATCACCATGAAACCCAAATCCAATTTACGATATGGTTCTCTCTATGCAAAGAAACTAAAAGCAAAGCAAAATTAAGATTCTTCACAAAATGTCCTTAAAAACAGATTGACCCTGAAACTTCTCGACTTTAGATCTTAGAAACACAAATCTCTTATCAAGAGACGTCCGCTTCATCTCCAAAGAACCCAATTTTCCTGTTGTCTTCATCAATCTCTCCCGAAACTCGTTTATCTCTTTCTCCTTTTCTGCAAGCTTCTTCAAACTCATCTCCAATTCTTGCTTCGCAAGCAACAACTCTCGCTCGCACGCTTCTTTATCCAAAACCACCGTATCGCGTCTTTTTATAAACCTCGTTGCCTCAACAACCTCCTCAATAACAGACCGGAGCCAACCAACTCGGATCTTTGCCGTCTCTATGTCCTTAACTATCGCTAGAATCTCACCAGCTCGTGATTCAGATAGCCGATGCAGAGGTGTTGACTGGAGCTCGATGACAACCTCTGCTAGAGTCTCGAGGTGGTATGTTCGTGTGGAGAGAGATTGGAGCTTGGAATCTGATGTGATGTCTCCATACTTGTCGAATATGCTTTGAAGAGTGGACGAGAGACTAGTTTTGACTTTGTATTCTCCGACGGAGACAACGTCGGACGAATCAGAGGTGTTGATCACAAGAGACTTGTTCAATGGAGACAAAAGAAGCTCAGGGTAAAGTAGAACAGAGCCTTGGTCGTCATCGTTGTAAACAGAATATGCTCTGTTCCAAAGAGGAACAGAGTGTAGAGAGATCTCTGAACATAAACTCATCTTTGTCTAGACAAAAAAAAAGTGGATGAGAGCTTCGAGTTTTGAATTTTATTTCTCTTTTACAAGGAAAGCTCGAGATAACTATGAGTTTCTCTACTTCTCTCTCCCTGTTTTTAAAGACGTTTCTTTAATAATAGTTTACTGTTTCCTTTTGGAGTTTGCAACGATGATGCTGACTTTGACTCGATAAAATCATCACTATGATCGCGTTCTTGACTTCCCTGTTTTTAAAGACGTTTCTTTAACAATAGTTTACTGTTTTTTTTGGAGTTTGCAACGATAATGCTGACTTTGACTCGATAAAATCATCACTATGATCGCGTTCTTGACTTTGTCAACCTGACAATGTTCTCTGTTTTAGGTAATTTTTGTTCCTCAAACCAGATGAACAAAAAAAGATATAATAAAAAAGAAAATGCAAAATGAGAAGAAGTCATCGTACTCAGAGATCTGGCGAAACTTGAAGGCATTTCAACAAGGCAGAAGCTACGTCAAAGTCGTTAAGATCTAAAATCAAAAGAAAAATATATTTTTATTTTTTTTAAATGATGATCCTTATGGGCCTTGTTTTGGGTTTCCTACCTCACAACTAGGCCTGGTTGAAATTGTAATTTTCATTACCAAACGAATCTCGAAGACTCAAGTATCATAGGACAGGACGTTGTTGTATCTTAATATCGTATATACGCACAATTGTATGAATATGTATTCTATAAATATAAAAGAGTATAACAATCTATAGAGTTCACTGTGAAAGAGGAATTCGTACATTAAGCCTACGTAACCATATAGAATGCATAATCATATGCAACATATCAAATGGCTTTGATGGTCTGTTTACGACAAAGTGTTTCCGAACCTCAAGAACTCCCCTCTGCATCTTCAAGTACTCTTCTTCCGGTATCGCTTCTAGAATCTTCTTTATCTCCGGTATCTTCGATATCGGAATATGAACTGAGAAGCTCTTCCAATTCAACACATCGCTAAATGGAAGAACGTAATAATCAGCAACGATGACCGGAACGCAACCAGAGTAAAGAGACTCCACGATTCTTGGACTCGCTACCTCCCAACCGCTCGGACACAGACAAAACTTTGCTCGATCCATCATCTTGGTGTAGTTCATAGTTTTGGGGAGATACTCGTAGACTAGGACGTCTTTGTCCTTTTCTTTCCAGTGTTCGAAAAGTATTTTGCGGACTTCTCCGTGAGAACCTCCCGCGAAAAACGCCAAGAGTTTGCGGTTCTGAGGGGGTTCTCCGTCGTGTACAAACCCTAATTGGCCGTATTGGATGTTGATCTCCGGCAATGAAACGTCTCTCATGGGGGTGAATCCCTCAGATGAATTGGCATTGCAGAGAGCTCTGATGAAATGCTTGTATAGCTCTGGATCTACCGCTGAAACATCAGGTGCCTTGAACAATAAGGAAAAAATATGGAAAGTGAGGGATAGGTTATTTTTAATGGTTAACTTGCGGAACAAGAAATGTGTATAAAACAAGGATTACTCACCCAATCGTGACAGGAGAGGAAGAAATGGTCAGCACCGCGACTTCGATTCCAGTAAGGGTAACGGTTAGAGACGAGAGAGATGTAGTCTTTCACAATGTTTTGGAGACGGTCTCGGGCATAGCTAGTGTAAGGTCTATAGACAAATCGTATGATATTGACGATCCCAACAGGGATGTAGAACACAGTGGCTTCCTCCGGTGAAGCTGCCGCGAAACGGCTTTTTCCGTTCTCGATCTCGTCCATGAATTGGCCTTCAATAGCATAAATATTGTTGAGAGGACCCTTGTGAAACAGAGGAGCTTCTCCTTCTCTATATGTCCATATCTTAAATCTCTTCTCCATCTCTTTGTGGCTCCTGTTTATTGTTACGTGTAAAGAAATTAGAAAAAAAAATTAAACATTACATATGCACAATCTCGATGTGTTTGCCTATTATATACATTGTAGTGTGTGAGACTTTTAAAACTTTTAGCATAGAAGTAAGAACAAAGTAAATGATATGTTTGCAAAGGTCAACTTGAGATATGGAGAGAAAGGTATGGAGAAACCTAAAAGCCAAACTACTCTTTCCTCAAAATAGGTCTGATTTTGGATTCTGACGAGCGAGAGAGAGAGAATTACGACAGGAGAATAATGGTGTAGAAATATACTAAACAAATATTGGGGGAAAGGAACTTTAAAAAATTGGAAACTGCAAATTAGTAGTGCGCAGGATTCTAAAAATGGAAATTTACATAGAATTTGATGATGACACATAGTTTTATTAAACGGTGATTTAGAGTCAAGTTCCTAACGGAAACATACAAAAGAGAGTTCACATCCTAATGAGTACCTACTTATTAGCTACATATCATTACTTATTTATTTGTTTTATTAAACTCCACTTTCTTTTTATCAAGCCTAACTATTCTTTGACTTAACTAAAAAAAGCCTAACTAACTCAAATCAAGCAAGGGGATTACTAGTGATCAAACAAGACAATGTTGTTAAATTATATACCAATTCGTATATTTTTCATTAACATTCACTTAATTTATAAATTAATAATAGAAAGAGAGAGAAATATTAAGCAAAAATAGGAGAAAGAAAAGGTCTTAACTGATGAAATGTAAAAGCGTTGAGATAGACAGAACCATTTGATGCGAATCTCAAATTCGAATTATTCCTCCGATCACGACGGCGACGGAGATCCACTTCTTTGGCTTTCTTGATGGCGGCTCTTGCCATCGCCAAACCTTCTTCGATTCTCTCCACTGCTTCATCAACTTCTTCTACCACCGTAACTTCTGACGACGACTGTTTCAATTTTAAACAACATTAATAAAAAAATATATACTAAATGTATTTCTAACACCTCGTAGCTAAAATACACAAACCTAGAAGAGAACAGTAAAGAAACTAAAGAAACGAAACTTATGTTTACATATGAACGAAACTAACGAAATAAACAGAAAAAGAAGAAGCGAAGTACATTGTTGAGAGTGGAGAGACAAGAGGAAGAAGAACGAAAAGGGAAGAATCTGAAGGAAGAGAAAACAGATTGTGGAGAAGACGAATTCGAAGAGGAGAGAGAGAGACGGCACGAAGGATCATCGTCGACGACGGAGGAGAGAAATCGGTTATGGTGGTTAAGGGAGTAGAAGAAGAGGATGATGACGAGTGAAGGGTAGAGCAGAAACGGCGTCGTACAAGTGAGATCCGCCATTAAATTAGTATCTTCTACTTTAGGACGTAACTGGGAACTGTAACCTAATTTATTAGGGTTTGCTTTTGATTTTACAGAAGAGAAGAAGAAGAATAAGTCAAGAAGATGAATCTGAGAATTTTAGGGTTGTTTGTTTGTTGTTTCTCTCTGAATTTCTAAAGAGGTTTATTTACTCTTTTTAATTCACTTCCCTTACTCTTCTATTTATATGTGTGCTACTGTTTGACCGTCTAATGCGGTTTCAGTTTTTGGATTAACAAGTTCAGAAATTCAATTATTATTATTATTTTGGTCAATGAAACTCAAGTAATTTACGTGACTCTTTTACGGGTTGTTTTGGTACGGTTTTGGTTGGATTTGGTTCGGTTTTCTAACAATATATATTTTGTTTTTTTTTTTTCACTTCCAACATTAGCTTAAACTTTTTTTCACATTTATCCAGACTCACACGTATATATTTTGTTATATACGGACGATTATCCACATATATAAATAATTAAAAAAGGAAAAGACTACGTAAATTTAACTCTTTTTTTTTTTGGATAAACCACAATAACGTCCATCTTCATATATGACATTGCTGTTTAATTCTATTTTCTGATTCTGGCACTTTCTGGTTGACCCATCATTATTCATTATACTTTTTAGAGTTTCTTTTTCAATTTATGCAAACATTTTTGCTTACATATATAATATTCACTTCTTTTTCGATTTTACAAAGGTTTTTCCAATTATATAAAAAAAAAACAGTATTTCATCCAATATTATACAAATCTTATTGGGATACTGTACTTTATTCTCCGTTATCAGTTCACCATTATCGCATATTGGGACCCAAAAAAAGGACTTCTTTAATCAAGGAAAAAACAGCCTCAAGGCTTGACGAGATTGATCCCAAGCTTCTCTAGAGCGGCTTTAATGGCTTCATGTCCACATTCTTTAGCTTCAATGATGTTGGGACTGTTAACTGGAATCACATCTTCCATTGGGTAGCTTCTGTTGCCGTGTAGCTCACGCAAGTCACTTGCTATGCCTTTTAGTATCACTGTTTTGTGAATTCCTCCAAGCAAACCTTCGTAATCTGTGTCACCTGAATCTCCCACGAAGACCACCATGTTCGATAAGTCAATTCCCCATCGCACAAGCAGATACCTGAAACAGAGGATAAGACGCATGTGTGTGTGATCAGTTTAAGCCTAAAATCCGAAAACCAAACCCAAGAAAGTGAAACAGTTGATGATGTGTATATCTGATGGGTGTATGATCAAAACTCACCTAAGGGCCTGACATCGTGACGCAAGAACAGGGATTACGTTTAGCCTAGCTCCGCTTTGGCAGTAAACTACATTGCAACGCAATGCTTGAATTCTCATCAATTTCCTCAGCTCCTTCATTGGAGGAATCTGCAGATATTAAATGAACAAAGGGAGATTAGAAGGTAATAGGAAGATACGAACATCCATGTTTTCAAGTGAGTGAAACTACTGTTTGAGAGATTTACCGAAGAGGGATCTTTCACTTTAAAAGATAAGCAATAGTTGGTTGAAGAAGACTCGTCTTCAGAGAGAATCTCTCCTTGTTTCATCTTCTTCTTTTCTTCACAGAACTAATCCAGCGGATCAAAGTCTTCCTCAAGTTCTCTCCACCCCAGCGGAATTCTATATGCGAATGGTAATCTGTATCGAGTGAATACGGAAGCACGGTTTTATCCTCGGAAGCAGAGACCGTGAAGTAGAGTTCACTTCCACTGTTGCAGATAACAGCGTCAAAGTCTTGTGGTTTCAAGCCTCCTGATAGCAAGGTGGTATGAGTCTCAGATATGGTCATTGAGGTTGAGAGTATGAACCCTATTGAACCGCCTTTGCTTGCAACGTCCATAACTGTTTTCACTACTGCGAGAAGATCAGAGGTTGCGCTGCAGTCGACGGAAATGACAAATATATGTTTCCGTCTTTTCAAAGTAGGCATCTTGGAGTCAATTTTCTCTGTTGAAGTCTTCTTCTGTGCCAATGCTGAAACAGCTTTCTCTAGCTTAGCTTTTCGTTCAGCGGCGCTGTCTTCAGCGTCTAAGTTATTATCTACACCGTTGTTACTTTCAACCTTTTCGCCATCCAAGGAAAGTTTAAGATTCAATGAGATGTCATGTATATCTCTAAGGGAGTCACTGGGTGAATCAGGGTCTGAGTTTTCAAACTCAACTCTCTGCCATTTGGGATGCCTTTGCTTGCAAGAAGCTATCCGAGCCAAATATGTTTTGCAATGCTCTGGCCATGAAAACAAGTGAATGTTTTTGAGGCCGTTTTGTCTGCATCTTGTCCACAGTTGTTTGTCTGAAACCAGTTTCAGGAGAGCATCAGCTATAGCTTGCTGATCATGAGGATCAACTAGAAGACCATTGTCCAGAACCTGCAAGTCCGGAGCAGAAATCAGCTATAGCTTTCTCTATAACGCAGTGCAAATTTCTTATGAAATATGGAAATCAACAAACCCGATGAATATCAACAGGTCCTCCATTTTTTGTTGCAACAGTGGGCAGACCGTGAGCTCCTGCCTGTTAGATACAGCGCCTGTTAATTTAACAAGAAACCTTGAAAAGAATAGAGCTCTGAAGAGAGAAAAACAAATGATAAATACCTCTATTAGAGTCAATCCAAATGGTTCGATGAAAGCTGGATTTATAAATACTCCCTGAAAAAAAGGTTTGAGATAAGATGGATAAACAAATGCAGGGAACTCAACTAATTCATAGAAACAGCAGCAAAGCACAGGCTAATAGCTTGCATTATAATAAAGGAACAGTTATTGATCACTGAATGCTATCTGCCAATAATTTATAAAGTTTGTTTCTATGACATTTAGAAAGATAGAGATCCAAAAAAAAAAAAAAGGACTGGGACTCGGATGAGCCTATAGGAGAAAAGTAAACATGTTTGAGCATTACCTTCGTTTTGGCTGCTAAACGGTAAATTTCAGGAACATCAGATTGTTTGTGATGCTTAGGCATTGCCACTTGACCATAGAGGTCGTACTTGTCGATCAGCTTCAGAATTGAGAGCAGCACCGAGGAATTCGTAGTGGACAACTCATCAATATCATTTCGGTTTCCCATTATCAATGTCTGCAAAAGAAGAGAGTGAAAAGAAGGAATAAAAAAAAGTGAAACAACTTCGAGAAAATTAGTTGGAGATCATTCTGAAGAGAGTAGTTGCAGGACGTACAAGGTTAGCAAGTTCCCGTAATGGACGGCATTCTCCAAAGGCTTTGACTAGAGTAACCAAGTTCTTTTTAGGGTCTGGCCGAGCAAGAGCGAGTATCATAGGCTTGCGCGGGTTAGAAAAGAAACGCATTATCTGCCCAGGTAAGAAGTCACAGTGAATATAAAGGTACCAGTAAAACAATCAGAAAATATTTAACACATTTGATCAAAGGCAAAAAAAAAAACATATGATTCGACTGTATTACCTCAGACCAAATTTGTGGATCAGGAGATTGTGGGTTTTCATCGTCTCTCGCTCCTTCACCATCTGCATCCACATCATGCGGTACGATGTGATGAAATTCCATTCCTGGAGGAATTACCTGGAATCACAGGAAAAGGCTACTCATGATCATGGAAGGGAGACTTGTCTAGAAGCAAAAAGTTCTCGTTTACAGTCCCAAATAGGAATAGATATGATACTTACAACCATGCGAGGCATAAATCTACCAAGACAGCTCACACCCCTTTTCATCCTTGCTCTAAGTTTACGCTCCAAAACCGGATCAAAACCATCATAAAGGCGCCATTGCTCTTCTATCTCTTGCCTTGTGCTAGTTATGACTATTTCAGACGCATCAAGACTTAGCTCCTCTGCCTCTATCCGCCGCATTATCTTGTAGTTAGAATTTATTTCTTCTTTGGGCCGCCCTTGTTTCAGGAGTTGCTCAAGCTTATCACGACCAAGAGAATGACCAGTAAAAACCATTGGTACATTCAGAGCCCCAGATAGAAGAGCAGCGGAATCACCAGCATCTGCATAGTGCCCGTGAATAGAAACCGGCCACACTTGTTGTCCACCCCCAATTTGCTCAGCAAGAACCTTGGAAATCTGCATAATATGGCTAAGTGCCCTATCAACAAACTCAGGAATATGAGGCCAGAGGAGCTCTTTTGGGACGTATTTATCTTTTGGACCAAAAGGTATACGGATTATATAAGCGCCACTACTCTCTCCATGCTCCTGCTCTGAGCTATCTGTGTCTAAAGGATTTAGCATCTCAGTAGGTTCTGAGTAGCTGCTATCCACATCTGACGCGGATACCTGTCTGGTCAGCAAATCCACACGATAGACTCCTGGCATTGAGCCCAATGCCCTAGCAAGTTCCACAACATACTTCACCTGATTGTAGAAGCCGTTTGAAACCGTGTGAATGGATCAATGGAAAACTCGAATAAGAGACTAAATGCTTGCAGAAAAAATATTACCTGGCCACCAGTATCAGAATCCCGACCAAGCTCCATGTTTTCACCCCGTATCAAACCGTGAAGGCTGCAAGACAATTTCTACTGTTATTTACCACCATGTGAAACATGACTTAAGTCATATCCTCCCACCATAAAACTCAGGTTAGTCTAACTACACAACAGACAACACCATTACTTTCCAAATATATTGCAATAGAAATCCCCTTAAAAAGTACCTTATTAAGACAATGTAAAGCTTTTTCTCTTTGTGTTGAGCAAACCAATTCTCAAAGACGTCAACAGAACTGATACGAGACATTCTTCCTTTGGTGTTGCCATCACTGTGAGCTGGAATCTCACCAGGCAAATCTGCCTTTTCTCCTTCAGAAAAATCTTCTGACATATCAGCAGTTACTTCTTTCCTTGCCTTGTCACGCTCAAGCTGCCGTTTAGCAGCACGCTTAGCATTCTTCCCTTCAACCTAATTGAGCATTTCACAACCAAAGAATGATTTAAGTCAAAGCAGATTGAGAGAATCAAATTACGACGATTCTGTTCGATTCCACGAGTTAGCTAATCACGAACCTTCTTCTTCTGGCGAGCCAAATTCCAAATCCTCCAGCACAAATTCTCCAGCCTCGTGTTCCGTTCTTGCGGACTCCTTGTTGCGGCAGCCTAAGATCAATCGAAGATAATCAGAAACGTCGAAAAACGCAAACAATCAAAAAATACGAAAGCGAACGCGAATACCTGAACCCAGGAACGGTGAAGATCAGTCTCATCGAAGCCAGTGATGACCTCCTCGACGAAATAACGACTCGGACTGAAATGGCCACGCTCTCTCAACAGAAGCGACGATTTGGAATCGCCGATTCCCGGTTCAGCAGCGAGGATCGCCTCCAAGTAGCTATTCACCCAATCGTTTCCCACCATTTTCTTTCGCTCTCAAATCTCTCTGACGATTCGGAACAAGGGAAAATAAAAAAACAAAATTAGTCTGCAAATAGTCGTGAAATCAGGAGATCATGTAGCAAGCGGTTCAAGGGGTACGAAATCTGGAGATGGAGAGAGATCAGTTTCAGAAAACGAACCAAGAGAAGCGGGAGAAGGAGCGAGAGAGAGAGAGGTTTATTTGGTGATTGATCTGTATAAACGTCTCTTCGTTTTCTTTTCTAATCCGAAAATGAAAATAATTAGAAGATTCTACATATGTTGCGGTTAGATCATTATATCGTTAAGCTTTGAACGATTGAACATCAGATTAATTTGTAAATAGAATATCCAATTCTTAATTTCAAGACGTAAAATAATTTGATCCTGAAATCAAGACGTAACAAATTAGAATTTTAGTTGCCTCAAATTATAAAAAAAATGTTAAAAGGGCGTAAGTCACGAAAAGTAGTAGAAAATGACCAATTGAGAAAATGACCAATTTGATATCTTACGAGCAGTGAGCGATTTACACTTGGCAAAATCTAGAACAACATTAAGCATAAGAATCTTATTTTTTGTCCTTTTGACTTTAGAATCTTATTATACCAGCGAATATTACATTGAGCTGTCTACATTATTTTTTTTTTTAATTCACGACTATGCCATGATATCATCACCAGCGTAACACCTCCAAACAATATTAGAAACAAATAGGTCACTAATCTATTTTCGTTTAAAATATTCTTTCCATCAACGCCAACACTTGTTCACACGCGTTTTAACATAAACTACTGAGGGCAGTATGAAGTATCTGATTTTGAATTTGAAGACGTAAATAATTATTTTTTCTTGGTATTCTCAAGTATTATTTATCATCGTTTTTTAAAAGTAAGTATTTGATAAGAAAGAAAAAAAAAGGCCAAAACCAATTTACACGAATGTCTTAAATACAGTCCAAATTTATTCATATTTTTTGGTTAAATAAATTCGAGTAAAATGAATATAAACAAAGTGCGTCTATATTAATATTTATATTACTATTTTGTCATCGTCTATTTTAATATTTATATTACTTTCTTGTATGACAAGAAAGAAGGATCAATAAACATCAGTCATCAGCACATTATATACAACCAAAAAAAGAAACAGACAAAACATATAAATAAGGAAAGTAAATGTGTTGAGACTTGGAGAGGGGGGGGGGAGGAAGAAGGAAGAAGGAATCATAAAGAATCAAGAGGTGTCTCTGAGCTTAAGCCTTGGAGTCCATTTGAGATGGATACAAAGCTTCCCTGATTTAGCTCCATCTAACTCATTACACTCTTGAAACTCTCCTTCTAGCATCACTCTTGTCAATGTCATTATCACTCTCCCTATTTTATCCTTCCAAAAAACAAAACAAAAAACAGAGCAAAACATTAAATATATTCACATGTTTAGTTTGCCATGAATGTGTATTCAACATTTCTCTTACCTTGCCAAACTTGTCATGGTCCCATACTTCAAGAATCAAGAGATCATGCAAAGCATCCTCCACAACAAAATCAAATGTCTGGTTCCAAACCGGATTCAAGCTATCCGGTACAACCCTCGTCTTTGATTTCGATTCCGATTTCTTCAACGTGATTACCACAAACGGATCTGCTTTTCCCATAAAATCTACAGCTGGTAAGTCTTCAGCAGACAACACTGTCACAGACAACACTCCTCTCACAATAACATCTTTTTTCTTAGGGCTCTGCAGATTTTTAACATCCGTAGTAGCATCAGAATCCTCGCTTTCCGGTTTAAGCACCTTCTCTAAAATGGTCAGTGAGAAGTTTGGGTTAAACGGGTTCTTGAATCCGCTTTCTTCGCCTAAGGGGCAATATAGGAGCTCACACTGCACCTAGATCACCACATAAATATAAATTTAACCTTAGCAAAAGAGATGTTATATAAGAAAGAGAAGTGTATTAAGAATAAGTGGGAAATACTAACCTGACCCCGATTTTTGGTATCCCTTTGGATCTCTAAATCCTTGACTAATTTCAACCAAATATCTTTCACTTTCCCGGGCTCGAGTTCACTTAACGGCACTTGAGCAGCCCCGATAAGCTGAGAAGACCCGACTCCTTCGTCGTCAAAGACTCTTACTGTTAAATGCTGAGTTGATACATCTTCCACTATGAACTCAAAATGTTCATTCCAGATAGGATTCAACGAGTTACTCTATACGAAGTAAAAAAACAAGAAATAGCGACAGTGTTACACACAATCCAAATCAGCAAGATCATAAAGATATCGGAATCTTTGGTAGAGGCATATTTTTCCTTACAATAGTTTTGGTCTTCTTAGTTTTGTCACGCAATGGGCGGATGAATACGACAGCGTAAGGATCAGATTTTCCAATCATGTCTTTGTTAGCCAAGTCTTTTGCTTGCACAAGCTTCACATCCAGTGTTCCAACAGGTTTCAGCTCAAGATCACTGTTAAACCACATTTTCAGATTCACATTAAAAAAAAATGGTCTTCACCGGAAATAAATCCAGATGGTATAATATAAAGAAGCCAAAAACCTGTAATCTCCTGGCAATATAGGAATTGTTTTCCTAACGGGCCATGTTATGCTGTCTTCAATAGCGTCACGAATAGTTTCCTACCAAAGGCATTAAACGGATTAAATATTGACCAATAATAGGTTATGAAGAATGCTAAAGATATAAGGTCGAATATGTTTTTGCATACTTCTATTGCATCCGAAATCCCTGGAATTGACGTTAAATCCCCACCAATAACTTTAAGTGTAAAATCAAGCCCTTTCTGCATACAAAACAGAACATGGTCACTTAAAACATGACAGTAAAGATTATAACAAATAATGAAGATCATCACTAAATTACCTTCTCGCGGAGTGAATAAGAAAGCGCGCCAAAACAAGGGAATTCATCAACAAGAGGTCTGAAAATTAACCTGAAAACGCCTGTGAATCCTATATTTTTCACCTATATATACAAACAACACAGAAATCTCAAGAACAAAGTTTGTATAGTAGATTTATCAATAATAGCATGACTAGTGATGTAGAAAGTACCTCAATCGGTAACGCCACGCCAAGTAAGGTTTTGATATCCAAGACGATTTTTGGATTACCGTCCCATTGCATTTCAAGTTCCATCGTAATTCCATTAGGTCCACTTTCACTTTCTAAGATAGAAGCTCCTGAAAAGTGAGCAAGATTGCTAAAATGAAACATCTTGAATAAATGATCATTAAAAAACGTCACTACTAGCATAATTTGTTCATCGTAAAACAATATAATATAGCAACCAACAAAACCAAACCTGACCTGTGAATTGAGGAGCCACAGTGCCAAGTGTAAATTTGGAGAATTTGAGAGATGCTAACATAGGAGGTGTATATTGTTCAAGAACTGGTTCCACACTGCTTCGAATCAGCTCAGAAGCTGCCTACAAGATTAATCAGTACATTCAGAAGTTAAAGAAAGCAAAACCTTTCGACCAAAAAAAAAAAAAGAAAGCAAAACCTATGCCTTTTAATTAGAAAGAGTGTGTAAAAGAAGATACACGTTACCTCATTTACATAAGGCCAGATCTTTTCAAGTTCAAGATTAAGCCAATTCAACTGTAATTTTCAATCAACAAGTATCAATATCCATAAATCAACAAATGATGGAAGTAAAAGAGCTTTGGTACATAAACAAACAGAATTGCTCAACTTTTGTCTCTGTGAAAATACAACCCAAGAAGGATAAAAATCTCCGGGGAGAAGTTTCCTAGAATCTTGAACAGTCATTCTTGCAAATGCTGCAATCGTCCTCGCCTATAATCCCAATCAAGAGGAATACATTTGTTTAAACTTCCCAAAACAAATCATCAGAAATGAAATATATACGTTATGATGAGAAATGAATTTACCAATTCAGCTCGACGAGTGGATCTGACATTTGAATAGCGTGCAAATGCAACGACTAAACCGACAGAGACTGCGATTCCTATGAACAAACCAAAGAGAAAACCCATTTTTTCCTACTTCTCGACGAATCGAACCCGGGACGATGATTTTAAATGGGATCCATTTATCGGCTCTATGAAAAGAAAAGAAAAAAACAGAGAGTGCTCTGCTTCTGAGATTAATTAGTAATCGACAATAAAGTTAAAGAGGAGATTACTTCGCGCTTAGTTATTCTCTAATCTAAATCTATTGATTTTTGGCTTTTAAGATTCCTCCTCTTCTTCTTTTGTCTCTTTCTTTTGCTTTCAATTTTTATTCTCTCTGATCTCATTACATCGATGTTATTTTCCTTCGTCTTCTGCATGCTTCTTTTTCTCTCCTGAAACTTCTGTTAATTTTTTTGTTTATAAATATACACCAAAACGCTGGTTTTATTCCGGCGTCATGTTTTTGGTTCGTATGTGCAATCGTGTAATACGATTTTTGGTTAAATGCTCCGGTTTGAGAATTGATTATCTTAGAAATCTCTACTAGGCCGAAAATTGTGTTAGCTTCTAAATGGGCCGGCCCAATTTATAAACTACAGTCCAATTGTTTTACGCTTTCTCTTGACAGTTCTTTTCCATCAGTGTGTAAATTTGTAATTTGCTTTCAGCTTATGTTTTGTCCCGATAAGGTGTTACCGTAATTTACATGAACTCGTTCTTTTTTTCCGCGGTCTTACGAAAACATAATTAGAATTGTCAAATGGTTGGGATTTTATGACATCCATAAATTGTTAATGTACTTGGAAAACGTAAAGATCGAATGTCGTTATCAAAGCCTGGGATGTGTAGCACTACTTTACACATATTTTGTCATAACTCTTTAAGTTTCAACTCCTTTTCTGACTTTTAACCTTCCTTTTCGCAATCAATTACACTTCTTCGTTCCTCAACTTAGAAATTTTTTCCCGGCGGGATCACACACATAATTCCAATTAACATCGAACGTTGCCGTTTCCAATTAAAATTTATGTTTTCTTCATTTGTATCTAAGCACTAATATGATCAGTATATGAGCTTATACTTGGATTAAAATACAACAATGTTCATCTTTCAAAACTAATAATTAGCATTATGTGTTTATTATGCAGAAAATTAACTATGATGTTGACATGTTGTAATGTTTTCGTCTTATTCATTAATAATGAGAATAAGAAGGGAAAAAAAAAATAAGAAGGAAAAATCCTCATTCAAATTGGATTGTATGTAATGGAAACTCACTATAGTGTGGTGGTTATGCTTATAAAACACAGTCCCCTTTGTTTATAATTTGTGACTCTTACATTTTTTCCCCTGATATATCGTGTGATATGGATAAATTTGCGTCCCAACGGCACTAAAAATTCACAAAACAAATACCCTTAATATAAATATTCACATAAAGTTTAAGGATAAAATACCCTTAATAAAAATATACGCAGCATTGTTATAGTGAGTGGTTGTAGATTATCAATGAATATGAAGAAACATGAAGAAAACAACAAAGTATCTTGTCTTGTAATAGTGTGTGGATGGAAATAATTGAATTATCCAGAAGAGAGAATCGGAAACTCACAAAAAGAATGTGAACGAGTTTTCTTTTTTTCTTTTTTGAAGACAAAGCGAAATTGTGCCACATAGCCTTGAAAAATGCCAAACCAGAACAGAAGGGGGAAAAGGAGTTATCTAATCTCTTGTGGATTCTCATTGTCACATGTAGTGTGTGAGAATTGGCTCTTCTGAAGCTAAAGACTCAAGTTAAAGAGTTAATTACACATCTTAATGAAAGCGTGTGGGTCATGCTCATCACTCATTTCTCTGTTTTAATTGCTGTCTTATTAGTAATAAAATTCTAACGGATAGTTTTTGATTCGTTTTTAAAATAATGATGTAGTTCAAGTTGTTTAAGTAAAAACATTTAAGGGATATTGTTTGGGTAACAGGAGCGATTGACATATAATACGTCTATTAAAAAAAAAATGTTAAGTATTAAATAGAAACAATTCATATTATGTATATAAATTCAGCTACCTATGTTTCTGTTATTTAAGTACATCTCGATTATAATTAAAATTCGCAGTGAAAGTTTGAACATTGATCTTTGAATTAAGGGAGATTACAAGGTGGAAAATTCAACTAATAGGCTACGGTAATGCTAACTGTAGCACAAAGAAAGAAAAAAGATTACTGTAAATCAACTTTAAAAAAAAAAAAAAGAATCAGTAGTCACGCACGAAAAAGAAAAGTACTTTGCTTAACGGAACTAAATAGGAAAGGACATAGACACGAGCCTTGCCTCCATGCATTCAATAGTCATAATTACCGAAACGGTTGAATACAACTAATCATATTGAAGACCATCGTGAATTTATGGGTCTCCCTATCTTTTAATTTTGCTATATATCGCTACATGTCACATTTGATATTAGGTATTGAACAGCGGCAATTTTTGAATATTTAGGTCTCCTCGATCATTGAACTGCCGTTGTTGACCAGTCCTCAAGGTATTTTGGAATACCACTAATAAACAAATCAATAAGTATCAACTTAAAATTCATCAAGACTGGATCGTTGCCAAGATGGATCATACAAATCTTGATGAATATGAGATGAAGCTCGCCGATTATGATCGTGTGGAAACAACTTTAGTTGCGATTTAGGTCTAAGTCTCTAAATAAATTAAAAATATTAAATAATGATAGTCCAATGATCATTTTCTTAGCTTTTGCCATTATATTTTATTTAAAGCGAATATAAAAATCAAATTTAATATGGACTTAGACGCCAAAATCCTCGAAAAACTTGCTTGTTAAGCCATCTTGTGTTGTCCGTTCTTTAGAGAAAGAAACTCAAAAGAGAAGATTTTATAATCTGAGGTACAAGCCAAAGGAAAAGGGCCACACTGTCACATAAGGTATATAAATACTCATTAGATATTGCATATGGTTCTTAGTCCATAGTCGTCTACTTTTCTTGAAAGTCGGTTTGACCTGAAAAATTAACCTCCTCACATACGTGTCAGAAGAATAAGAGTGCAAAAAATACGTGTGATTAGAGTGTGGAATATTTGAGAACATACTTTACTGTGATTTGGACTAAACTAATAGTAAAAGATTAGAGATTATATACGATCTGAACTAAACCAACCTAAAGCATGATGACCGGTTTTATGCATTATTGTGGAGGTGCCGTGGAAAAAAAAAAGTTGTAGAAAGAAATTTGTCAACAGTTTTTTTTTTCTTTTTTAGCATCAAATTTCGAAAAGTCGGAACAACGAAAAGAAAAGAGAAAAAGAATACTAAGTTTGAGAAAAAAGAAAAAAGAGTATTAAAAAAAAAAGAGTATCAAGTTGTTTGAGCTCTCACGCTTCGGACACAAGCAACCCTATCTTCAAGTCTTTTTCAGGAATTTCCAATCCGCCACGCAAAATACACTCACGTTCGTCATTTTCTGACTTCAGCTCACCAAATGAATGTAATGTAACCCTTAATTAATTTAAGTAACAGCATTTTCAGTTTAGCACAATTAAATATCAATTTCTTATTTCTCCTGGAGGGTGCTTCTGAGAAGCCATATTAAATAATATGCACGTCTTCGTTGGGCTCGACACGAGTTTGAAGTCAGAAGTAACGCTTTGGATTAAATTAAAAACAAATTAATCAGCCATCAAGATGGTGTAATATTATTTATCGATACGTATCTTGCAGATCTATTTAATTATGGTACAAGCATTCTGTAAATTTTAAAAATCGTCAAAAAGATGAAATCTTAGTTGCACCATCGTAAACCGCATCTCCCCTAATTGTGGAAGATGCTTCCTTACTTTATCTCTGTTTTCACATCATAATTTAAGTTTGGTTTCCACCTCACCTAAATCGTGATATCGCTTTCACGCTTGAATCTTCTTTTTCTTTTTTGTGTTAATAATTGGGAATATAATGGTACCATGTATATCTCTTTATATTTTTGTATTTGGGAATTTTGCAACCTAATAATAATAATATTAGGCAAGTAGTCGGCCGACCTCTGATGATGTCACTATGAATTGAACCAAATTTATGATGAAAAGAATATCAATATAACTATATAAGAGAAATATAACGTATTTAATAAATCAATTAATTTAACAATATGATGGTAGCATATACTCTTCCAGGTAAGAAAGACGTGTATCCCCATCTTCATTCCACTTTTTCCTCTTTATAAATTAGTGAAAGATCATTTCTTCATCTTATTCATTAGGTGCATTTTATTGTAATGGCTCTTCGAAGAATTACACAACTATTAGTGAAATAGTCGGCCAATCTCATATGATGTCACTGTGATTTTGAATATATGAAAATTCATTTTTTTTTTCAACTACCATTCTCAGGTTTACAAAATTCCCTATAAATTTTGATTTGTGCGGACATTAAAAAAATATACAAATGATTTGTCCTGAGAACCTTCTTCCCACTTCGAATGCTGCCAAATAGAATCAACACATGAAGGATCAAAGTAACATATTGCAAAAATATCGACTACGTGATTAACAGTCTGGACGTCTCTAGCCTAGCATACGTTAGGCACGCGCTAATTAAGCCTAACATCAAATATTCAAGTGGTATATAAAAAGAATCGATCGAAGCTACTGCTGCCTGATACAAACAAAGAGTGACAAAACATCTAGAACTAACTTCTTGACATAAGAGACGGCTTCTAGCTTATCTCAATTTCTTGTCAACCCCTATCACATATCCGATGTAATATGCTGTCTCTAACGATTCATTCATCACTTAATTGACTTAACTTACCAGTAATTAACCCTCTCACGTTTTCTAGATGAATAGTAGTCTTCTAACTGTAACGCTAGAGAATCCTTGAAAAAAACAAACTCTGTGAATGCCTCAGAACTTGTGTCTTAAAACTTTGAATCCAAATATCTAAAATTTGTTAAAATATTTTTTGTTTTACGTATCCATCATAAATTATAGCAATTAATTGTGAGTTTAAAGAACTACAAATACTAGTCATACAAAAACATTAAGTAAGCCATTTTTTCATGTATTAAGGAAAAATCTGTTTTCCTGAGAAAATGTTTAGAAAAGCTGGATGTAGAGTAATATGGTCGACTATGTCGAATAAAATCTTCCATATCAGGAAGACGAATCTTTCCACTGTTACCTCTTCCTTTTCCGTCTTTCAAACATTCTAATTATAGTAATTCATGAATCGAAGGATTTTTCCATTTCATCAGTATATATATATATATATATACTACTAATATATATCTTCCATCTACTCCTCTAAATTTTTCATGTTAGGTCGTTTTCTATTGGTCAGTCAGCTATCGGAAATACCCTTCCCATTTCTCCTGATTTTTCATTTTCCTTTCCAGTCCTTATGTAAATTCTGTCATCAATCGTTTTATTTTCCGTCTGCCATTATAGATTTTCCGATTTTTGTTTTCATGTCCAGAAAGTGAATAAGACACCATTTCCTCGTCTTGGATTAAATAAACGCTTTCCTAATTTATGTTCTTTGTTGGTTTTTTTGCTGCTGGTTTTTTTGTTTATCATTCAGTTCCCTCCAAAATTTCATGTCCCGGTTAGTCAAGTAGTTCAAACTCCATAGTAAAACGCAACCTGCAAAATGAGAAATAAAGCAAAATGAACACACACACAGAAAAAATATAATAAAATTACAAGAACCTAAAAATCAATAAGCAAAAACTAAATAAAATGAAAGAACATACCTCACACGACGAACAACGCATACCTGGAAATTAACGGAACGACTAACGGAAGAAACAGACGACGCATAACTGCGAATGAGACGGTCAACGACTCGGACGTTGACTTGACGGAACCACGAAAAACGGGAATAGACAAACGCTGCAATAGACACACCATTGATGTGAGACCAGAGATCTAAAATCTAACTTGTTTTATGAAAATTGGATTCAGAAACTTGATTCAGATCTATTCACCAGTTTTTGATTTTCGATTTTTAGGTGTAATTTTTCGAGAGTCCGACATTTTCTTTTTCCGAGAGAGAGACCATGAAAACAGTAAAATGAGTATGTACAATGCGTTTCGCATCTTTTCTTCACCCAACAACAAAAAAATTATGATGGTGTGTTTCTTTCTTTCGATCTTCTTTTACAAAACTCGATTTCCAGGTTGATTCTCAGCCACAATCGCCGCAGATCTCGCCGCCAAGCTTTGACTTATCCGCAGTCAGATTCGAGTTTCCGGTAGCTTCAGAGCAACACTTCTACGCCGGATCTATCCTGTGGTGGTTTTAGGGATAAGAACAAACCTGAAATCTGAAATCAGATCCGATCAATTATCATCGGCTTTCGACATGATCGAGAGCCTACTAGGACGAGGCTGATACGCAGCTCGTCTTTTCAGATGGTGCGAAGAAGGTCGAATCAGAGTCGTCAAGGCTCTTCTCACCCACTCTCCTTCGACGCCGCCGATTCTCACCAGAGAATTCGTCATCGCAGATCGGCGCATATTCAAACTGTTGGTCGGATACGAAGCCGCACCTTGACCGTGTGGATTCGCGACGTTCTTGTGGAGACTACATCGGAAAGATCCAGGATGCGTCGTCGGAGAACACATACACCTTCTTCTCGTCTCAGAGATCTTGTGACTGCTCGGCTGCTGTTTCTTCGAAACGGAGATGGATCGGTTCGTAGGCGAGATGGATCTGCTGTCGAGAGAATACCGAAACGACTGCGCCATCGGCTGCGCCGTGTATAGATTCACACGAGTCGGCGACGCTGATCGGTGATGACTGTGATTGTCGTGGTGATTACGGTGGTTGCTGAAGAAAGCTGAAGACGGCGATGAGAAGCTAGAGCTCGTAGACGAAGCGAACGCTGAGGAAGAAGACGACGGAACGGCTTTAGAGTAAGCACCGCAAAACCGACCCGACGGAGATTGGGAACGAAGAACAGGGCCGTTTGACTTGGTACGAGACGATGTGGTCACCATTGTTTTTCTTTGAGAAATTGAAAGTCAAAAGAGAAATTTGAATAAGTCTCAAAAGGAAGAAGAAGAAGAAAGGAGGGAGAGGTTCTAGATTTCTCTCTATAGAAGGCCCCGGAGGGAGGTTAGTTCGGCAAACCTAGCGAGTCTCAGGAACCAAATTTATAACAAAAGCTGTCCAATGGCATGAAATGTAAATACTTCCAAAGATTTTGACCTTTTTCGAATTTTAGGTAATTCTGTGTCGGGTTAGTCAAACTTAACCATGGTTAGCAAATATTATGGGTTTCTTTTTTCTTTTTTGCCTCCTTTTTTTTTCATTTTTTTCAACTTGGCGGTTTTGCCGTTTCGAAAAGAATCGGGTTCTTGATCCAACGGCTGAGAATAAGACTCAGATGAATGCTTTTGTGGGCAGTTGGAAAAGCTGCCACGTATTATGACTATGAAATATGTCAGCTCGTACCCCGGGAAAGCTGCGATAATTACGAAATGCCATTGCCCGTTGTTTTGCCAAGAGCCGGATTTACAATTCCAATGGGTCTTTTTTTGTCGTCACAATCCAATGGTTTCATAACGGTAATGGATTTACAACACTAAAAATTTATATTCGAAAATCGGTATTAGGTATTTTCAATATACATATATGCAAAGTCTCCAAAACATAATATCAAATGAACAACTAGAAAATACCTATTTTAACAGAATTTTAATGGACCAAATTATAAAAACTAATTCTAAACTTAATAGTAATGTATTTTTCCAATTAAGGGGTTTTTGGTAGAACTTAGATATCAAACTTCTTAACCTTGTTAATTAATCTTATTTGTTGGTCTGTTTGATCCTTATAACATTAACGTAAACATATCAAGATATACATCTATAATCACAAATGACAAACCACAACTAACAAACTAAAATATTTCAACAACTTTTCAGCTCAAACCTACTGGTGAATTAGCCAAACTCTTGGAGGGACTTCAAAGCAAGGTCAGAACCACGAGGAATCTATAATTCGTTAAAACCTGTTTCGGTGGAGAAGTTCCATGCAACTGTGTTTTATATATATTGGTCCCAACAAAATTCCTAGGAATTGATGGAACTAATTACTTCCTATGAATTTATTACTCGAGTAAATCTTCCAACATTATTCGCATGTACATATAACGTATGTACTACCAAAGATTTATATCAAAATTTCAAGCTGATTTTGGTCTTGAAACATGTGATCACATCATATTTGATTGTTCATGACATGCTACATCATATCTCTTAAACAAACGATATTCCAATATGCTTCTTCGTTTATAGCCATCAAAACATAGATACTAGGAAAGGTTACGAGAAGGTTGAGTGAGACTTGTTGAAGAATATAATTAGCGTTGGCTTTGGACTTGGGTTTCAGACAAGTCCAATTTTAAGGTGATGCAAGAATCTTGGTTGATGTACTAAATGGAAATTAAGTTAATATACACATTTAATTTCTTAAATTTGATTGAGATGACTAATTAAGGACTGGTATTAAGAAACTCTATACCTTTTGTTTTTGCCTAAAGAAAAACAGTAGATGTGATGACTAATTAGCAACACACATTGTCGTGTCTTGTGGTGGATGAGACTATTTTTGAAAAAAGAGAAAAAGTCAAGAACCCATATTTTGTAAATCATATAAAGTATCAATAATCAAAACATTAATAACAGCATTACAGTAAGATAGTATAATGACCTGATAAACAAAGTAAAAACTATATTAAACAATTATATATTTTATACACATATACTAAGTAGGTACGACGATTGTAACGGGTTAATTTAGACGAATCTAAGAAATAAAATTAGAATAAAAATAGTGTAGGGGGATCAATAATGCGGGGCACATGGAGGTCGTGTTGGGTGAGTTAGGGACAAAACAGTTATTTTTTGTATGGTCGGGATATACATTGTGTTAAAGCAATAGGCTAACAACATCACAACACCTCGTCCCACGTTACTCTGACGCGTGTGTTTTAATCTCACACGTGTCCAGCCTTCCCTAGCCTCATCATAAAATTCGAAGAGACAAAAGTGTTTTAACTGCTGATTCAATGTCTGTCACTATGACTGGACTTGAGTTATTTGACATACTCATGGTCTGGGCAGTGTGGTCATAGACGTGGTCATGGCCATGTGGTTAGCTCCTTTGAGTTGTTTTTATGGTTTTTTTTTTGGGGCAAGGAAAGTCGTTTACTCTAGGGGTGATAACTGGTAAGACCGTGACAATAGTAATTTAGGATCTTGGGTCCATTAGCACAGTTTGAATTTTATGGTGACGAGATGTTTCTAGATCATTTTTAAATTATTAATTATTGATTTGTTCTGGCTAATTTAATATGGTTTTGGTATTATGGGAGCGTATAAAGCGTGTGAAAGTCCTCTTTGAATGGAAATGTATGTCCCATATCTTATGCAATTTTATGCTTGATGCCAATGGTAAAGACTTTGATAATTATATAATTCAATGCAAATTTGAGAATCCCATTATTAAGAATAAGATGCGTATTTTACTCTGGGATATTTTTCACACCCCTATTATTAAAGTGGAGGTAGCAATGAGGTTGTACTAGAATCCGATATTATAATATCTAGGTTTCAATAATTATGATATTATGCTGATTTGCCATTTGTTCCCTTTCGCTTCCACATCTCTTTGTAGATTTGGTTAATCAATAACTATCCACCTAAAAGAGACATTTGAATATCTGGATATTATCTAAACAGTCCACAAATCCTATTATAGACTTTTACCAATATCAGTCATCTCAATGTTTTTAATTTTTGGTTAAAATTTTAAATCATATCAATAGTTTACTCGTCCATTTTTTTTTTTTTTCATTTTAACTAAAATGAAGTAAGTTTGAAGAGGCGATTGTGATATCTAAGTTTTCGAAATGCTATAATTGGCTATTATCCTAACTTAACCTTCTACATTATTTTCGTTCGTGAAAGACTTATAGTTTAATAACAATCAATTATAGTGGTTTTCCGTCAATATATTAGTACTAAGGGTTGTAACAAACACACCTAATCTTTACATTTTTACCAAATAGAAAACAAACCCACCTAATAACCTATACTCCATAAATGCATATTATTATTGACGTTTTGTAAGATTAGTGGAAAACTTCGATTAACAAGTAACGTTAAACACATACAACTTCCGGTCAGTTAGCAAGAGCAACTATTTCCGGTCAGACCGGCCTATCTGATCCGGTCTTGAGACGTTTCTCCAATCAAAAATATCTTGAAAATACAATTGGTTAAAGGGCAAAACTGCTTCGGTTTAATTAGGTGACACAAACGCATATATAATAGAACCAGTCCTTTCTTCAGATTGGCTTCACACCACAGATTGGCTTTAACAAGATATAACTTCATGTATCAAACAAGCATCGCAACAGGCAATTAAAACAACAGGAATGTGTCTGTAGTATGATCGTCATCTCAATGACCCAAAGCATTCTGGTGGCCAGACCTAGAAAAGCATCATACAGTTAATAATTGTCACTATTTCATAACAACTTAAGAGCTAGAAAAGTTGTCGGACTACAACGACTTACCCGCAGCAGAGCTTTTCCTTCAATGAGATTGTACGGTACAGGTCCAAAATGACGTGAATCAGTTGAGGCATACAAGTTATCTCCCTGAATCCAAACATGACCTTTTGGTACCTATTTTGAAGAAGCAACACATAAACCCTGAGTCAGACAAGCTTTGGTGCTCTTCAAAAAACAGAGATTGGTCACATAAAACTCAAATTCATGAATCCTGAAGAGGCTTTAGGAAGAGCCTAAAATGCTATAAATACTCTGAACGACTTAAATCCAAACCAATAACTAGCAATGCTTCACCTTCAACACCATCCCATATAATCAACCACCTCCTAAATGCTATAACTATTCTGAAATCGATTTTAATCTATACCAATAACCAGCAATTGTTGACCTTATAGACCATCCAAAATCATCAATCATACACAGATAAATACTACACAATTTTTCACCGAAAGATGGGATTTTGAAATGGAGAGATTGGTCAATGTTCATACCACAACGTTGACTGAGCCATCACCGACCAATGGGTCAGCAGAGAAAGAGAGTCTATGGCCTTCTAAACCCAAGACCCGCTTTGTCACCATCCTCTTTGGGTCCATAGGAGATCGAACCAATACAACGTCACCGAGCCCAATCCTACCTAACCGGTGTGATAAGTGTTCCGCCAAAATGACATCGCCG
This sequence comes from Eutrema salsugineum, assembly GCF_000478725.1. Taxonomy (NCBI): domain Eukaryota; kingdom Viridiplantae; phylum Streptophyta; class Magnoliopsida; order Brassicales; family Brassicaceae; genus Eutrema; species Eutrema salsugineum. The sequence continues at coordinate 3,583,506 of NW_006256829.1, read as the reverse complement.
CTGAGATTAAGCGTCGGAAGCATGCTTGGGCCTTGAACCTTAAACCAAAATATAAACGGAATTAGGATTTCGCTGGAGAAGATAAAGGAAAAAAAGGAAGAAGAGAGGATTCAATTACAAATAATTACATACGTGAGTCGATGAAATTAGGTAACGATCGGTGACATGAAGCAAACAGAGAAACTTGGCGACGACTGATACTTGACCGAATGCCTCCTTCGCCGTTCCACGCCATTGCTTCAGATAACTCAGCAATCTCATTTCCCGACTAGCGAATCTCGAACCAGGTCCAACTCTACACTTAAAACGACACGCAGTCGGTTATTCCAAACTCTAAACGGCACCAATTAGCGACGAGAGCATCGACATCAGAGATCTCTCGAGAGGTTTTGGGTTCAGGAAGCTTCTACCTCTAGGGTGAGTTATCAAAGGAGACAACAAGTGAGGGCCTTATTGACAATTTTAAATCATAAGGGCTAAAACGCAAAATAAAAAATTCAGGGGTTATATTTGTTATTTTGGCAAACACTATAACAATGCATAAAGAAAGCTCTGTTTTGAATCTTTTATAAACATGAGAGTTCTCTCGTAGAGGAAGAAGAAGGAGGGAAAGAAACGTGGATTTGAGAGGAAGCTTTCAGGTGTCGTTGAGGGGATTCTAGGGTTCACAAAATCGCACCAAAATCTGCTCCCGTCTCTGTGGCTACTTCTCACCCTCTTCTAATCCGAACGGTTTCACAAGTTCCTTCTCTATCGTGTTAGTTCTTCTCTTCTCTTAATCTCGCTTGCTTTCGAATCTCCATTTCCTAGGGTTTTAGTTAATATCTTCGTTTCCAATTTTGCAACGTTTCTTGATTGAATGTCGCAGAGTTAGTATCAAAAAGATTTTGGGTTTAGTATTGCTTGTAGTTGTGAGAGTTTGAGTTCGCGTTGGTGATCGAATTCGTGTATTGTTATTCCTCGTCATCTCATCGTGTTCATGAAAAAAGTCTTAGTCTTTGACTGTTTCTTTTCTCAGGATGGGAGATTTGGTCGATGTAGCGGAGGCATCTCAATGCCCACCTGAGTTAATTGAGATACATATAAAGAGATTGCGTTCTGAAACATACACCTTACGTGTAGACAGAAGTGTAAGATTGTTATTTCTTAACCTGTTTATAGCGGTAGAATACTAATTCTTGTATGATCAAGATTGTGAAACCAATGGCTTCATGGACTTGTTTCTATTTGGTTTCTGCAGATCTCTATCGTGGAACTGAAGGAGCGAATTGCTGACTTATCTGGGGTTATTTCTGGACTGCAGCACTTGCTATTCCGTGGAAGAGTTCTGAATAATGATCACCAATTATCAGATTATCGTATCCTGCCTTTTTTCTTCTCATGCTCTCTTGTGTTTCCTTTAGTTTTTCTCCGAACGGGTTTCTTTAAACGGGTTAGTGCAAGATGTTGAAGGAGGCCACACCCTGTATATGGTTGTCATACCACCAATTCCACAATTATCACGAAGTCCAAGTAGTAATGCTGCAGGTATACATACTTATCCATAGTCCCTAAATTTACTCTTGTTGAACTGTATTAGTACTATATTGGTGTATGCTTGTGATATATACTGCTTCTATAAAGGGATAAAACTTGTTTCATTTTGTTCTCAGCGTCTGATCCTGTTTTGAGTCGTGAGAACAGCCAGGGAAGCCTCGTGAGTTCTTTTTCTTTTTTTGTATCTTCTTATATGTTTGGTAGAATGTTTCAGCCCTTTAGGGTCACTTGGCATCTCCATTACAGAGAGTTTACGGCTGTGATCATGCCTCTGTACGGTGTGATGTGTTTTTTCTAACGAAAATTCTACATTTTGGTCACTGCAGTTGATTCCAGATGCTTTATCATTAGTATCTGCATATCTGAATCATCTGAGACGTGAGTTTGCTGCCAACTGTTAGACATGATTTCAAGATCCTGAGCTTCTGTGTGTGACACATTTTGTATTGTGAAATGGATCTCTAGGTAACAACTCGCAAACTTCTGGAAATTCCATGGGAAATGAGCAAGAATGTGGCCCTACTAGAGAGAATCAGATCCCAACACAATCTCTTTTGGATAGGGTTGTACAAACTAGAAGGCAACTGTTGATTGGTGAAATGGCGCAATGCTTATCTGTATGTTCTCTGATGTTTCATTTCTTTTTTCTTTTTCCCATTCCACATGTTATTCCAAATGGCATTATATGTATATCTCCCTTATGCAGAACATCTCAATGGTGCTTGAGGATCGTTTAAATCGTAGAGATTCATCATCACAAATATTGCGCCAAGAGAGAGCAACTGAATCAGAAACCCGCTTGAGTATTGTAGGGAATTCACTCATTCAGCTAGGCCAAAACATCTCAAGAATTGGCATGGGAGAAAGACCTGTGTGTACATCTTTGATTTCCATTTAGATTTATTGTACCTCTGGTTTATCTTTTTATGAAGAGATAGCTTTTGTATTTTATCTCAGGGGATTTCTGTTGTTCATCGCTCACTGATAGAGGTTTGTTCCGCCTCTGTCTTCATTACCAATTGAGTTTCCATTTTGTTGACAATATTTCGACGTTTTTTGGGGATCGTTTAGATACCTCAGTCTTCGCTGCAAACAAGTAATGGAGCAGGAAATTTACCACTTGTAACTATCCCAAGAGATGCTGTGATAAGAAGTCTTAATACACTTGAGTTTCTTTGGCCATCACCGAGAAGTCAACAACATGTCCGATTAGCAGGCGGAGCAGTCAATACCTCCTCTCCTCAACAAAACACAGAGGTGATTGATGGAATCTCTGACCATTGTGTGTTGGTATTATTAATTTGCAGTGTGTTATAGCTCTTCTGAATGATGATAGTTGGTACAAATGTGCAGGAGGAGCTTACAGATTCAGATTCAGATTCAGATTCAGAACGTGAGATGGTAATAGCAGTTTACTAGTTTAGACATCACATATAGCAAAGAGATGGTTGGAGTTTTGCATCTGAGACGCTGTTTTTGGTACAAATGTGCAGGAGGAGCTTACAGATTTAGATTCATCAGATTCAGAACGTGAGATGGTAAGCGTAGTTACTAGTTTAGACATCATATATAGCAAAGAGATGGTTGGAGTTTTGCCTCTGAGACGCTGTTTTTGGATGTAATGACGCAGAGCGAATGAAATTAGTGGTGGCAAAGAGGCAATCAGAGGTGTAAAGAGAAGCTCTTATACTTTCCATTTGGAAACTATTGTTTTTCACATTAGAATACAACATTGAAAGAGTCTTTCCTTTTGTTTCATGATACGTACAACAACACTTTTTTTCTTTTTTAAGTCAATAGCAACAAACTTTATCCTTTACTCATCCCTTAAACCCGTCTAAAACCAGGTTAGTTCAGCTTAATAACAAAGCCGTAGAATTTTTTTATTCATAAGCCCATCACACAAGTCTATGAACGATTCTAAGAAAATTTCTCTACCATAGCATTTTCAACCACTCTGTTCAAGTTTAAGATATTTTAGTTTAGGGGAACCTCTGAGCATACACATAAGCATATTCAACCACTCTGGTTCACACGTGCATATCTGTAACTTTTCAAGACACTGGAAGACTGTACCAACTGGATATGCATCCTTTGAGTATAATGAACACATCCAGAGACGTTTGACTGAAGTTATAGAACCCAAAATCTTGCTAACACATCGATAAGAAAATTGAAAATCTGCCCTTACAATATTAGGCATTTCATTTTCAATGACACAAAATCCACCCTTCTCACCACAAATCCCTTACCACTTCAAAGAAGGTGCGTCTATTATAAACCCATCTGCATCATCATCTATATCTCTGTTTGCTGCTTTATGCATCAATAATACCTTGAGAGAAGGCACTCTAACAGAGAAAACGGTCACATTGTCACCGGTGCCTTGCTCAACAATCAAGCGTTCAAGAACAATACAGCTGGATAAAACCTGTTGACAAATTCATCACCAGTGTACTTGACGGATTTAAGTCCCAAATACTTGAGAGATGGGAAAGAGACCACTGAAGAAACATCCAAAAGAACCACATTGTATAGTCCCAGTCTCACAAGCATTCTACACCCTGTGTACAAACTCCTTGGAAAAATGGCTGGAGATGCACTAGAAGAGCTGTCAATTTTAGAAAGAGCTGTCAATTTTGATAATCAATTCACGTACAGAGTGTTTATCTGCAGCTCTAGTCCATAGTGGAATATCACCAACACCAGAGGTTTGAGTAACTTTGAAATGCAAAGTTTCTAGAATTGGAGCCTTGTGCAAAAGCAAAGATCTGTCTACAAAGCGCAAAAAACTTGCATACTCAGTTTCCTGATAGCTATCATCATCGTAGACGAGTTCAGGCACCATCATCCAAAGCGGCTGCCACCGTTTAGACAAAACCATTGTGGCCACAACATCTTTAGTAGTTGGCAGATAGGACAATATTCTCAAGAGCAACTTATCAGGCAACTGACTTATACTATCCACGAGAGCCATTCCCTAAACTCTAATCCACAACATAAAAGATTGATAAACCCTGGTTTTCGATGTCCTTTCCCGATTCTGAATTTATTGAGTTGTTTTGGCTTCCAAAAATTTCACAGAATAGAGAAACGCCCAAAAGTAGAGTACTCTTCGGATTAAGCTAAGAACATAGAATCTCTAGGAGATACCATTGATTAGTCTTAAAAACAAAAGAAACCCTAAAAAAAGTCGTTTACTTGTAAATGAAAATTTCATATATTTGTATTAAATTTCATACCAAATCACCCGAGGGAAAAATAAAAATACAAAAACACTCACTTTAAAAACGCGGACCGGGCCCAAACCCACGTTCCACCCACGGAGTTTTTTTTGTTTTTTTCTTTTAACTCCCTTATCTTCTTCCCTAATTTATTTTCCTATTTATTCTCTCTCATTCGTTCTTTTTCTCTCACTTGTCTCTCTTCAGAAAAAACTTTTCTCTACAATTTCTGTTTTACAAATTCCCTCAATTCCGGAAAAAACTACGATATCGACGAGATGTACAACGAATGCAGCTCTCCGTCTTCCGCTAGATCAACGAGAGGAACTGGTCACAGGCTGAGATCTCCGATCTGCTGTTTAGGAGCGAACGCGGTGGTTGAGCCGGAGGCGATGATCGGGCAGAGAACGCCGAGATCTCCTTACGAGTGGCTCAAATCGACGGCGCAGGAGCTCGAGATCAGAGACCGGTGCCGTCGCGTCAAGACACGCATCAAGGTTACGTGCCGCAACAACAATTGCGCTTATAATTGCGCTCATCATCACCATAACCAACAGAGACACCAGAGCCATAGCTATCCTGGAGATTTCAGCTACGATCCGTTGAGCTACGCGCTCAATTTCGAGGATGATGTGCGAGCGGACGAGGACGGTTCTTTCCCGAATTTCACGGCGAGGTTGCCTGCGTCTCCGGTGGCGAAATCTCGATCGGCGACGGTTGATCTTATCTCGTTTTGACGGTTAATTGATCTTTTCGGTTGTGTGACGGTGAATATAAATGTTGTTCTCCTCCGTTGTGGTTAATTGAGAATTTGAGAAATGGCGTACGAATATCACGTCGTTGTTATTATATAATATGTAAATGCTCTCGCAGATTTATTGATACCTGTAAAATTGATGTGTGCAAAAGAAGGAAACATTTTCTATATATCTCTCTCTCGTCTTCCTTTGTACATTAAACAGTTTCCTTACTTATTGATTTCAGTTTTCATCTGCAGAATTGTTGCTTGAAAAGAGAGAAATGTTTTAACTATGAACACAAAATCTCTATCGAGAAACCCTAAAATGTGGGTGGATCCATGGCTAATCAAGCATAGATACTTGACTCAATCATTCAATCTGTAGTTGATATTAGCGGGTCATAACTCATAACTCATAAGTTACCACATTATATTTCTGTAGCAAGAGATGTTCGGAGTTTGTTGATTCAATCAAGAACTAGAGCTTGCAAGTGATGTTTCGGGGGAAATTCTTGTGCTGAGTATAATCAAAGCAACGTTGTTTAAAACGTGAGTCGATCGAGTGAAGATTCTAATCAATATGCATGTGAGAAGTCAAGAATCAAAATAGCAGAAGCTTGAGATGATTGAAGATTCTAAAACATTAGAGACTTTATATGACAGAACAAAGAAAAAAGATGTATTTGTGTCGGCATAATTAGAGACTTATGAGTTATGATCAATGAGTGAGACCGTCGTCGTATCACGTATGCAAGACAGAGTGTAGTACACTGGAGTTGGGTTTTTTAAGCCAATCCGAAATGTCGAAAGCTAGATTATGTCGATTTAGTAATTTTTCTAAACACACAATTTTAAAAGATTTTTCGTTTATGTTTTTGCAAACATTTCAAATTCTCTTTGTAGTCATATGGAATTAAACTCCATGTGCAAACAAAAATGTTTGGGCATACTTTTTTGAACATAGGAACCTGATTCAGCTACTGGAATTATAATTAGATATATAAATTTAATAATTAGAAAAAGATACAGAGATTCTGGTAAGCTGTCACGGGCAGAAGAAGCATCTAAAGCCGGGTTAGTAAGACATTAGTGACCAATAACCGTATTATCCACAACATTTATAATTGAATTTAAAAAAAGAAACACGAAACAAGTGGACAGAGACTGAGGATAAGAGTGTGAAATGAAGTGAAGTGGGGATGAAAGCAAAAAAAGGGAAAAGGTACCAAAAACGCTTTCTTTACATGTATTGATGTTTGGGTTGTTACACACCACTTGCCACCAGTGGACATGTCTCTTTCTCTTTTGATGCCCCAAATCTTACTTCTTCTCTCTACGATACCTTTTCTTTTTTTTTTATTATATACATTTTTAGGTTATCCCTTACGGTTATCTCCATAGCTAGACTTGATCTCCCATGAAAGTCACAACATTCATTGTCAATCATCATCCTCGTTATTTTTTTCAATTTTAGATATTTGTATTCACATTTATGTATAATAAAATAATGTGTTTATAAAAAGTGTATGGATATGATATATGTAAATAAGATACTCACAACCAATATAGGTGCAACTATATGGACCTATGGTAGACTAAATGAATAGTTTTATAGTTCTTTTCTCTATTATATTACTATTTTTTTTATCAGTGTTTATATCTTAAGAAAAAATGACTATTTACTATTGATAATTAACGGATGATCTAACTTGTCTACAAACACACAATCACGAGATCACGGAGAATAACGACGACTTATTTAATTATGTGTACAACCAGACCCACTGTATAGGAGACCAAGACGTATGGTTCAAACTTTCGAAAAAAAATTAAATCCCTAATAAGTAAGATGTTTGAATTCAATTCCCATATATATTAGATGTCAAACATTAGTTTTAGGAAATATCAGATGCAATATGCTTCCAACATCAAGATTGAGATGTACTTTATTTAGAAGAGTTCTTCGTACATCGGTAGAGCTACATACACTAGGTATTTCTTACTAGTCTAATTTTTATGGTATTTTTCAGCTTGTTTTTGTCACACGAGAGATAAATTGCATCGTGTCTCCAAGAACGAATATAATATAGATGTCAAAGTTATATTATATTCAATTTGATCAAGAAGTCGTGGCCTCAACTTGCAAATGTTGCCGTAGAAAGATAAATTCGCCATCGCAGAATAAAATATTGATATTGAACTATGTAATGTCAAACTTCATTCGAACGTTATTTCCTCGTATTGGTATTCGGGATATGAATCTTATATCTGTATCAATTATTAACCTAATTATATATAGAATGTAGATATATTATATAAATTTGTGTAGAAGATTATCAGATGAGAAACTTCCGCATACACTGACTAACAAGAAACAGAAAGAAGCGCATGATAGACTAGACGAGAGAATGTTTAACTTCCTTGTCCTCTCTGTTTTGTTCTCTACCCCGTATTTTACCCACTACCACTTTATTATCTGTGTCACTTTATTAATTTCGCGTCACTTTCAGATAGCGAATCTTTCATAATTAAAAAAAAAAAAACATCATTATTTTCCATGATGACCCAAAAAGAAGAAGAAGAAGCAAATTGTTTCATCACTGTTACTACTTACTAGTACACCATAACAGATAACACACAGCTGTCTTTTACGATTGGCCCAGCTAGCGATAAACGTTCCTCTCAGATTTACTGTCACATTAGCAGAAGGAAAAGGCCAATCAGAAACCTCCCCCACAACGTTCTGAATGCCACGTCATGCAATCTTATTCCTCTGTGTTTTGTTGTCTCGTAAAGGAGACTCTCTTCTCCTACTATTATTAGATTACTACTACTACTAGTCTCTCTCTCTCTCTCTAGTCTATCTTCATGAAAATATCGAACTGAAGCTAGTTCGGTTATAAATTACTTCTTTTTGTCTCCTTCATTAGTGTTTCTCTCTTTTAAGAGCTAGCTTAGTTTGTATAGTCCTTAGTTGCAATTCTTCTGGTAGTCAGAAAAAATGAAAGAAAAAGAAGTTTAATCTGAAAATCTAACATAACGTTTATTTGTAAAACAAATGATTTAATCATCATCATCAAAACCAAACAAAACTGATTTAAGTGTAACCGATTCAAACCAATCTGAATAGATCGAATTTACTAAAGTTTTATATTTTTGTTGTACAGTATTATTGATCACAGTACAGAAAATAGTGTTAAGATATGATTTATATGTATATTTTCAATACTTTCTATTTTCTAATAACTAAACTGAATTCTAGTCGAAATGACGGAAATACAACGAGGTAGATAGTCAAGAGACAACGAGGCCCTATAATGGATAATGAAGAAACCCAATGGGGCTTCAGAAAAAAGAGGGGTCAAATTCATCAGGATAATTTAGTCTCTCTTTCGTTCGTTCGCCGGCGACCTTTGCAGCTTCGGATGTGATAAACGGCACGGAGTTCGGTTGCATTGTATTAGGGCGATAACAACGTATATATATATGTTACTATGTAAGTGGTTCCACTAACACAGACAAAAGGGTGCAGAAACCATCGATTGACAAAATATATAACTATCATTATTAATCTCCATAACTAAGGTTTAAATTACGGCCAATCATAGCACAAGTGTTAAAGAAACGTCTCCATGTTATTCACAAAATATATATGATATCATGATGGTGGAGATGGCATTTTATCGTAGATTCCATCTAAAACCCAATATTACAAATCATGTTTCTGCTTCTTCTTCTTTTGGGTTTTGTGTGTTCGGTGTTCCCTAATAATTAATTACGAAATATGAAGTCACATAACCATGTAATGTCACAAAATTTACTTTCTGCGTTGGTTTTGTACGTAAGAGCTTTGTCTTGATCATGTCTCCAACTTTCTGTCAAGCTATTGGATCTCTCCATGGGAGCTTCACAGCGACTTCAACGCTCTCTTCCGCTATTTTCACCTGCATTGCTTCATAAAGACAAATCTCCAAAATTCAATGACTTCATGTTTCTTGAAAATGTAACTACACATTGATGTGACCATACATAAAACAAGCTATATAAACTTTCGTCACGCTAATGAACATAAGTATATTTAAGCTATAAAGTTTGTCACACTAACATAATTCGTTCAATTGATATATTTGCTCAACAAGCATTAATGTCCGGATAACTCTTCCTACAGTTTTGTTGATGCAAAATACCTTCTGCGTTTGTTCTTTGAGACGGTGGAAGAAGATGGATTGCTATGCCAATTCCTCTTTCTTTGATTGATGAACCAATTGTTTATCTGTTTGAGCTGCAACCCCGTCTCCTGCACTAACCTCGCCTTATCTTCCTCCTGCCAAAAGTTATCTCATTCATTTAAAACTTAATAGATTGAGAAGGCAAATTAACGAAGAAGTGACAAAAGTGAAGCAGTCCAAGCCATACGGAACAGAACAAGAGGCCCTTGAGTTCATGTGAGTTATTAAGGGAGTAGAAATAGATAGAACTCACAGTAGGGTAAGGCCACTTAGAATGAGACTGCCACCAAGCTTTGAGAACGGAGGTGGTGTCTCCTGGTAATTTCCCAGCTCTTCTCTTCCTTAATATCTCCTCTCTTATGTCTACAATTTTCTCCTTATAACCCTTTTCACAAAAACATGGTTCTACAGCATTAGATCACTGAAACGCTGGCATATGCACTGTATATGTATATAGGACCTTACGAAAAAACCTTTCTTAATAAAAAAGAAGGTAATAGTTCGACAAGCAATGTGTTATAATTGGTGTTATGTGCAATCTAACTTAACAGCTGAGACAATGTCTTATGGACTAAATGATATGGAGATAGTATTATATCAGTTGTTACCTGCTTGAGTTCATGTTTGAGTTCTTGTCTAACTCGTTCCATTAAGGATCTCTCGCTCTCAGTAGGAACCAGAGGACCAAACCCTAACCCATCTAAGCTTCCATCAAACAAATGAGCATCACTATCTACTTGCTCATCTTCATCCTCAGACATTGTTGCCCCTGTGCCTTCACCAGGAGACACTCCTGTCTCACCCAAAAAACACGCCTAAATTTTTTAGAGATCGATACCGTATGGCGGAATTGAGATGAGATAAAAAAAAATATATATATTTAAAAACTTTTGTCAGTTGCTGCCACAAGTGCAATACTAGAGTTATCAATCATAATAGCTAAATGACATAATTGATGGTGAAAACTTATAGGAGAATTCTCAAAAAAATAACCTGTAAAGCTTTGAAGAGACTGCTCAATCTCCCAACAGGCCATAACAGCTTCCATTGCATGAACACGAACATGCTGTTGCAATTGTTCTTTAAAAGAGCACAACAATAGTACATAATGCGTCTGCACAAAAACATGGAAATGTTTTTCAGATAACAGATATAAAAATCTAACACATTAATAAAAAAGAATTTGGGAAAGATAATAATCAAAAGTCTAAAGGTTAAAAGTTAAAACTTATATGGGATACAAACAGAAAATGACAAACTAGTTTTTGTCAGATGATCGACTTTATCCGTAATTACAATCAATGTATTCTTCCACCAAAATCTATCTCAAAGTAAACCTTCTGCTGTCAAATTTCAACTGTTTAAAACTAAAATCCAAATTATAAACTGACGAATTATCCAATCCACTGATCTTGTGTGTCGGTGTGCAAAGTACAAATCTACGAAAGAAAATTTCCTTTTTCTTCTCAAATTTATTTTAGAATTCTGAAGTAACAAACAACCTTCCAATTTGTCAAACCGTGAAACTTTAAACTAAGAGACTAAACTGAATTATAAATTTTTGTTTTCCCAAAACCGAAGAGAATAATAAACCATTCCGGAGCAAAATGGAATAAAATAATGAAAAATAAAATAAATAAAAAATTTTGAAATTGGGTGAGAAGGAAGAAGTTACCATGAAGTGGTCAAGCTCCTTTTCATCGCCGGCGATGAGTCCCTGAGCAGCAGCTTCCAAGCTTGAGTACTTAGCCACGACGTTCTGAGTCTGAGCGAGCTGTGCGTCGATCCTCGGAAGCTGATCCACCGGCGTGGCGATCCTCAGGCACGCCACGTGTGCAGACAAAAGCTGCTCGTAGAGTGGATGAGAGAGTATCTCCGCCTTGTGCCTAGCATTCTGCCATCTCTCCGCCTCCTTCTTCTCGCCTATCATCGACTCCTCTCCGCCGTTGATGTCGTCGATGACGTCACCTGAGGCGGCGTTGTTGTTGTTGCTGGCGGCGCCACGTTGGAGGAAGGAGGAGGATCGGGAGAGCCACTGGTTAGCGGCGGCGGAGGAAGGAGAATCGGAGCTTGTAGCGGCGGCGGTGTGGAGGTTAAGGAAATTGTTGTCGGAGCGGAGGAGCCAATTAGGCGGTGCGGATTCGTGGAAATGTTGCTGCTGCGGCGGAGGAGGAGGAGGAGGCTCGTGTTGTTGGTCGGTGAAGTGATTGAAATGATTGTGATGAAACGCCATCGTTTTCTTTGTGTTTTGAATCTCTTGTCTCGGAGAGGGAAAGATGGAGAAAGAGAAGATGAATTCTCAGCTTCGACGATGTTTTTTTTGGTTTGGTACAACTGTACAAGTGGTAATGAAAAATAAGGGTTTGTGTATATAATGTATGTGTTTAAATGTTTGAATTTTATGTGTGTGCAGAGAGTTTTAGACCAAAAAGATCAAGACGGACAAAAGACGATTTATTCCTGAATCTGTTCTTTTTTTTTTTCTTTTTCTAATTATCTACTATTTGCGCGGTATATCATTTACCAATTTTTTAAAAGTGATAATAGTAGTATAGTATGGGATTAGGTCTAACTAGTAACATAATTACATTTACTGTGACAACAAAAAGTTTGATCGTTTAACGAAAAGACGGTAGTAGTTGACGGCAAAAGTATGATAAATTGTTGATAAAAATTACGAAATGACGGTAAAAAGTAAGTACTTCACCTTTGTTTTAGTCATCCGTTCCAAAACGTTTGTTTTTTCTTTCGTGTAGCTAATTTTTTTTTTTGTCACAAAGAAGTTTTTTTATGGTATCTTTATATTTTCGAAGAAGTTAATTAGTTTCTTCAAAAACTCTAATTAACTTCATAATTTTAGTTAAATTCTTTACTATAAAAAAATTATGATTTTTTTTTTGTTTGATTTTCAAGTCAGGAAGTAGTTTTTGAGTTTCATTTCGGTTCTGTCGAATAGAACCCCAGAATCTAAGCAGTTAGATTTACTGAGTTTGTTTGAAATTTGAACACATTCCTATTTTTGGTACAAGTGTTGCAGTGTTTCATTTTGTGTGCTTTTAATGGATATGTGTTACAGGGTTAAAAGTAAATAATTTTCAACAAAATATAAAGCAATAATAAAATACTATCTTCATATTTTTATCTGGTAATGAAAGGTATAATTTGGACCCTAAGCAAGCCAAATTTAGTAGTTGAACCACTAATCAAACTACAAAGATTTTGGCGCTAAGATAATTCATTTGGGTAAAATTTAAACAATAATTTGTTAAAAATCAGTTGTAAACTTGTAATAGGAGAAAATAAAATGAAGAGGAAAGCAATGAGAGAGGGGACCATTAATGACGTCATTACTCTCGGCCAAAAAATATTGGAGGACACGTGTCGCGATAAAGCTTTCCAGTAACTGTGGTCCCTCAAGGAAATGGCATGCGATCAGATAAGAGAATCCAGTCGTACAATCAAATTTACATTATTGTTTCGTAAGAGACCAATAAGTATGTCAAAAAAAAAAGACCAATATGTAATTTATATATCTATATATAAAAAGAACAAATATACAACACAGATTCAAAATTTAGAGAAGTGGGGACCAATATCAGAAAATTGACTTAAGCTCATAGTTGCTGTCTAATCGAAAGTACGACAAATTGAAAAACAAATTAAAATGGAATATAACTTTGGCATTGAACTTATGACTTCTGCTAAACATTTTTTTTTTGGTAAAAACTTATGCTAAAATTATAACATACAGTAAAACATCTATAAATTAATACTCGATAAATTAATAATCACTATAAATTAATAAATTTTGTTGGTCCCAAGTCGGATCAATGTAAAAATTCATCAAATTCGATAAGATAATAAAATAATAATTTTTTTTGAAACCCTTATGTAAATATAGGGTCCCAACAAAACCATAAATTAATAATTATATAAATATATGCAAATATATGTAAATAGAATATTTTAAAATGTGACCAATGTGTTTATTTTTATTTAAAGTTGAAATCGCATTGGCTCTCATCTCTCTAATTATTATATCAGTAGTTCTTATTGCTGTTTTACTATATACATTCAAAATTTATGATGATTTTTTGATGTGATAATTGATTTTCTTACCTGTAAATATTTTTAAATGTATTATATTGTTATCTTCAATTTTATCATCAATAATACTGATAGTAGCCATGATTTTTTTTATAAATTTTAAACTTATGAACATGTATATTTTTATACGGACAATTCAATATGGTGTTAAAAACTATTTTAATTGCGATAGTTATTAGTGTTGATCATAATTTATATTATGAGATTTGTTAAAATTTAAAATATAAGATTATTCCAAAGCAATTTTTAGAAAATTATATGAGGAAAGCAAATTTTCTCTATAAATTAATAATATAGATAAATTAATATCACGATAAAATAAATAAAATATCATGGTCCCAACATTATTAATTTATAGAGGTTTAAATGTATATATATATATATATATATGTGAAATCAAAATTTCTCAATAGCATAATTATGTTTATGAATTGTAGAAAATTACATTTACATTATTTGTATTTAAATTTGATTACGAAGCATTGAAAATATAAACAAATCAAGAGATGAGATTAGTCATCAAATTATTCATTGCGAAAGAACAGTCAACTTCCAATGAACACAAACGTTAGAAGTCTGTTAGAACTGATTTTTTAAAGATATAATGAAAGAAAAAGTCGCCAATAGCCACATGATAGTACTGAGTAAACAAATCTGCATTATCTAAGTTATGAAATAAAATAGCCATCGATGTGTTATACTTGCAAAAACAATTCGTACTTGCAAATAAAATAGCTCCATCACTTGGACTAGTCGCAATCTCTCTACAGCCACTCCTCTCTCTACCTTGCTAAAGATATTTTAAATCCAACACTTTGAGTCTTTGATCGAAGTTTATGTCTCTTGCTTGTATATCAAACTCTTGGTTTCCTCTGTTTAGCTAAGGTGAGGTCAAAACATTTTCTGTAAAGTTATTTATTTTGCAAATTCTATCTAACTGTTAAAAAGAGTTGGCGTTAATATAAAACTAGTAACTAGTGGACAAATAATACTGTAAAAAAAAAACTATCCAATGATGAGTGGTTTTATCGAAAGTTGGTAGCCATTTGACCGCTTCCAAGATTTGGCATTAATATATTTTTGTAACTTTATCTCTTGCGTGCGATACACGCGAGAGCCGATGAATGAGACTAAACCACACATAAAAAACCAAAATATCCAAACAGTGAGGTGAGTGATGGTTGTTAATAAAGGATTAAAGATTAAATAGTTAAAGACATGTGTCGAGAAAAAAGTCCGGTGTGATAAGGTCTACGTTTCGTGTGGAATCAGCTAACATGATTGGACAAAGGGAGTCACATTATCGATCATAGTCGTTCATTTCACAACCACTCTTATCCCCACACGGTTCGACTAATTAGTAATTACTCCTCATTAATAGTATTTTCTCCTTTTTTAACTCACAATCTTAACGGTTCGACTAATTAGTAATTACTCCTCATTAATAGTAATTTTTCCTTTTTTAACTCACAATCTAACAAACAAAAAAAATTCATCATTGTCTTCTTCGCTTCGTGATTATAAATTTTAACTATTGTCTATTGAGATGTCTAAAATATACAACAAATAAATTCGGTTTAAACCATCTACATATAACATTGTAGATAAATAAAACTCTTTCAGTAAATACTATTTGTGGTGACAATCCTGACGATATAAAAAGATTTGATAGACAAGGCATACTTTCGACAAAAAAAAAAAAAATAGACAAGGCATACTATCCTGATCGATATAATAAGATGTCAATAGTATTTAGAAAGACTTCTAAACAAATTATACAATTTTTATGATATAGTCTATTTAAAAAGAAAAAGAAAATGTGTGTATTCTGTTAAAATCTTATGGTATTTAATTATTCATAACATTTATTTTTAAAAAAAATTAACTTTAGATGGTATAATCTAAAAATTCTTACATCTACAATCTAAAATCTGAAAATTACATCTACATCCACAACAAATATAAAAAACATGATTCAATCCTCCATTTTTAAAAAATTTACAGTACGAAACAAATTATTCACAATTTTGTTTATGTGGTTAGCCCAATAGATCTTGATTTTCCACAACATGTAATGTGACCAGTAAATCTTGAACTCGGATATGTGTTGAAGTTTTGCACCTCGAGAATCAGATGACAGATTTTGAACGACCATCACCGATTATTAATTCACATCTACCTTAACAATCCTTGAAGTTTGCTTGAAGTTGGATTTGGACCTACTTATATTTAATGTCTCGGACCAAGATAAGAGTAGGGTGGCACGGTAGTACAGACTATAGAATCTTAATGAGAGACTTATGTTGTCTACTTAAGCGACAGAAACAAAATCAGTAATTAATTAATTTAGTAAATGACAATTGGGGTTGTAACAAAAGTCACATGTCTATCTTTTCTTGTTTTTGTTTGTTTATTTTAATATTTTCAAGTCTATATATGATCTACATTAACCAAACAAAAACTCTATGAATTTTTATATTGAAACACTATCAGACAAAAAGAGTAGTTTCAACAAGGTTCTGGTATCTAACTAACAATATTTCCAATTAAATAAACAATAAATTATACGGAGCATATGATCAAATTTATAATATATAGACATTAGCCTATAAACAGAGATGTATGTGATGAACATAGAGATTGTATTTGATTGCTGGTGATATGTCAACGATCACCATTTAATTGTATTTTTCGAGCACAAGACAAAAAAAAAACGTCATCTCTGAAAATAAACATAATCAACTATGGTGGATTTTTTTCCCAGCAATAATATCAACACTTTGAAAAGTTAAAACCAGTAAAAACCTAAGAATAGTATTTAATTTTGAAATTCGAATCTACGTTTTTACCATCTTCTTTTTGACATCACGTTTTTACCTTTTAAATTTGAGAGTTATAAAAACATTATGGGTTAAAAAGCATAAATACTTTATTATATTATAAAGTGGAGTAGAGAAAGAACATAGGAAGCTTTATGTCAGGTTTATGGATGAAAATGATGGATCGCAAAGGATGTTTTACAACGCTGCCAGAGTTGTTCCTTCGGCCACTTACATTTTATTTATTTGATTATTATTCATAATTCACACTATATAGCATATAAGATTAATTCTAATTCTCCTTAAACAATTCCACTGGATGGAAAACAAAATTACCAGAGAGATTTATCTAAATCGGGTAGATGAAATAAATAAGAAGCACTGAGTTATTTTTTTTTTTGGTTAAACTTTTTGATCACACTCACAACAAAAACCACAAAGATCTCATTGATTGTTCGAAAAAAAAAAAACTATACGAGTGTGTGGCATTAATTCATTGCCCAAAAGCATACGTCGATCACGACAAAGATCATTGTTATCACACTAAAGTCACACACACATGACACACTGTCACACACACACACATATACATATATATATATATATATGTATATATACATGGCCGACTATTAAATTGATATTTTTCATTAATGGAATAGCTCCTTTTCTTTCTATTATATATATAATGGATTCTAATTTTAATGAAATAAAGACAAGCATAATTATAATACATACACAAGCGACCACAAATGTTTTCCGATTGAGTTCCGGTTGTGTCATAATCATCATAACGTTCATAACACATTTTGTTGATTACATATACGTGTTTGTTAGTTAATGATTTAGAAACTTCTGTCTAAGCGTATTGATCAAAACCTTATTATAAATTTATAATATGATATCTGCCGCAACAAAATCGCAAAAGAAAAATAGAAAGAAAGAACCGTAGGCCTAAACCTCCATGATTTAAAAGGAATCTAAATGGTCATATCAAATAATAGAGAAAGCAAGGAAACGGTTGAAACGATCCAACCAAAAAAAGAGAAGATAGAAATGTGTTAAACTTCGAAGTAGACAAAATGGAGAAAAAGAAGAGTAATTTGGTCCCGCGTAAAAGAGAGAGAAAGAGAGGGGTTATCCACATTGTTGAAAAAGTCTTTGAGTTCTTCTTCTTACTCAAATTCTTTTTACTATTTCCCCATAATGTTAAAATATTTCATAATTTGATTTTCTGTAACCAAGTAGTGATGGGCCCTATGTTCTAGTAAACTAGTTATGTATGTTCTCTCACGATATTAAGTCTTATACGATTTAAAATACAAATTTTAAGTTTTAGTTATCTAAATGATATTTTAAATTAAACCTGTTGTTCTTTCATAATTTCATGTTAAAACAAGATAGGCGTAGTTGTCTTCATCTCTCATCAACCCACAAAGTTAGGCTTTGTTCACTTCCCAAATTGGACCACAGACGCACAAAAAAAAAAAGAAGAAGCATTTTTGAAATGAAATTAAATTCTGTAATGGACCACTTCTCCACTCTTCTGCGTTCATCTTCAATGCTTCTCTGTGTTGTCCATATCTCTCCACATTGTTTGCTTACTTTTAGTTATGCATTTGACATCTATTTGTGGAATCTTAGGCCAGTCTGAAATAGCATCTAGTCTATCTCTTTCTATTTTCTTGTTTCATTACCATCCGAATCCAATGCGACTCAACTTGTACTCAGAATGTTGTAAGTATGTAAAGAATATTTACGAGGCAACATTTTTATTTGGTGTACTATCTTGCTTCCCTGGATTCAGGAGGTAAAAAAACCAAATATATTGCAAGCTCAAACTTTTGAATCCTAAGCATTATAAGTTTTCATTGGTTAATATACCGACTCACATTTTTACTCATTTCGCCACCCAATTAAATAATGCACCAAATTTACTTAGTTATGATTTCAAATTAATATAAAAAACCGAAAAAGCTAAGGGATTAAGCACGACTTATGCTGATTGTGACAAAATAAAGGTAATTAATTTACCTTTATTTTGTAATTCCTAAATCGTTTGAATTAGTAAGGAGTGCAGAGGGTTTACTTTGATAAGAAAGTAGGATGTCTCTTTCGAAGGCATCAAGAAGTGAATACAACAGAATTAGAGAAAAAAAAGAGTAGAAACTATTGTGATGTATTAGGCTATTCATGGCCCATATATTAATCCTTTGGGCCGTTCTATTTGCCACGTCTAAGTTCCACAAAACACTCGAGGCTAGATCAGAAAAAGCAAACGAAACGGTCCTGTAAAAGCCACGTGGCGACGGTACAGCCGGTTTGGCTTAATCGCTACGTTTATAACCGGCCGTGTCTTTCATTGATGGACTTTAGTATCAGATGAACGGTGACTGTTACGATCTCAATCTAAATATTTCAATTCTAAACTGAAAGGTAATAAGTAAACCTAACACTTCACAATAATAATTGTTCTTGAATTTTCTTGTCATTCCTCATAATTCACACAATAAAGAGTTATTAACGTATTTGTAACGTTACGATGACCAGAATTTCAAGTATATGTCATTGACGACAACATTTAGCCTAATTAACGATAATCATGACTTGATATGAAATAAATTCGGTAAAAACTATCACACTAACTAGAAGAAGAGTCTCAACTACCAATTGTCGCAGATATAACCTTATTAATTTTGAGATGAAAAGAAGCTAATATAAGTTGTAAGAAAAAACAAGAGCAATAAAAAAGAAGGAATTATGATGATATTATCATATATCATCGGATGATCATAGGGTAGTTAGAACAATGGGAACCAAATGTTGCTACCTCGAGTAGAACCAGAGAGCATCTCTATCAGATCCATTTCTCTTCTTTCACTACCAGAGTTAGCCTGGGCCGCAAGAAACCCGTTTTCGCCGCCTTGCTCTGTGTTGTTGGTCGACAAAAAAGAAGATGAAGTAGACGACGCCGGACCGTTCAACAAATCAGATAAGTAGATATCAGACGCGAGGTGGGACGTATTTGCAGCATCTTTGACCATTGTTCCATTATCAGCTCCAACAGTATTGTTGTTCAAGTTAGGTTTAGGGTTAGGGCTATTGATCATGAACCCAGAGGAAGAAGACTGTGAAATCTGATCCAGACCTTGGCTCAAATCGATGTTCTCTAGAGAAATTGAGTGGGTTGCAAACATCTTTTTCAGGAAAAGAAGCTCTTCGTCATAAGGATCATCCAGAAGCGACGATGTAGAGTCTCCATCCACATCGGAATCAAAGTGAACAAGGTTCGAAGTAGCAAGAACATTATTACCACCAGTTGTGATGATGTTCTCACCATTGTCCTTTTCATTATTCTCGATGCTTCTGATATAGTCTTGGAGAACGCATGGCCTTTTAGCTGATGGAGAGAGATCATCCATATCGCATTCATCACCATCACCCGCGTTTTTTGAACGCTTGTATTTGCGTTTTGAGTTTTGGCGACGTTTGGTCGCATTCCAATGGTTCTTGATAGAGTTTTCGGTTCGTCCTTGAATAAGTTTAGCGATTTCTGCCCACTTATTCCCGATCCTGGTGTGTGCTTCCACAAGAACCCTTTCTTCTTCTTCGCTCCAACTATCTTTCTACAAAACAATTAAACATACATTAATTTATATATATCAAAAGGTTCTCATATAAACTTTAATGAAGATATATCAAAACCTTGATATCGGGACGGAGATGATTATGCCATCTCTCACGACATTGCTTGCCTGCTCTTCCCTCAAGATTCTCCGAGATCATTGTCCATTTCCTCTCCCCATGTTGCGTCACCAGTTTTATCAACTTCCTACACATATATTGTATGTGATGTATATATAAATGTTTGCAATCACAGAATTATAGGTATACATACACTCGCATATAGAAGCAGGAATAGAGATACCTGTCTTCTTCGGCTGTCCATTGCCCTTTAATGAGATACCTGTATGGTCGCTTCTTTGTTATTGCCTTGCAAGTAGTACTCTTTTGATAATCTCTAGTTGCACCTTTAACGATCATATCTCCAATAACGTTTCGGTTTCCGCAAGTAACGGCCACTTTTTTCTCCTTCGTTGGACCAGACATCAGGTTCTCTTTGTTGTCGTTTCTGATACCAATCTCCCTTGTCGTTTTCAAATTCGGTCGTTCTATAGAAAGCTCTTGTTTCTTAGAACACAAGTCATCCTTCTTTTGGCCGTACAAGAATCTCTCGACGGCTGTCAACGGCGGTGCAGCTCCGTGGACGTGGATCTTCTCTTGTATTCTCCGGTCTTCCATGGGAGAAGAAGAAAGAAAAATTAGTGTAGAATAGAGAGGAAAGCCTGGAGCACAAAGGAGGGAGAGAATTGAGCTGGTAATAAGGAGTATGAGAACTTAATGATAGGCTAAATAAATACACACTAGCTAATTACCAATTAAATTCGATTAACTAAATGGACTTTTTGATAACCCTTTTTCTAGTACAAATTTCAAAATAACCCTTCGAAGGGTTATAGAAATATATATATCAACTAAAAAAGATATATAAATCATGTATATATCGATATAAATGTCAAATGCAAACAGAGACAAAACCTTCAGATTGCGTTTGACAAAGTAAACGCAAAAACAAATGTAAAAATTCTGTTAATAAACCAAAACCTAGCTATTTGATCGGAGTACTGCTACAGTTATTCGAAATTTCTGAATTTCGAACCACGTCTCTTTCCACTAATCAAATTAAACTAGTACTCCATCCGTTTCACAAAAAGTGTCGTTTTAAGGTTTTATTTTTGTTTCACAAAGAGTGTCGTTTTATATTTTCAATGCAAAATTTAAACAATATTCCAGTTTTAACTCTATTAATTTAATGTATTTATTAGATAAAAACAAATTATTTAATGTATTAATAAGAGACAAAGTTATACTTTTAATATTTTTTGTAATATGTGTGAAAAATGTCAAAATGACATTTTTTATGAAACGGAGGAAGTAGTATAGTAAGAAAAAAAAATAGCGGAAATAATTTTTTTCTTCTTTTGTTAGAGTGGCGGGAATAATTAGTGAGTTACTCTCACAGGTTAATTGTTGAATGGGAAATGTTGTAAGTATGTAACCGACGAAGTTATATAAATGGAAAGACAATTAATGATAAGTTTACGTATGCAATAAATTAGTTAGTTGACTGCAATTATTTGGAAGGATAAAATTTGGGAGGAGTTTTAGTCCTAATAAATTAAAAATGTTATTTAAAAAATAATAATCTTTAAGTTGAAAACTATAAATCATATTTTGACCACTAAATATAGTTTACTGATTTGTGTTAGTAGTGTTGTTGTCACACCACTCAGATTAGAGTTCACGTAAAATATTTGATGAACAAAAATAACAATAACTTTACAACATAATTATAAAAGAAGAATTTCAATTTCTGTCAATCGATTAATCGATTCAAGTGTCCCAAGATTAAAAAAAAAAGTTAAAGCAGAATTCTAGTTTTCTTTTGAAACCAATATCATAAAAACATTAATTATCACTGTCATAAAAACATTAATTATCACTGAGTGAGATTTCTTTTTTCATTTCAGAATTGGATTTTAGTGGTGATAGAATAAGATAATCTCTTAGATTACTGCCGATTTGGTGTTGGTTTCAGATAATTTGCACTAAAAGTTTTTCATTTTATTTATAATTTTATATCAAGTATTTTCAAGAGCCTGAATAATCCGGAAAGTTTGTTTATGGAATCAGTTTTCTTAATTAACATACCAACTACAGAGTTTTGCTCAGAAATTGATATTGAGAGTCCCATTCTTATTGCTATCACTAAAAACTGGTCATACTGAGCAGAGGGTACAAAACAATTACTTGGAGAAGAGCGAGCTCAGCACTGAGGCCTTAAGATTCCAAAAAGCGTACAGTATATCAATATGGCATATGATGGTCGTAAAGTATTCCAAGATAAAACACAGACACACAAACACATATATATTGGACCCATTACTTTGAAACCAGAACTTAAACTTGATTCTCGTGAAATCAACAAACAGAGCAAAAAGCCCAAACCAACCTGATTTGGTTGGAAGAAACAGATCACAGTGCGCCTCCGGTGACACGGACATGAAAAGGCGGTCCGCGGCAAAAGATTGGTTCGTTTGGAGATGCAGTTCGTGCTCTTGCTCTAAGTACATTGTTCGCATCTTCAATTACTGCCGCTGCTACCATCGTGTACTCTCCGGGAACAAGGAAGTAGAGTGAGAAACGGTGTCTTGTTTCTTGCAGCGGTGCAACTTCCATTGAGATTCCACTAAGAGCACCTGACAAAATAAGTCACATATGCACATGTATTAGCCACTTCCTACATATATCATCTAATACAGTGGAAAAATATCTATATGTTACGCAAATTTCATTACTTAGCGTCATTAACGAGATTGACTACCCGAGGTTGCAAATTTCATGTTTTATGCAGCGAAACCAACAGAAAAAACAAAAATTTACCAGCCCATAGGACAGTGGCATCAGCTCCATCAGCGCAGTTCTGCCCAGCTACATCTCTGCAAGTAACACTTAGATTCAGCTTGATTGCTTCGCTTGTGTTATTGCGGACCAGAACCTCCATAGGAGTTACTTCATGAGACAGAACTGATCCCTTTGACGATGGGGACTGAGTCTTTGTCTCAGAGTCTGTCTCCAGACCGTTTCTGACCAGTCTGAAACCAAATGTTAGCGGATCTGGGAGCAAAACATCCATCACGGTCGTCTGGAGTGCTGTCTGAATTGCATCCTTTATGTCCAGTTCTCCTGAGCTGTTCCTTCCCGATTGCCACCGGACTTTTATCTTAGAAATGAGATTCTTTATCAATGCATTTATCTCAGCTTTCGTGTTCTTCTCTGAGAAGCTCGGATGTCTACTACTCGAAGGGCTACCAGGCGGAGGGTCCTTTGTGAAGAATGAACCGTCAAGAACCGGTAGCTTGAAATGCTCCAATGGAATTAATACCCTAGCAGAATAGTCTCGGTCGATTCTTGTTTTTGGGTACTCGTACTCAGGGGAATCCTGAACTGGTGAAGAATCAACTTCCTTGGCGGGATTTTCCAGCTGAACGAAGACGCTGATTTCAAAAACAACGTCTGTTGGGTTAGATAACTCGAGTTCAAGAAATCGAAGGCCCCAGCTTCCTCTAAAGGGATTGATCTTGACAAGTCTGTCTGTATTGCTCTCTGTTTCAATGTCGTCATCCCGAAGGTTGTCACTCACATGGGCAGGGATTTCCATAGAAAGCAAACGAGCTTTCACAAAAGATAAACCTTGTAAAACACAAATTTGTAAGGGAACAACAAGACGTCTTCCCGGTGGCACAACAGATTCTTTTTCCTGGGAATCCCCATTGTTCGACAACGGTCCTGCAAAAAACATGAATACAAAAATGCTTAGAATTTAGTCACCGTGAGGCAATATGAAACAC
Source organism: Eutrema salsugineum (assembly GCF_000478725.1). Taxonomy (NCBI): domain Eukaryota; kingdom Viridiplantae; phylum Streptophyta; class Magnoliopsida; order Brassicales; family Brassicaceae; genus Eutrema; species Eutrema salsugineum. Next base: position 3,559,383 of record NW_006256829.1, on the reverse strand, counting down.
TGCAAAAGTAAGATACATCACAAACACACGTCAATGAAGATATCTGTACCTGCATAGTGAATAAGCAATGAAGGGCTGGTTCCATCTTTTGGTCTTCCTGCGTTACCCACAGCGCTCCTGCCACTGCCAACAGCATTGTCCGAATCCGTTGGTCCCACATGCCAAGCTTTTAAAGTCACAGGCAGAGTCACTTGTGCCCCGGGTTTCAAGGGAAGAGCAGATTGTAAAGCTCCATCCAGTATAGAGATAACAGCATCCTGATTCTTTCCAGAGAGCGAGACATGTGCCTGTTCTATTGGAACTGTGCCAGCATTTGCAAAATTAATACACACCTCACGAATTTCACCTTCATACAGAATAATTGCACCATCACCACCAACAACATTAGCCACAAGGAGAGGCAATGGCGGTACAACTGAAATGTTAGGAACAAAAACATGACGTAGCTTTGCAGATCCACAGGATCTGAAAGGGTCAGAAAATACGAGTCCTTGTGCTGCTCCAAGAAGCAGATTGTCAACATCCCTGAAAATATGTTCAGTGATTACGCCAAAACAGTGAACTGTGCAGCCTGGTATTGTCACTGGTCCTACTGCTGTTGGAATACCAGATAACGTGATCACCTTTGCGGAGTTAGGGGGAATGTCCACACTGACAGGAAAAGCATCAAAGTTTCTTGAGTGAGCTGAGAGATAAATACTATCAACCCTTAAATCGAAGCAACAAGGATTTGCTAACTCCACTAAGACTTGAACTGGTTCACCGACCACCCAAATCAATTCCTGTTTGCTACTTTCATTTGCATCTCCTTTGCTGAAAGGAGTATAGATAAATGGCCCAGAAGGAGCAGATCCTGTCCACCAATCTTCTCTTGCTGGATTGCGTTTTACGATGTCCACCTGGGAGGAATGGAGTGGGAAAGAGAATAACCTGAAATTTCATTAAATTAAAAATCTCAGAGCGAACTAGAAAATAAAATTTGCCAAAACATACCAGTTTTGGAAGAGTCAGCTACGAAGCAAACATGGAACAAGATCTTGCAATACAAACACACATCGGACATATATGAAGCTAAGAGGTGGATGAACAGTGATTATTCGTCTGATCATTTTGCTTTACTTGGCGTGTGAAGAAATTTGAGGAACTTTGCGATGATCAAGTTGCGTTAGATCATAATGGTAAGAGAGTGCACAAGGCAAAACATCCCTGAAAGCAAAACGGTTGACTGCTGATAAATACCTTACAAATGGCAAGGCAGGGTCAGCACAGCGAGTTCCGGAAGGCAATCTATCCGCTGAATTTGCAAGGGAATTAGCAAGTCCATTTTGACCTGAAGGTGTAATTAGAGGATAATGCCACCTCAAAAGCCTTGCTGCAGCGCTCCATGCAGCAAGGGGATCTCCAGCGCGAACAGCAGATAGGAGTATCTCCCTAAGTACAACCATCTGCAAAGTGCTCCACTGGGACTCGAACATGGAGACAATGGAATGATGATGCATTTTACCAGCATCAGGTTGACGCAATCCAGTTTCCTTTACCAACATACAGAGGAGAAATATAATAAATAAACTAACCACCAAAGCATAAGACGCGGAGAAGCACCAAGATTATGAACGGTGATGATACCAAAAAAAATCCTTGGGCAAACCAAATTTATGAAGAAGGCTTAATCAACCACAAGAGAAGAAAAATAGTTGCTGTGCTGTCAAACTCACATTGTTAACAGAAACTTTGGACACGGATGCTCTACTTTGGATTCTATATGCATCAGTTGTCATAGAGAGAACTTGCATGGCACTGATAGCAGCCAATCGATTGTCTTGCTGCAAATACAATTGGGCGACCTGCCGACAGAAGAAGGCTGCTTTCCGTTGATAACCAAGTACTCCAAATAAACGTGCTACTTCAACGTATAATATAAGCCTATCACTGGCGTCAATTAAAGACTTGGCACCATCGGCAGCATTGGTTAATAGATCTACTACTTCCTTAGCAAGTTCTCTCCTGTGCAACCCATAAAAATGCCATTCTAAGAAATATTAAAATCAGATAAAAAAAGGAAATAAATTTAACCAGAAGGTAAAAAAAAAATTTACAAGCTGCCCACAACTAGAGATCATCATTTAATACTAAACGGACAACTCATGTATTTTAGCTTTTTCAAAACGTAATAAATTTTCATTTCACAGCTTACATAATCATCAACCACAAAAGGTTAGAGCGATCACTAATAACCCCACGATAATTAGCAACCTTAAACATAAGCAGCATACTAAAGGCAAAAAGGAAACTACACCACGATAATTCAAATAGAGAGCATACAATGATACCTGCAAAGGAATCTGGCCAGTTTAAGGGTAGCCTCGAGTTCAAAGCTTAGGGGAGAAACTCTGCAAGGAAAATAATTGATTGCTATTTTGCAGTAATAAATTTCTTGAAGAAGAGTGTTAAATAGGCAACGCGCTGAATTTACCTCTGAGCAATTTCTTGAATAAATGACTTTCTGTAGTGTAAGATAACATTAGTGTATCGATATCTAACTTCATCTTCTAAAGCCACATCCCGTTGGCCCATCCGATCAACCTAATAATAAGAAAATAGAAAACTGATGATTTTAAACTAAAAATAAAGAGAAACAGGAAAGCACATTTACTATCCAGTGTTTTGAGCTAAAATCCTGTGAAAAATGTAAGAACACTGCATAAGACTTTTATTTGCATAAAGCCTTACCAGCAAGGCACAAACACTGCCTTCCAAGGCACCCGCATACCAGAAGTAATCTCCTGTTAATCTGGCCAGTTCTAAAGCAGTAGAGTAGTGAGCATTAGCATCAACAGGTGAACCAGCCAACAAGGAATAATCTCCAATAGTTTTTTGAGCACGTCCCAGCCTACGCTTTTTGGCCTTGATAACCTACATTACACTAAAACTAATGAGCCTAGATGACTATGGTAATAAGTTATAAGGTTCCACAGGAAGAAATGAACCGTAGACTAATTTATAGGACACCTAGACATAAACCTCCTCTGAGTTGAGACTAGCTTGGGAATCCAAAGGCGTCTTCAAAATTGTGCCTGCAGATTCTGCCTGAAGAACCCACTTCTCAAATTCCATTAACAAAGAAGCAGCAATGTCTTGCATCATTGTTTGTAAATGAAACTCCTGAGTTTGCTTGTCAGATGGAGGAAACAGAATCAAATTTTCACCTTTCTTGTCTCCATCTTCAAGCTGCAAAAGTCAGTTCATTGATCACAGAATCGTCAATTAAACACATCCAAAAAAGGAACTTATCACCATATCAAGAACAGAAATTACTGATTTAGAAACCATACTAGGTAGTACATAAACATCACTATCAACTATAGTGCATCTACTTCCAAACGAAGAAAAATCAGAAAAGAAAAGACCACAAGCTAGCTAGCTCCATCCTCAACGAGCTAAGATGCGATAAGTAGCATCGAAATTCAGAAAACGAAGTGGAAACTGATATACTCACTTGCGAATCGCCAGGGCAGAACGCGAAGCAGCGCCGGACAAGAGCCGAGGAATAGCTCTTACAAGCGACATTGAAACTTTCGGTGACGGAAATGAGATCAGGCGACGAAGGGCAGTGGCAAAGGCCGATCACGGCGAGAATCTTCCGGTTAGACTGGAAATCCTCCCAGGGACTCGGTGGGGAACCACCAAGCACAAACTTGAACCGGAGAGAGCCGGAATCCCACGGCTGATTCGTGAACGGAGACTTCTGGTGCTCAGTGTAGAAGGAGCTGATAGCCGAGAGCGCGATCGTGTGGTGACGGAGCAGCATCGAGTGGTAGTCCTGGAGAAGCGCCGGCGGGATAGTGCCGATCGGGAGGACGGCGATCCGGATGATCGACAAGGTCTCGATGCTGACGTCCGGTTCCATGGCGGGATCAGAAGAGAGGTGAAGCCAAGGAGGATCTTTCGGTGAGTGTGAGTGCACCGGATCTGGGGGAGACGGGAACGAGAAAGGCGAGAGAACGTGGTAATGTTTGGATACGAGTTTTAACTTGTTCTTAAAATTAACTATACGATTAGTGGGGTCAGGCTATTCATATAACCAAACAACCTGGTAAAATTCGCGATTTACGACTAATATACTATTAGCGAAATAGAGACAAATTGAAAAAGTTTTGAAATCTCTTCCGACTTCAAAGCGGAGCTCGCGCAATTTGATCACTGCGAAAGCTAAGCAGCTTCGATCCAGTTATGGCGTCACCGACTATACAGAGCTTCGAGTATGAGGAGATGCCCACTGTTACGGCTTCCCCTTCACGTCGTGTACAAGAACTTTTAGCTTTGTGCTCCAGTGTAAGCTTCTCAACTTCTTCTCCTCGCTTCGGGTTGTGTACTTACTGTTAATTTTTTTTCTAAGTGCTTCGAGGCCGATGGAATACTTTTCAGCCTCGTGATTTTTGGAGTGCGATTGATATAATTTCCGCTACTCGGGCATGGTTTCGATTATCGAACTCGAGGTTTATGTATTGATTGGGGTTTATTTTGTTACTTTTCTACCACTTTCTGTTGAATGGATGCTTAAGGTTTCGAAAATAGTTTGAGAAATTTTTTGGTTCATAGATGGTTATAGTATATTAGTATTGTGCTTTGCAACTTCATGACTCTTGTTTCCTATTCACTTTGAATTTATTTTGAAGTTATTGTCGTTTGATTTTTTTTCTTTTTTTCAGTCAATTGAAATTGGAGGATCTCAAGACTTGGAGAGCTTGGTGACGGATCTTGTCAACTGTCTGAATTCTTTGTCCGAGAACGTAGCTTCGGATGCTAGCGATGAACTGGAGAATGATGTTATTCAAGTTCTAGCTGAAATTCTAAAGTTTGTATCATCTCCTCAATTGGATCAGGTACTTTTTCAGCTCTTAAACACTTTGACAGCCAAAAAGATTACTTCACAAGTTTGGATTCAACTTCCCCAACTCATTGTGTTACAGGATGTGATAGATGCACTGTCATTTGAATTGCCAAAAGTAATTTCCAAGTTTGCAGACGTATCAAGCAGATGCCTAGAATTAGTTGAGGAAATCGTCGATCGATTTGTGGAAGCATGCAGTCCACGGGACATGCTTTCAATTCTTTGTGAGGTATTAGATCTGGAATTGAATTCTGATCAGGCTAGTTATGGCAGTAATATACTAGTATTAAGTTGCTTTTCCGTACTTGGTATTTGGAATAAGAAGATTACAAGTTCTTGTAATGGTTGAGTGTTTTGTCAATTTGATGGCCTTGTGAATCTGAATGACCAGGCACTTGATGCTGCGCGGTGCTTTCTTTCACCCTCCAGTTGTTCTACTCCTTTATTACATGGGCTCTCTAAAGGTATAAACTGAAGATTTTTGGTTTTCGAAATATTTATATTTTCTTAAAATGTAAAAGTGAATTTATCTCCGCACCTGCAATTTTAGTAATGCTCTTTCTTCTTGTATAACTATTACACATTGGATGTCTCATAACCCTTCCTGGTACAAAAGTATGAAGTTTCCGAGATTCTTTTGATTTGAATTCCTAAGTATTAGTTATTTTTACTGAGATCATCCACCCAAACTTTAGCTTTGAAAAGTTACTTTCAAATTTCCTGGTTCAGTTTTTATTTCGGTTCAGAGGCGTCACTACGAACAACTAAAAGTAGCAGTGCCAGTTGTCCTGAACGCCTTGAAGGACATTTCATTGGAAACAGACGTGCAAGTTGAACATCTATTAGATGAAGCTCTACGCATTGCCATATCAATTCGAGATGTTTCTTCAAAACTGGTCTGTAGTGTGAAAAGTTGTCAATTGGGATTCCGATTCCCCAATAAGTTGCCTGTTTTGATCTCTTTTCTTTGTTTTACAGAAGAATGAAGAAGGCACAAAAGTCCGATGTTTACTTGGTCTCTATGTGATACAGATAACGGTTTGTCCTTAATTTGAGCTTTGTTTCTGTATCTCCTGGAACTTTGCTGATTTTGTTCGTCAGTACCTATGAATTGGTCTGATTTTGCAGGCTATTCTTTCAGTTAGCATCAGAGACAAAGTGGCCTCTTGTGTTCCATTGGTGGTGCAGTTAAAACCTTTCTTGATATACTGTGGTTTAACACATCTTGGTTTAATCACGGGGAACGACACTGAAAAGTTAATGAGCGCGGTTGCTGGAGGTTGATCTCATTGCTCAAATAATCACTACTTCCTAAATTCTCAACTCCATCAATCCTTAACATGTACCCTTTCTCGTTCAGAAAAATAATTAGTCTCACGGTTGTAATATGAACAGATGATGATGATGATTTCATCAGCTTTTTCCCTGACATCAAGTTGGGTGCGTCACTTTTATTCATCTGGGCGAAACTCTCACCGGAGGTTGCTGATGCGGCTTTAAGGAATGATGTAGATGAGCTTCGAAGCAATCCAGTGAAAAGGTGGCAAGCTTATGGGATGTTGAAATATATACTCTCTTCTGGAGATCTGCTATGGGAATTCAAAAGACACACTATCGAGTTTTTGCTTGACATAACAAAAGGACCTTCATCTCAAAGCAACGATGAGCAAATAGATTGCTCGCAGTACACACCGAGCATCTACGCTGCTTTACAGGCATAATATTCTTTTCCTAAATCTTTACACCGTTCATGTCTACCTGCATTCTAAGTGTCTCATTTCTTTCTTCCAGGCTGTTATATTAGTGATCGTGTATGCCCCAGACGCAGGTCTGAGGATGAAGACATTTGAGGCACTGAAGAGGGTAAATAAACCTTGACTTAATCATTTTGCGGAAAACTGATTTGACAGATGCAGAAATTGATACTATAAGACGCATGAATCCACCAAAAAACAACGCAAACCTTCAAATGGCCTATGTTTCCTTAAAGATCGTTTTTCGTATTTTGAACTGAATTTGTTTCTTTAGATCTAAAGTAGTCTTTGAAGTTTTTAAATAGAAACATAATTTGACAAAATTTTCAACTTGTGCTGAATATCCTTTAAGTAGAAGAGGTGTTAGCCAACTTTGACCCACAGTGACTACCTTCAGTCCATATGCCCATGCCCTCTTTTTCTTTCTTTCCATTTGCATTGTAAAAAAGTATTTTCTCGTTCAGAACTTTAGCTATCTATTCGGCTTGATTAAAAATTTAGGTATAGATGATTATATGCCTCGTCTTACAATTTTTTTGGTGCTGTTTGATTAGATTCTTTCTGATATCCCAGCTCCTCAGAGGTTTGACGTTTTAAGAGCCCTTGTCACAAATTCCCAGTCTCCCTCGATGGTTAGTATTTTCATATTCCTTTGAGCTTTATGATGAATAGTAAAGCATGTAACACTTCTCAGAGATGATGATTTTTTAGCATGTCTTCAGTAGTCTTACTGTGCAACTACTGTTTAAAGTACAAGTCGAGCTATTGTTTTTGGTGTAATAGCTACTGTATTTTCTTAAGAAAACGGTATCTCATTTCAACTAATATTGTTTTGCCAAATCAACCAGACAGCGATCCTTCTGGATCTAGTTAAATACAACATGAGCAGAAGCAGCTTGGAAGCTACAGATTGTGCGACTGCTGATACTCATGTTATTGAGCTAGTGGAGTTGGTCTTAAAGCCTCCACAGGGGGGTCCTCCACTCCTTCCGGACCAGAGTGATGCGGTGATTTGTTCATATCTAAATCACTTCTCTTTAATAAATTATTTTGGTTCTCTCTTGTATGCATCATATAAGCACTGTAGATGATAAGGGCTAAGATGATTGATGTTAAAACCACATTTGTGTAACAAAAAAGTCTTGTGTGATATTTGTCCAGGTTTCGGCAGCACTGAACCTCTACAGGTTTGCATTGATATATGAATCGAGAGGTAAAAGTCTTAACTCAAAAAATTTCTTCTTGAATTGTATTTTGCTGTATCTCATTTCATTTCAAGTAATTGGACGATACCCGATTCTTTAAACTGTTTCGATTTAGTATTTGAAAATTCTTTGATTGCTAAATTATTGATACCCGATTATTTAAACTGTTTCCTATTTCAAGTATCCACACATACAAATGACATTTTTGAAGCTCTTCTCTATATGAAGTTTGCCTGTAGAAGTCGTAGTGTGTATGTGTGTCTATATTTGCGCGTGTAATCTAATGTAAAGGATAAGACATCTCATCTCTGTTGGTCGTGTTGTTGTTTTCTGACTGGACAAAATCATAGCAGGTGAAGCAGGTAAAGAGAGAAGCAGAGAAGGCAGTGAGGTTTTGTCAAAGAAGAATCTGGAGAAAGCCTATAAGGAATGGCTTATGCCTCTTCGAAATGTTTTGAGCTGCAGCATCGCCAACCTCGAAGGGGATCACGGCGACGAATCTTCACTCGAGGTTGTATGCCATCTTAGCCGAATTGAATCGGTTCTATATCGATGCATCGAGCTCGTGGAAGAAAAGTTGAAAAGCCACTAATTCTGTCATTTGCCTGCAACTTTTGTTATAACAAATTTAATCTTGGCACTTTGCTTGTAATTTCATTTATTTCCATATTATTAAAGAAGGGGATGCAAAAAATCTTTGTCTTTCTAACTTTCATCTTGCAAAAGAGTTTAGTGTTGTGTATTTGTCAAGATCCAAGCCGAAGATTTACTATTCAGAGGCCAGTGATTGGTTTGACTTTAGGTTCAGCTTATTCTTACACTTGCATACAAAGTCTTTACATGTGGAGAAAAATAATGGTTAAGGTTATCATTTTGGGATGGCATCATATTCAGATCTGGAACTAGGAAACTGGTCTCAGAGTCTTGATAAGGATGAGGTTGGCCGTGAATCTGGTGCGTAACCTTTGTTCTCTTTAACTTCTCATCCTCCCTGAACGTGGATCCAAATCTAACCTCCTGTTTTGATCACATAAACGTAAGAAAAGTTAAGAACTTGGTATACATAAAAATAGAGTTCATGGGATTCTTCTTTCAAGTTAAAGTCCATGAAGCATAGTGTTCTGTCAGAAACGACATACACATGCTAAAGACCAAAACCCCCATAACCACACACCACCCTTCCAAGCAGATTCATATTTTTTAAATTTAAAATAGGTTCAATTTCCATTAATATTTTTACTAAATGGAACACGAAACGCCAAAAGTATCTCTTTCAAGCATTGAAGTTGAGATTTAGGCTTAGTAAACGGAAATTGAAGTAGGAGCCTCTCACAGGCGACACCAGTGACATGTAACGGCCTAACAACTAACAAAATCTATAAGACACACGGTTGAGGTTGATAACCAAATATTTTTTCCACAGACATATATTTTAATAACCACAGCAAGTGATTAGTTTACATGTGAGGGTTTGCTTAAGAACAAAGCAAGACTGTCTAGTGTTCGTTTATATAATTTATTATTCCTTTAAATAAAAAAACTAACGCAAAACTCCTTATGACACCAACAAACTTCACGTGAGCGTCCTCACGCGAGGTATAAGCCATTGCCGCCACATTTTCCAGACTTTATTAGAAAAAAAAGAAAGATTTTTACGTGCAGCATCAACTCACCTAAGCTAAATGTAGAGTCAGAACACAAATGAACCTAAATGCAAGGAAAGTCGTTTTCCATAATTTAACTAATTGCCCGGAGATCCCATAATAACCAGAATATAACATCCCAAAACTCTTAGCAATTAAAACAACTACATTATATGAAAATACGATTTCTAAAGAGTGCCAATTACCACAGAAAGTAGATTTGACTAGATTTAGATGAGTGTCAAATATATTGAGTTCATCGAATTAGGGAAACTTACACACACGAAAAAAAAAAAGAGAGATAAAAAAGTATACATCTAAAAAGAAAGAAAAAAATCTAAGCAAGCTTTAGGTCAACGTGTATCATTTACTTTCTTGCTCAAAGCGTCAAAACAAAAACAAAAAAGACTTTTGATCCCAAAAAAAAAGACTGATTGGAATTAAACAAAGCAGACAGAGAGAGGAAGCAAAGGTCGTTGCTGCCGTTGGAAAATAATGTCGGAGATTTGAAAGAAGAGGAGGATGTTAGAATTGAAACTTCAACGATTTTTTTTCAAAAGAAATTTGAAAACAGATCAAAACAGATTCCACGGATCATCAGGGAGAGAGGAGAAACGAACCATTGGTTTAGATCCAACGGCCAACGATCCGTTAATCTGGCGACTCGTGGCCTCGTAACCATCGGCGTAGGCGGAGGGAGAAGAAGGACCGCCGCCGGAGCCACCGGGACCGTCGCATCTCGTGAATCGAGACCGTGGCTGCCGAATTCCCCACCGGAGAGCCGACACCGCCGGTTTCGCGAGAAATACAGGCGTGACGTCGGCTTCCTTGAGACTCAGCAGTAGCTCCGCCACAACTCCTCCATCTCTCATAGCTGACTTGGTCCAGTTATCAGCCACCATTTCCACCACTTTTCTGCTTCTCTGATTGACACTTCTACACAGGATGACAAATATTGCAGTCGACACTGCTGCTTTTTTTTTAAGAGGAGAAAGAGAACGAAAATGATCAAAGGGCTAATATAATGATAATTATGAAATGTTGTTATGTACGTCTTTCCTTTTACTTATTGTTATATCCTTTTCTTTTTAATTATTTACATGACTCCATTCTTTTATTTAATAATCCCAATATATGTACCATCTTCTTCTTCTTCTTTTTTTTTTTTCTCTTTCTTTCTAGTGTAGCGGTTCGTAGATCATTTCTTCGTCTTTCACAATTGTATGGTTATGCGGGTTAGATTGTGGTGAACTAACTAACTAACTACCAGATTGGATGGGAATATTAATGTCTAAAAACAAACTCATCCTTCACCTAACATGTTAATAGTAGTTAATTTTTGAAATGGAATAACTACATAGCAACTAATTACGTAATATCATTATATTTCATACCCACCAAGGTCCAATTTTTAAGCCGAATATGTTTTATTGTTACCTGCCAAACCGCAAATCTACCGTATTTTTATATATTTTTGTTATTGTGACATCATCAATTATACCTTGTTTTATACTTAGCACTGTTCACTCGTAAAGTTAATATCATAAATCTAACACGAATTCGTTTGATTTGGAGAAGTTGCATTATGCTAAAGAAAAGTTCGAGTTTATTAGTCGGACCAGGAGTTTAACATGTTAATCATTCTCTCGTAAAGTTTAGTCCTCCAAAAGAGGTTTCTCACTAATAAGAATGGCTAACAGAAGAAAATAGGGAGTTGAATCAAGAATCAGGCTTAGTGATCATGTACATTTTCATATTGGCGCTCTCTGTAAGCTTATAAACCGATCAAAAAAATTCTGCTTAAACCACATTCCAACACCAAATAAGTTTAGGAGTATTCAATCATAAAATCATAATTAATTATTTCATTGGATGCTAAATAAAGGGTGTGTTCGTCATGTTTCATATCGAAATCTAATGTAGTGTAGATCTCGACAAACATACTCTCCAAATACAAAAACCCTTTATGTAGCACATAATACAGAGTGTATTACTGATATACGAGTGAGTATTATCTTTGAAAAAATTATTTCGATAGAGTATTAAATTTAACAGAGTACGTAATTTCGAATTCTACAAAATTATTATTATACTGTCTAACCTTGTAGATCGACGTTCAGTGCTCTCCACATGTGGATTCTATAAACAATTACATATAAACCTGCTTTTTCAGTTTCTTAGATTCTAACAAAAAGGTTATTATTTTTTTTTTTTTTGAAGAATGTAAAATTTATTCATCAAAAAAGTCATTTGTACAATGAATGTTGCTGTGTTTTTAGCTTTTGAGCAAAACAGAGTATTCTAAAAAAAACAGAGCATTAAATAAATGTCCCAATCAACTTCTACTTGCGAACCAGCACACAAGACCATCATCGTATCTGTTACTTCCAGACATTCTGATGGACGAGATGCGGTTGCGGATTCCTTTGTCAATGAATCGAGTGAGAGCAGATGAAGTCGACGGCTGGTCTCCGTGACAGCGCTTATTCCTTTCACGCCAAATGGTGTGCAGCGTCATTTGAAAAACATATCGGTAGAGAAACAATGGTGTTGAACCTTGCGAAGCATCCGTCAACAAAACAATGTTAGCTCCCCAATCGTATGTAAATCTATCTCCAAGCAGCTTATGCACCAGATTTCTCCAGATTTCCTTTGAATACCGACATGAAAAAAAGAGATGGTTCCTGGTTTCCAGAGGATCCTTGCAGAAGACACATTCTGTGTTTATAGCTGGGTTCCAGCTCGACATACGATCCTTTGTAGCTAAACGATTCTGAATAGCAAGCCAGACCATAAACGAATACTTGGGAGTTCCGTAAGAGAACCAAACTCCGTCACACCATTCAACTCGGGCCTGCAGTTGTCGAATATTATTCCAGGTCTCATTGGTAGAAAATTTTGACTTAAATTTATTGTTTCTCCCCTTCCTCAGCTTCCTATCCTCCATCTGCCTCTGATTTTGTCGAAGAACATCAATAGCAGCTTCGATGTCATTGTAGACGGAACTACGGTGATTTCTTCGCCTGTGGGTACTTAGCACTGACCCCACTGTCTCAAACTGCTTAATCCCCAGACCAATAAACCCACCATCACCAGCTTGGTCAATCAGTCTACCTAGTGGCGACCAATTATCGTACCAGAATGAAGATGAATGACCATTCCCGACTTCGACTCGGTAAAACGGAGCTGCGATTATTTAATTACTTTTAAAATTTTAATTTATGATGGAGAGCTTATTAAGTCCAGTCTAGAGTGTTTACTGTTCTTCACTTCTTCTAGACTTTTTCATTTTGAGAAATTTGAATATGTGAATTCATAGCATATGAAATTCTCTATAAATAAATTGTTAAGGGATGGATACCTTTTCATTTTACTTTTTTTTTTTTTGCTAAAGATACCTTTTCATGTTTACACGCTTTTTAAACTCAACTTTGATTTTCTATTTTTTTTTTTTGGCAAAGATCTAGAGTCATATACTTCACAATATCATTATTTTCTTTAAACCCAACACCACAATATTTACCTCACAGTATTGACTATTGACATAATGTATGTATAGGGATGGCATGTATATATCTTCCCGAAGAGTCCCATTATAAAATGATATATATATTTTGCCTTAATACCAAGATACATGTTTTCCCTATTCGGACGAAATTTCCGATATTTTTATGGTAACTGCTCCACCTCCAAAATTTCGTCCGAATCCTTTTGTCTCTTTCTTTTTACCATTTCTTGCAGAGAGCTTCAACAATGGTTAAATAGGAAAGTGAATATTTCTCAAGCCTCTCTCTCTCTTTCAAACTTTCAAACTTTCAAACACATTTCAACTTTCTTGAATTACTCTAATATTCTTCTATCTTCTCCAAAATTATGTCTCTACTCTAAGACCCAATTCAAAAAAATTCGGTCTGAATCTTCCCAGTTCTTGGTGTATGCTTGAAAGTAAACATTTTTAAAAATAAGGTAAAAAAAAGAAAGAAAGAAAGAAAGAAATGAGGCAATTTGTTATTACAGCTCTTGTTTTACTACAAGCTTCTGTTCTTCTTCATAAATCCACATGTGTTGTGTTCCTCACTACACGAGAATCTCTTTCTCCTCAACCTTCTGCTTTCACTCCCGAACTATCCCCTGGTAAATTTTCTCTTCTCTGGTTTCTTTTCTTTTCCTTCAATTTTAGGGTTTAGTAATTCACTTCCACATTCTAATTGAAATTCAAGAAAAATAGAAGAAAGAAACAAATTCGGGTAGCTCTTGTTCACTTGTTCGTCACTTGTGCATTTAATGATTACGATATCTTTTTGTTTGTACTTTCATCTCTTTAGTAGAAAGTAGAATTTTTTCAAAATTTCTTCGAAAAGATCTTAGCTTTGTGGGGTTTTTTTCTACCTCTGGGTCACAAGAAATTTTCTCTGTAGTCACCCTTTTCATGTCCTCCATAGAAACGCTTATCTCTAGCCGTAAATTTCGAACTTTTCACACGATTTCTCTTCTTGGTTTACAAAGTTCCCAAATTTTCTTGAATCTGAAGACTTTATGCAGTTTCCGTTTGGATAAGCAAAGCTGAAGGATGAAGAAAGAAAAACTAATCCTGATCCCTTTTGGTTGCTTGATCAGGACTTCAACAGGGAGAGAAGGAATTGCCTAAACAACATAGTAACAACATGAGATTGGTTATTTCGCTTGCAGCTGCTTTTTCCTTAGTTGGTATAATCTTAGTTTGCGCTCTGCTCTATTGGGCTTTCCATAGGAGAAGAAACCTCAAGAGCTCAGGTAATTCATCTTAGATCAATCTCTTGTTCATGTTCTTGTTGGTTTATGGCCTTAAACTTGAAATTCATGATGAACCTTATAGCTGAGAAAGTGATCTTTGAATGCACTGAATCTTGAATCATTGAATCGGTTTGTTTATATATGCGTCTGCGTTTTGACCTCAATGAATACTTGAAATTTACCTTACCTACATTGTTTGAGTATCGTCTTCAATGTGCCTTTTGAAGGCTGCGGGTGCAGTGGAATCACGTTCTCACGGTTCTTGAATCGCCATAGTCGCTCGAAAACATTTGAGAAGAGATCTACAAAGCAGGGAGTCGTGTCGTTGATTGATTACAATATGATAGAAAAGGGAACTAGTGGCTTCAAGGAGAGTAACATTTTAGGTCAAGGTGGATTTGGATGTGTATATTTGGCTACATTAGAGAACAACGTTCAAGCTGCTGTTAAGAAGCTAGACTGTGCCAGTGAAGAAGCGACGAAGGAATTTAAGGTGCAATACAAATCTTTTTTGTTTGAGCTGCTTTGATTTTTTGCAGCTATAAAGTTGACCTTTTTGTGCTTCCTCCATATCCAATAAGTTTACTTTATCCTTGGAGAATTGCAGTGTGAGGTTGAGATATTGAGTAAGATCCAGCACCCGAACATTATATCTCTCTTAGGTTATAGCACGAATGATACTGCACGATTCATCGTCTATGAGCTGATGCCAAATGTCTCTCTGGAATCTCACTTGCACGGTACAGAAAACGATTTACATAGTATTTTTGGCGAAGTTGTGAGCATGAAAAATTGAAACTTTTTTGTTCGTGTACTTGTTGTCAGGATCTTCTCGGGGTTCGGGGATCACAATCACATGGCCTATGAGGATGAAGATTGCGCTTGATATAGCGAGGTGAGCATGCTTTCTTGTGTTTACACAGCATTTTTCACAATCTAAGGTGGCTAAACAGACTATTGTTTTTGTTTGCATCTTCAATCAGGGGACTAGAATATTTGCATGAACATTGCCATCCAGCGATCATTCACAGGGACTTGAAATCGTCCAACATATTATTGGATTGTAATTTCAACGCTAAGGTAACAAATCAATGTTGAAGAATGATGATGTTTCAATATCATTTCCTCTGTTTTTGTATCTCAAGCTCTAGCCTTTTTTTTTATGAAGTGTAGATTTCAGATTTTGGTCTTGCGGTTGTTAATGGGCCAAAGAACAAGAACCTTAAACTTTCCGGAACAGTTGGCTACGTTGCACCAGAGTATCTTCTCGACGGTAAACCACCCTGAAAGATTAATCTCTTAATTCTTGATTTTAATAGGCTGTTCTTGTGATAAGCATTTCTTCCTTTTTGGATGTTGTATAAATGAATAGGCCAATTGACAGAAAAGAGCGACGTGTATGCGTTTGGAGTAGTGTTACTAGAGCTTTTACTCGGGAAAAAACCTGTAGAGAAACTAGGACCCGGTGAATGCCAATCCATCATCACTTGGGTATATATATATATATATAAGCTCAAGACTAATGTTTTTCTCTAAAATCTCTTAGACTTGAAACCTTAAATTGTGTCCTTTTTTTCTTCTTCTTCTTTTCAGGCAATGCCTTATCTCACTGATAGAACCAAGTTACCAAACGTCATAGATCCTGCGATTAAAGACACGATGGACTTGAAACATCTGTACCAGGTTAGTTTGCAAAACTTGAGAGAGAGGGAGGGGGTGATTAAGCTGAATTTGCAATTTTGAGGGGTGATTTTTGAGATAAAATTGAGGAGTTGTGATTTGAATACGTGTGTAAAATGTGTAGGTAGCAGCAGTGGCGGTTTTATGCGTGCAGCCAGAACCGAGTTATAGACCGTTGATTACAGACGTCTTGCATTCTCTTATACCTTTGGTTCCAATGGAACTTGGTGGAACCTTAAAAACTATCACAAGATCTTCTTCCATGGATCACTGTTAAACACACCATATAATAAATGGTTTTAAGATTGACCCGGTAGGTGATTTGTGATGTGTATATTGTGTCGGAAGTTGTAACCGAAACATGACAGTAACGACATTCTTTTTTCTTCATTTTGTATCATTCTAAAATTCTTCCGTGACCGTTGAAATCTTTAGTCATGCTGATGAATTCACAATAGTCTATCTGGATCACGATGATTCCTCGTAAATTTGGACTAGTAATAGTTTGGAATTGAGTTCGAGTCTAGATGAATTCTGTCTTTCCTTTCTTTCTCTCGTGCTCTTGGAGATATCTGGTACAAGACATGTGTTTCCTGAGGTTGTATATTTCGGGTTTTCAAAAGTTCATGTCTCTCTTGAAGATCTCCGTGAGAAAATCAAAGGGGGTTCGATGTTATAGATAAATTGATACATAATCGTGTAGTAAACAGAAAAAAACTGAGCTGGTGCGATCTTTTATTGTTTATTTTTTCAAACTGAGCACCAAAAACAAAAATCTCCTCTTCTTGTAGTATACGAACATATTTTATTGTTCAGTTTCTCAAATTTTTTTGTCGATGGCAGCAGTTCACATTACTTTCAATTTTTTTATTTTTTAGTATAAGTGGTTCACATTTACGTACGTATAATATTTCATTAAACTAATGACCGTCGAGACATGAACCTGCTATTTCCCACCACCATAGTCCGAGATCTCAATTATTATGTGGCAGCATGCACAGCTAATATCCCGCCGATGAAATATTAATTATAAATGCTGTTGTTATAAAGCTTATATATACTACGGTGAAATACAAATAAGTAAAAAGTGATTTGCAAGTTTGTGAATAAACTCTCTATATGAAACAGTTTATGATCAAGTAATAGAAAATTATTGTTCTAATAAGTTATGATCTATACTCTATAGTCGTAACATTGTTTGTATTAACATTTATTTTTCAAAACAGCCTCTACAGATTGGTTTGGGATATATAGATGATTCCTCTTTCTACTTGTTTTCATATTTGTAATAATTTATGAACGACCAAAAATGATTCATTATATGTTTAGTAGGTATCGCCAATCATACCACAGTCATCACCAAATCAATAAAAAACAAAACTTATGTCGTTTAGTACATGATATTAATGAGTGTTTGAAAAAATAAAAATTTAGTTGAACAAAGTTGAAAGGAGAATCTAAAAGAAGGGACAGTCTAAGAAAGTGAAGGTCGAGACTCGAGAGGGGTTAATTGTTGAATACTAAAAGCGTGTTTATTTTGTTTCAAACTGACCTGGTCTTAGTCTTCTACTGGAGAGACTTGAGTCAACCATTGCTCTGCATCGTTTTTCTTCTTCTTCTTAATTTCTCTAAATAAATAAACATAGGATTTGATTGTAGTACTTTTTTAGATGGTTTGAAGTGGTTGAAAGATGAAACAAACAATTCAAATAAGTAAATGATTAAAATAAATGAATATAAGTTGAAACATAGCGATTTCATTGTGTGAAAATGTATAGTTTACAATCGTCTACTTGCCAAATGGACAAAGATTTTTTTATTTATTCAAATGCTCTTTTAGAAAATTTTCTAAATAGTTTTCTTGTGTTCATTTCACGGCGAAAGAAGTCAAATAATGTTAAAACTATAGCTTATAATGGGTTGTTATACATGTGGCTAATTATATACTTATGTAAAAGAGGTTTAGCTGTCTTACAGTTTTAATTTCTTGAAGATAAAGTTTCGAAACCCATTTTATTTGATTGTATAAGATATACTGACATACAGATCTAACCAAATATCAAATTAACAATAAACGGATGGATATGCCTTTTTCTATGACTCAATAAGTACTTATCCACCTCTTTTTAGCTGTCTGCCAACGTATCCGAATAACTCTAGGAATCAATAAAATACGACTTCAAATAAAAATAATTAAATAAACTGAAAACGAAAATAATGAAATATACTGAAAACGATGTTTCAGTAGCGATAGTATATTTATTCGACCGAACAACTTATTTTAATTCTTCCTGCAGCAGAAGGGATGCATCGTAAATAACCTTCCAAAATTAGCAGTACTGAATATAACACAATAATTGGATATACTTACATTTAGGAGTTGAAGCATACTTAGATGTAAGTATATCCAATTAATAACGAACACAGACACTGAGACACAATGAGCATTATTGGAAGTGTAGATATCTTTAAACTTAAACTAGAAATGGGTATTTTACTATTTTTTTTAAGTTTAAATCACTTTTTGGCTTTATAATGTGAAATTATGGACTCCGTATTGATTATGTTCTCCAATGAAGTGTCAAGTGTGCAGGCAGTTATCATACCATGTTCCTAATATTTACAGTCTACACACAACACACGCTTTTTTTACTGTTAACTCCAATAGCTCGTAAAAGACAAAGGAATATACTACATCTGTAAATGTTCCACTGTTCTTTTTTTTTTTGGTGATAGAATAACATTATTCTTCCAAAACTTTTAATGTTGCATTTATTTTCCATTCGATCGGAGTAAATTTTCATGCTGATTAGTAGTTTGGTCTGATTCGTTAACCAAATTTTGTTTAACAGTGGTTACCCCGGATTTTAACAAATTTTAGATTGATCAACAAAAAAACTGTAGATAAAATTTGAATGCTGAAAAACAAAAATCGTGTATTACACACGACAAAAATTAAAACAAGGAGGATGAATATATGTAATATTGAATTCATAATCCCTCTAAGAAGTCAAGTTGAAAAAGTCAGTTCATGTCCAAATTTACAAGTTGCAAGTTTGAAGATCCATTTTTCATAATTCTAATCTTACGTCTCTATCTATCTATCTTCATCCAATTATTAAGTATTTGTTTTGGCAGCCTACATCCAATTTTTGTTACGTATGTTTCGAGCCAAACATCATTATAACCATATTCCAATTTCGTACTGAATTAAGAAAGTTTTCATATAAAAAGTCCCCCTTGAGAAAAAAAAAAAAGGAAAGAAAGAAAAACCCATTGAAAAACCTCCCAACACAACTCCCGAAAAAATCTCTCTCTCCCCCTCTTTTTCTTCTTTCTTCTTCCCCAAAAAAGAAAGGCATTTAACAAAAAAAAAAAAACGGAAACACAAATGTCTCCTTCTCGCCAAATCTCCGCTTGGCTCCGCCCTTCCTCCGATCACAATCATCCTCCGCCGCCGTCGCAATCACCATCTTCTCCTTTAGTCTCAGGCGACCCGAATCTCACAACCTGTCTCTACCAAACAGATCACGGCGTCTTCTATCTCACATGGTCTCGAACTTTCTTAGGCGGCCACTCTCTGAATCTCTTCCTCCACTCTCAAGATTACTACAACCACTCTTCCCCTCTCTCTTTCTCCTCCGCCGATCTCTCTCTCTCCTCCGCCGTCTCCTTCCACCTCAACTTAAACACATTGGCTTTCTGGAGAAAACGCGGATCCAGATTCGTCACCCCCAATATCCAAGTCTTCTGGGACTTGACCCGCGCCAAATTCGACTCCGGATCCGAGCCTAGATCCGGATTTTACATCGCCGTGGTCGTCGACGGAGAGATGGGACTCTTAGTCGGAGATTCAGTCAAAGAAGCATACGCTCGCGCTAAAGAGGCGAAACCGCCGACGAATCCACAAGCTCTGCTGCTGAGGAAAGAGCACGTGTTCGGAGCTAGGGTTTTCTCCACCAAGGCGAGATTTGGAGGTAAGAGCAGAGAGATTTCGATCGATTGCCGTGTCGACGAAGACGCGAGGCTCTGTTTCAACGTCGATTCGAAGCAGGTTTTGCAGATTAAGCGGCTGAGATGGAAATTCAGGGGGAATGAGAAGGTGGAAATCGACGGAGTTCCTGTTCAGATCTCTTGGGACGTTTACAATTGGCTTTTCCAGAGCAAAAGCTCCGGCGACGGAGGACACGCCGTGTTTATGTTCAGATTCGAGAGCGACCCAGAAGCAGAGGAGCTTTGCGAGACGAAGAGGAAAGAAGAAGAGGAGAGAAACGGAAACGGCGTCGTATTGTGGAAGCCGAAAGAGTGTCGAAGCAGCTTGGGGATTAAAGGGATTGTGGAATGGAGGAAGATGAGGAAGAGATTCGTTAAGAGCAAGAGGAGTTCGTCGTCGTCGTCGATCTCCATGTCTTCAGCTTCATCGGCTTGTAGCTCATCGGTTTTGGAGTGGGCTAGTAGTGCCGATGAGGCGGAGTATGGCGGTGGAGGATCTGCCGGTTCCGGCTCCGGCAATGGTCTTGGATTCTCCTTGCTGGTTTACGCGTGGATTAAGTGACGTTAGTTTTTATTTTTGGTAAAAAAAAAACTAAAAAGGAAAGATACTGTTTCGGTCAAATTTTTTTTGTTTCTTGTTTTTTATTTTTTTACATTATTATTTCCCCGCTCTGAAATCACGGACGAGAAGAGAAAATATTGGCGTAAATTTATATAAAATCAATTTTCGTATACTGTATCTATCGCAAGTAAATTGAAAAAGGAAATTTGATAATTCTGATTTAAGAAATCTGAGTACAATATGTAAAGTAAAGGTTGATGATATATTATGACATTATTCTTGTTGTATTAGTTGAGACGATTAGGTGTTACATGTTGACTCCAGCGGTTTTGGATAATAGTCAGATTAGAGCTTTGGATCCAGTTCGATTTTTATACTAAGATTATGGTTTTGCTCCTTTTATTTACTATTTGGTGGTCCCTTCTTTGATATACTTTATTATATAATGTTTCCATACATAGGGTAGGGAGATGGATTATTGAGGGAATGTAGAAGAGTGTAAATGAATGAAATATAGGTGGATTATGCATGTTGAATAGAGAAAGGGTGCAATTGGATTTTAATTAAAAGTTGAGGGATGAATATTAGTGAAACGAAGGTAATGTAGGCGTTGTTTTCCTTATATCATTGAGGTGTGGCGTGTGAGGTGATGGGGGCTTAAGATAGGGAAAAGAGAGAGGCACCTTTTGGGAAATATTTCATGTTTTCCGACAAAGTAACCAACGTAGCATGTGAATAGTGGGTCCCACTGTCTCCCCCCATACTCTTCTCTTTTTCGCCTCGTAATTACTGAATTTGCGATACTAACCACTTTTTCGTCATCTGTTATCACTACAAGTTGCAGAGAATGTGAAATAAGCGCCGATTATGCGCTAAATGATACGCAGACATTTCCAGATTGACCGAACTTACGGTCTAAATTTCTCGAGAATTTTACAAGGAATGGTTGACATCGGCTTTTTTTTTATGGGCCAGCCTAGTCCTTCACGGCCCAGTATATCTCTTTGGTTCAGTTTTCATTTGTCCTGATTCGTTTTGAATCTCTTTATCTTGCAAAATTACCGCAGCTTTAATTCGCCCCACCAAAAAAGAAAAGGAAATTAAATTACTTTAGCAAACCACGGATGAACAAAATAAAAACTGTATATTTCCATTGCAAAATTGTTGCTTGCGATAAAATGTATTCTGTTAGCTATATGAGATGACTCTTGAAGACACGAGGTTTCTTAGGCCTGATTTCCATGGGGCAAACTCTTAGATCCTGAAGCAAGGAAATACTCAATTTTAGTTATTAGTAAATAGACATGTGACAGATCAATTAGGAGTAAAACCCAAAGTCCGATCACTGAAACTCTAATGTAGTTGAAGAATTTCTGAATAAATGATGAAGAGACATGCATATGTATCAGCAAGAAGTTTAGATAGCATTCGTGAAAAATAATCTTTGAGCTCGTTGTACCATGTTCGTGAAGTTTATTTAGTATTAAAGATTGATTGACTTGGTTAGTTGACCTTGATCAAAGAAACCGAGTTGATTATGCTACGTAAACATGTTGAAAAGAATTGCATTGTTCACATTCAAATGCCATTTACAAAATTAAAATCATCAGACGATTAGTTGGACCTTTAACAACGAGGTTAAAGGTCCCACCGTATACAAGACCACGCTGTTAATAAACAAAGATCTTAGACTTGCGTTTAGTCCAATATAAAAAAAACCCATATTGATCCGAAAATTTAAATTTATTGATCTATGCGTTCATTGTTGGACAACAATATTCATTTCGAAAAGATTTAAATGGGAGAATAACAATGAATAAACAAATAAATAATGGAAATGGCTGAATAAATTTTACAGCCAGTACCCAAATCAAATCATAATGAATAAAATAATAATATGCTGAATCAATTTTACAGCCAATACCAAAATTAAACCACAATTTTCTCTTGCGTGTATGGGACGACTAAGGTGGAACGACTCATCCACCTTTCACGGCCATCTCCTGTGTATCCGCCACCATAGACCCGAACCCGATTCAAACCGGGTCAGCTGGGTCACCAGATGATAGCCTTCTCGGAGACACCGTGAAGCAACGGACGAGATTCGATCAATAGATCCAGCTTGCTCCTAATGCCACCGTGGCGGCTCTTCTTTAAATCGTCGGTACAAGTTAACCGACCTGACCGGGTTATCAACCGAATCGATTCCTCGAAAACTGATTCTTCACATGGGATAACCAACGGACCGTGGT
The DNA here is from genome assembly GCF_000478725.1 of Eutrema salsugineum. Classification (NCBI taxonomy): domain Eukaryota; kingdom Viridiplantae; phylum Streptophyta; class Magnoliopsida; order Brassicales; family Brassicaceae; genus Eutrema; species Eutrema salsugineum. The sequence goes on along the minus strand of NW_006256829.1, from coordinate 3,536,630 downwards.
TCGCAAAACCGAACTCCTCTTCGGCCTTGACCAAAAGATTCGTGAAGACGGGATGGTTCAGATGCGACGCGCGCACCACGAATCTCCTGCAACTGCTCCCAACGTAGACCGCCACGTGTCCTGATGGCACATCAGACGGTACACTGCGTCTGACAGACGACATTCGCGCCTTGTTCCGCCATTGTCGCAGCATCTGCCTCAGCCTCACAATGTGCCGGATCTTGCTGCATTTTGCGACACCTCCCGCCATTTTTTTTTTCGGTTAGAGAGTTCGACGAGAAAGTGTGAGAAAGGGAGATAAACTGAGGAAGAAAGATTTGAGTTTTTTTAGAGGGACGGGGATTTATGTAGTAAAGGGAGTAACACACTGCCCTCAGGTTTCGAGACAATTACGAGATTGCCACCTTGCTTCTTACTTTTGGCTTCTTGCGTCGGATGAAGCATGATTATTAGTGTGTGATGGGTTATGGATTAGATTAATTATTCTGAAGATTAGTTTTCATTAGTTTGTTTGAAGAAAGATTAGATACGATTCTTTGAGGAGGAGCATTAAAAGATCTTGTATGTTTTTTTTCTTCTTGATACATTGGATGTGTTGATATATATTTATACACAAATGATGGATTCGACATGTGAAATTTAGTGGTCGATTGGTACATATAAACTCCAAGGTTTTAATAAATATTCTAATGACCCTATCATGGAAAACGAATGATAAACTCGCAGTCATTAAAAGACAACTAATTGATTGAAGCTATTAGTTAAGTAAAATTGTAATGGTATTGAAATAACTCAATAATTCTGGTTTGATAAAGGAGTGTCTTGTTTTATAAAAAGAAAAGTGATTAGTACTTGGTAGGGAAATAACAGCAAGTGGTAATGATGATGTAAATTAACAAAGGAGTACTGAAAAAATTAGAGAAGACCGAACTTAATTTGGAAGGACATAAAACACCACCTTGTGTTTTAGAGACATGAAGGGTCAATGTCGCTCTTTCTATTCACATCGTGTTTGATAATTTGATTTATAACAAAAGTCTTCACATTGAAAAAACAAATAACTTATATGAGATAGTTTGTTTGAAGCATGATTATACATATGTACTTAAAAAAAAAAACCAAAAAGGTATATTAAAATATTTCATTCTATCATCTAATTCTGCCATACTAATGTCATTAGTTAAATTTAAAATTATATAATGTAGCTATTTCTCGAACCAAACTGTGAAATTTTTTTTCCTGATATCGGTTAGGATAATTGACCAGCAAAGCCTGTAGTTTATAAGAAGCGACGTCGAAACTAAGAAGCCCTAAATGATTGCACAGTTAGCAACTGCTTGCAAACCGGCCATATAGTATTTGAATATTGAGCAACAGATTGCAAACATATATAATGTATCCATGCTTTAAGATGTTAAGAAAATGCTCCAAGTTAGTTCGTGCTCCTACGTGGCTACAACCGCCGTAGGGTCAAAGCTTTCAAACCTTTAAACTCCATAGTTATGTCTCTTTTAGGTTACTTTAATTTCAGCGCACGGAAGTATGAGGGCTTAATTAATTAATAGAAGAAATAACCCCCCCCCCCCCCCCACATGCGTAGCTGGAAAAGTGAGGAAATGTTAAGTTGAATATTAAATTAAAACATAATTATAAAAGTAAACATTATCTTTCACCGGAGGTTTTTTTTTAATTTTCTTAAGATAGGTAAGTATGTATATAAAATGGAAAATAATGTAACGCGGCGTACCAAAGCACTACTGTTTGTAGTTTACGAATGTGTCCTCGCCCCCATGTGCGCATACATCTCATCTCCTAACATCTTTTCAGCAACAAGAACCTAAAATATTTCTCGTTTTATATTTGGGGAAAATATAAACTTGATGCTGATTCTCTCATATCATCATTATATTATATCGTACAATCTCATGTGAGATTTAATTGTCAAATTACATACAGTATTTCGCATAATAGGTTAAGTTTGATCCGATATATTGTCCCCTTAATGCATTGCAAATAAAATGAATTAATAAATTACACAGCCAAATATATCACCCTAAACAAAGAGTGGGACTGATCTAGATAAATACAAAAATAAATTGGTTGATCAATTATCCAAACCTCGAGCTCCTATCCTTCCTACATATCACATATTCTCCATGTGGTGTGATTTACTTATATCAATATTCAATTATAATATCAGTTTAGCTGGATATGGATAAATGTACATGTATTAGAGTCAAAAATATATGTAAGATGACTTACGGGTAAAGATCATGAAATATATGTATTCAAATAAATAAAGTTGGGTCAATCCAAGTGCATGCTATGGAAGCTTTGGATACACTCCCCATGGATCTACTTACTCATCCTTACTTGTTGTGTTCTAAGACTACGTCTATTGGGAGGTTGGAGAAAGGGTTCGGCTCGAGTTCATAAGCACTTTTGATTAAAAAAAAGAAATAATGCATTTATGAGAAGGATCGGTTCATCAAGACAACCCTGATGAATCCCTGATAAACCCAAGTTCGTCCAGGTGGCAAGATATCATTGGAACGAAGGTTTTTTTTTAATTTTCAAATTAAAAAAAAGAAAAAAAAATTAATATCTGATGAATCCTTTAAGAAGAGTTCACTAATGGACATGCTCTAAGGATCTCCTCCTTTATTGCTCTTCGTAAGCACATCTTCATTAATGTTTCTGAAGCTATTTATTAATGTTTCTTGTCAGTTCAATTATATACAGTGCTACATACAAGAGGGATCGAATCGGTGCTATGAATCGTCGTTGGATGCATTTTTCCGCCATTGTACACCATATAATACGCACAATTTGAGCATATAAAGTATTCATTAAAAGATGAATGAATCGACTCATATTATTAAATCATTTTTTGTTCTTCCTATTATTATTTCACTAACAAGTCCATTTATGATTTTGTTATACCATTAAATAATCTCGATAGAATTCATTCGGGTCGGATCGACTAAAGCAAATTAAGATCGGACCAAATTCAGGTTGGGTTGATCAAACCTTAGCTTTGATGATTTATACAACTTTTTCAAATAATTGGGCCTAAGCCGAACGTCTACATCGTTGACAAACACTCAAGGTCAAGAAACACGGGTTGGCCTAAATTCGCTAATCACCAACCAATCATTCAAATTGTCATTAGTTGAAACAAAGAAAAGAAACACAAAAGTCCACGTCATCGATCCTTTCAAAGATTGAACCAATGAGATGCGAAGACGCGGATCGCCACGTCAGTTTTCTTCCATCATTAATTAAATCTGGACCGTCGAAAATGGCCAGATCGAACTCCTTCTGTATCTCCCAAGATTAACCGACTAAACATCGACCTATATATATTCATAATAATAACTTTTTACTGTTCCACATCAAAGAAAACTCGCTTCTCTGCAATTTATCCAATTCTCTCAAATCCTTTCGCATATTTGAGAAGACAATGGCTCGTACGAAGCAAACTGCTAGGAAATCCACCGGAGGAAAAGCTCCCAGGAAGCAACTTGCCACCAAGGTTTGTTCTTTGATCTTCTTTCTTTCTTTCTTTCTTTTTGTTGAACGCACAAATGAAGATCTAGGGTTTTTAAATTTGGGGGTTGAATTTCTAGGTTCTGTGAATGAAATCGATAAAATCGATGTCAGGTTTTCGAAAATTGAGTTGGATCTAAGAGTTGTTGATTGGGTTTTCAATCGATTGTAGAATTTTGTAATTCGTGTTTGAGTTTATGATTGCTTCTCTAACGAATTATGTAACACAGGCGGCGAGGAAATCTGCTCCGACGACCGGAGGAGTCAAGAAGCCTCATCGTTACCGTCCCGGAACTGTCGCTCTTCGTGAGATCAGGAAATACCAGAAGAGCACGGAGTTGTTGATCCGTAAACTTCCATTCCAGAGACTTGTTCGTGAAATCGCCCAGGACTTCAAGGTAAAATTAATCTCTTTGATTATCCTAATGTTACGTTATGTATGATAGCTATGATCTGATTCTAATTGGATTTGTTTTGTTGATGGAAATTTGCAGACGGATTTGAGGTTTCAGAGCCACGCGGTTCTAGCTCTTCAGGAGGCGGCGGAGGCATACCTTGTGGGTCTCTTCGAGGATACCAATCTCTGTGCGATTCACGCTAAAAGGGTTACGATCATGCCCAAGGACATTCAATTGGCTAGACGGATTCGTGGAGAACGTGCTTAAGTTTCTCAAAATTTCAATTAGTTTTCGATCATGTATTACTATTAGTGTTTGGATTCTTTCCTTTTGTTTTTGTTTCTTCTTTTTCCCTTATCAAGTACATGGTGTTAATCGTTCAACAGCTCCTTGAAGCTAAACAATGATATTAAGTCTTTTTAAATGATGAAGTTTCTTTGATTTCTTTCAATTCTAGTCGATTTCCTTTGTTAAATACATTAATGATTTTGGGATGTCGCGTAATTTGGGACTAAAACACTAAAAACGTAATAGATGTCGTGAATTTGGTTAAACAAAAGTTATGAACATTCCTTCCTCATAGCTTTGTTTTATTAGAGTTATTTAAATTTTATTACGTCGATAATATACATACTCGAAGAGGAAACTGGGAAGACCTTTTTATTTCACTTTTCACTCGTTCGTGACAATAGATGGCCCAAATAAAATGGATATTATGGGCCTTTTATTGGGCTCTAGAGATTACCTCATAGTTTAACATATCATCCTCGTAAGGTACGAATTCTCACGTCGTCACCGATTCAACTCCGTGTATCGCCGATAACATATCATACAGTATCGGTCAGTCGTCGACGATAACGCTAATACTACTGTATGCTGTAAGCATTGTTTTTGTTAACCCTTTTTTTTTTTGTGTGGAAAACTAGTGATGCTAAAATCCCCGATGATGCCTATTGGAAAACAATGAAAATAGCTTGATTTCACTTATTTAGCATTGACTATTCGTCGTGCTTATCAATGGTGTTGTGAATAAGACAACCTGGAAAATGTCTCATTGTCATGAAAACATAATCAATTTGGTTCTTATTTGATCCTTCTCTCTATTTTTTTCTTATGCTCATCTCATCGTCGGACCTGGCACGAGGAACAGAGCATCAAAACGGATACTTTTCCTTTGCACTGATTCAATTTGTCTGCTAATATCTGGGTCGAATTTGGTAGCAACGTAACTTGATAATGTATCCATAAAAAAAACTGAAATCTGCATATGTTTCAGGAAGATGTGACTCAGATTGAAGAATATTGTTGTGGACAGAATGTTATACAAGAAGATAAAATTGGACCCAAGAGCTAGTAATCAATGAGGTTTGGTTCCATTATACTCTGTTTTTTCTTTTTTTTTTTTAGCATGTGTTATTGTCTCTCTTGGTGTTTCCTCTTGTTTTATTTATGGAGCTGTTTGATTTATTTTCGTTGGTTGTGGCCAGTGTGTATCTGAAAACAAACAACATCATCTGTCTTTTGCCTAAGTGTTTACTGGGAAGAAAATGTACATACTCCTAATTTGATTCTACGCGAAGAGTTTGACATTCTTCATCTCAAAAATGACAAGAGAATATGTAGAGAAGTTGGAGTCCGTCCATTAGAATGATATGAAGTTCCTTTTGAATTTGTTTTCTAGTCTCATGGTTTTGACTCTTGTCCCACCTTTTGTGTATCATACGCACATGGTTAATTGTGTACATTCTATTTATGTATATGTAGCTAGTGCATGAAGGCTCATCCTAAAGGCCAAAGACTGGTCACTATTTGTCTAGTGTACACAATTTTTGGGGACTCACAAAGATTTCATTGGATTCTTGATTATTTCATGTTTTTTGTTTTTGTTTGCTGCATTATTAGGATCATCTGATGTATTAATTGTGTTTGTTCTTCTCAGCTTTTTGCTTCTTGTCATCATTACAATTAACAACAAGTTCTTCTTTTATATCTGTTTTGCTTTTCTTTCTTGTGTCTTGTTAACCACTTCCCAATAAAAGAATGTTTTTCTTACTTTTAGGTAACCCAACTGTATTTTTATATTAACTTTTTTTGTGTGTGTTGTTTCCATGACAACAAATCTGCCCATAGATCTCAATATCATATCTTTCTTCTATACAATCAAAAGGTTCTCTTTATTTCTAGGAGCTTCACCAAGTTCTTTTATGGTGGTTCGGTGCCTACTACATATCCATTGATGTCTAGTTAAAAAAACCCTCATACTTATAGAAATGTGGAAAGATGTACATCATAAATCTATATTAGACAAAGAATACTAACTGGTGAAGATATCAATTAATGACAACAAAAAAACCAGCATAAAGAAAACAAAACTCGAGCAGAGGCTTGGCTCGAGGAAAACAATTTCAGAGCAAAACCAAAAGAAAAGAATCTCAGAGTTTGAGGGACAGGTCAAGATTCTTCTGCTGCTCTTCTTCAGCAGGCTTCAACAATTCCCCGCCTCTTCGCCATAGTTCGGAAGTTGGAAACTCCACTGGAGTCCTTCCCACATCGAACCTACGGAAGTTTTCACATGTTGAAGTCAACGATGGAGCAATCATCATCTGATGATGATTCTCTGTTGAAGACAGTTTACCTATGGCTGGTTGCTGAACAAGTGGTATCCTTGACCAGTTGATCTGACCATACTCACCACCGAAGACGGTATATGAACTTAGCTTGTGACTCATTGAGTGAGCCTGAATACCCAAGGATCTGCTGCTGTACTGTCCGTGGAACGGGACCGGAGCAAAACCATATGGATGCCCAAAAGCTGCGGCAGATGCCATCCGTTGCCCTCGTTTTGCCAAAGTCCTCTCTCTTTTGTGGGCGTTTTGGTGACCACCAAGCGCCTGTGAGCTGTAGAACGTTCTTTGGCAGTAGTTGCATGAGAAGAGCTTCTGCTCAGTGGAACTTGATCCGTTATTACTCGGAGTGACTACATTCGTGTCTAAGCTGTCGATGAGATTGAGTTCTTGATTGAGCTGTGGTTGACTATAGTCATATTCTGCTAGCGTAAGGTCAAGCCTTATACCTTCCTCTCCTGCTTTTTGGTCATGATCATCTTCTTCTTGTGCCGCTTCTGCGCCTATGTTGTAAATTTTTAGACTCAGCTTTAGAGAATCTGGAAATGGAAGAAGAGTGGTGGATGTGGAAACTATGCGTGCGGAATCTGACTGCCTTGGCTCGTCCCTGTAGGCATCCATGAGGGAGATAACAAGAGTAAAATGATTTTCCAGGTTATATTTTTGTTCCCTTCAGTTGTCTTTCTGCTCTCGGATTAATGGCTAATATCTGAAATTGCCTAAGAAAGAAAGAATGCATAATCTTCTCAGAAGGGGGAGCAGAAGTTGATACTAAATAAGGAAAGAATAGACTCAGTACAAATGCTTTGGGTTTTTTTATAAATAAGTGGAAAAAGTAGTAAGAAGATGAGAGAGAGAGAGAGAGATAGGTAGGTCTGGTTTGATGACACACCACACACACACACACAAAAAGACACAACAAAACACTTGAAGCTGATGGGAACTCCACCATCTAATACCTGTGTTTATCCTTTTGTAGGAACAACTTTCACTTCACATCAACCTTTTTCTGTCTGCTTAATTTCTCCTTCGATAAACCAATATCTATTCTCTATCATTGCATAAAATTTATCAACTTCTTTTTTTTTTCTCTCAGTCTTGTGCCTTTATGTGCTTAAACTTCTTAAACAACGAGTTTACATGTCACATCTTTTTGTTGTACCTCAGGTAAAGTTTGATCCCTTATTCAAGAAAGCCTTTCGAATGAGTTTTATTCCGGGTGAGATTTTATCAAGAACTATTCTTGATATTTTGGTCATCGATTGGGCCATGTGACTAGGCAAAATCCTGCTCTGATTGATGGATACGTTGTTTTTCTGTGGACGGATTCTTATAGGGGCAAGCTTGTCTTCATATGGTATTATATTAGCCTATGCAACTGCGAATAAATATGTAAGGAAATTACTAAACCCTCCTTAGTATCCCATCCTTCAAACGTGTCATTGAATATATGTACAGTATTCACTAGTTCTAAACTAATGGAGACTTTAGACTCTTTTGTATAAGGAAAAAAGGAATTGGATGAGGGGAACAAGACAAAAGAAAGCTGAGCACTTCGAAAGATTTTCTGAAACTGGGACCGGTTTTATTTGTTGGATGAAGCGACAACTTGTTGTAATATTCACGGAGTAGATGAAGATGACAACAAGTGACAATGAAATGAAAAGGATGCTCAATGACAAGAGAGAGAAGGAGAGAGTGGACCAAGTGATATAATTCAGGTATGTTTGATGTTTCTGTGTACTTTTGAAACTTCGAGAGGAAAGTGGCCATGCCTGTTTCCTTTTAGCTTTCTACTGTTTAACTCCTTTGCCTCTCTCTCTCTCTCTCTCTCTCTCTCTCTCTCAATTTTGTCCTCTTTCACTTCCTCCTTTTAAAGTTTTCTTCATATTCACTCTCCTTCCTCTTTATAAGTTATAACTTATAACCATTGGAATCCTCGATAGTCTGCAAGCACCCGGATTTTACGGTGAAGGGGTTTTGAGTACACAATCCCAAACTCAGAGGACACATTCTACTTCAAAGTGATATCCACTTTTTCATGAAAATTTTCTTGTGCCCATATATAGTCTCTAGAAAACCTCAGCCACATGTCCCATTCTTGTGTTGTTGAGACCAGTATTGCTTAATTTGTTTTTTATTGATCATGTAGAATTGTATTTGTATCCATATTGATGAATAATTTTTGGAACCTTTTTACTATGGTTTGCTTTCCACTTGAATGTTATTGTGAATTAAGGGACATGATTAATATCACTCTATTTCACAAATGATGAATACTTTGGTTTTAAAGCCAATTTAGCTGTTCAGATCCACTTGAGAGTAGAGTGAAAGTATCCTTTTTCTTTTAAACAATAGATATATTTCAAGTACAAGCTCTAATTTCCTTAGGTAATAACTAACATTTATCCTAATAATTTGACATCGCTTGTAAATATAGTGATGTCTAGACTCAGTGTTCGCTGCCTGATAGTGATTGAAGATAACGTCATATAAAAAAAAATATTAAAGGAATATTGTTTTGGCTCATTTGAACATTTCGAAGTCCAATAAATTGTTCTCGTTTGGGTGGGAAAACAAAGTGAAACGACAAAGGGTCTCATCTAGGCTGTGATAAGAATCTTAGATATATTTATAATTTCTCCAAACTTTAGCCTAAATTAATACGTAGTGGAAGAAGAAAATAAATAAAACAAATCTGTAGTAAAATCCAAAGATCTAATTGTTAGGACAAGTAGTTTAAATGTGTTGTGTATTTTGTCGAATGCGACCTATATAATTGGTGGGTCCAATGTTACGAAACGATCTACAATTAAAGAAATTGGGAAGCTGATTCGAGAATCAATTGTGTTAGTTAACTATTTTAACTAAATCTTGATTGGACTATTACACGTAACGGGCTGGTGATTTTTTTTTTTTTTTTTTTTATTATAACTTTTGTTATCTCCAAGGAGCAACTCAAACTCAATCGTAACACTCCATGGACTACAAGATCACTCCTGATCACGACATGGCTACAAATTTTTGGATGATATCAACTTTTTGTGCCTTTGAAAAATCTGAAGTGTTCGATTCTTTGTTTCATAATCTATAGTGCAAGTTATAGTAAAGTTCATAGATTTATATAACAAATTCCTGTGGATTTATCAACCAAATTCAAATATCCAGGTTTTTATGGGCAAAACCATAGAAATATTTAATGGTTTTGTAAACCCGCCTTGAAAGTTAAGTGAACTTAGAGTTAACAATCAAATTCTGTTTTCTATCATTGTTGACTTATATGATGAATGCATTAGCTGACAAAAGTAGCCAATGCTTTCATAAATTCAGAAATTTGTCTAAAATTCGCTTAGAAAAATAAATTCACACTTTACTCTACTGTTAAAATATATTGAGAACCTTTAAGCTGTTTAGCTGATTCTCTAACAAATGAAAAAAAAATTATATGGGTGCTCAACAACTAAGGTGAAGGATATCCAATGGATTATTAATAAATAAATAAATAAACAAATGAACCGTCGGATTTACCGGTTCATAGATCCGGATCGAATTATTTACCGGATTGATCCCGGTTTGAAAATACTGGTTTTAAATTTTTTAACTCAATTCGAATAAATTTTGGGTCACTTCCGGTTCGGTTTTGACGGCAATTAAATCTTGCTTGTCGTTTCTTCTCCTCAGACGGCTCCAAATCGCCGGTAATTTTTTTTTTCTCCGACGGCTTCCAGTTTCGTCGCTCTGCATGATATTTAACAATTATGTTTATGTAGAGCTTCTGTTGCGATATGTTACCTTGGAAACCCATCCCATAGGTTCGTAGAGCCTTCACCTAGATTAGCCGGTGTATCATCGTAAAATTTTAGACTAGAAACGATTTTGTTGTGATGTTTTAGGTAATGGAATCAAGGTTAGATCGTGTGGTAATCGAATGGTGAAGTCTTTCTACTTGGATCATATTCAAGTTTAGAGTCTATAGTCGTGTGTTTAGGTGTAAAAAAATGAACCTTTGTTCTTGTTATGCCATAGCGTGAAACCCTTTTTCAAAGCACTGATAGTAAGTTGCTGGCTTTCTATTGAATTTTGTTGACTAACAAGATTTGCACACAAAGAAAGGACTGAGTGGCAAAGGTGTGGCTGCAATGTTGGAAGCAGAAAAGAAATCGCCTTTTAATTCCAGAGGAATGGTCGGATGCAGCAAGTTCTGTTTCCTGCAGTTCGTTGCAGCCGGTTGTAGCTTTGGTCTGTGGCCCTAAGCACAGTGGCAAGAGCACATTTTCCCGTAACCTTGTTCAAGTTCTTCTCCAAAGTTCATTGCTTGCCAATCAGAGTGACATTTGACACTTATGTTAGAGAACGGAATCTTTCCTTCATTGTTTTGTTATCATGGCTGCTTTGTCTGAATGAGTTTGTTGAAGATTTGACAGTTGTGGTTTTTAAAGATACAAAAGGGTTGATTATTTGGACACGGATGTATTGTTGGCCAGCCTGAATTCACTGCACCTGGTTTTCTTTCTCTCACAGTTGTCGATAAATCAATTCTTGGTACCTCATTCATACTGATGCTTTTGAAGATTCTTGCTGTTTACATTCTTGAAACCTGTATTTTATAACGCTGTTCCGATCACTTATGTTACTGGTTTACATTTTCTACTTTCTAGACTCGGAACAGTTCCATGTGTAAAGACACCAGAGAGGTAATTTGATTCGAGCAAATTTTCATGATATCAGTAGCACCGAGTCTTTAGTTTAATGTTTAAAGCCATTTGTCCTCTTTTCTCTTCTATGGTGATGCATCTTCAAAGAGGGATCCAAAGGCGTATTTACGGTAGTGTATATACCTTATTCGATTACTACCAGGCTACACTTGTCCAAGTCGAGCAAGAACAAAACCAAATTACCTCTTGTCATTAATACACCAGGATGGGTTAAAGGTAACTCGCTCTCTGTATCTCTTTGTGTGTGATGTCAATAATATTATGATTACTGTCTTGTAGTATTGGCTATGATTTATTGGTGGAGTTATTGAGATATGTTTCTCCTTCCCACGTAAGTAAAAATCAACATATCTGCTCTCAGCAAGAACCTACCAGCTGGGTTGTTCTGGTTAAACGGTAATGATGATGAGACAGCTCAGTTGATAGAGATTAAATCTCCTGTACAAAAGCTAGTTCTTCGAACACTCTCATCTGATATATATGTATTCTTTTTGTACAGCGTTTTAATACAAAAGGATGCTCGTTTGATGAGGGATACGCGCATAATCGCCTACTTCAGGCAATGCATTAAAGGAAAAGAAGTAAACACGATCAAGGATTCTCATATTCCTTATGAAGTTCCAGTATCGAGTTTAACAATCAATCATCTAGATTGTCTGGTAAAGAACAATATTATACAATGCAATATTTTTCTTCTCTAATCAGTATGCTTGGTGTAGTAATAATGGGTTTCTTTCTTGGTTTTCGTCGCTAGATCCCAAGTTCTGAAGTGTTTTATAGTTTAAATGCATTCATTGTTTAGGTCTCGGTAAGTTGATCTTATCCATATAATATTGCAATTAGTAGTATAAAAAAAGACGTTAATAAAGTTTTTTGTTTTTGTTTTTGTGTTTTTAATTCCATGGCATCTCCGAGAACCTATTTCAAGTCGGTTTTAAGAGCAACAGGGCTTGGGCTATAAAAGGAAGACGCCTCCCATACAAAAAGGATCATCCGAGAAAATTAGAGAATTAGAGAATTAGAGAGATTGAAGAATAAGGGGGAGAAGTTGAGATAGAAAGAGAGGGTTATAAGCGAGCGTGAGAGAGAAAAGAGAGAGAGGAAACGGAAGATTCATAAGATTCTTCGTGCGTTCCTCCCCCAATAAGCAAGCGTGTTATTGAGATGAGGATATTTTCCTTATTCTAAGAGATTTAGTGTTATCTAATATGTTAATATTCCTAGTCGATTTAGGCACATACTTGTATAAAAATATATCACGTGTGCTTCGTCTCAAAGCACTAAAATTCGGTAAAAAAAAAAAACCGGAAAAAATGTCTGAGAATGAACTGGTATCAAGTGATGAGTATGAATTGGAATTGGAATCAAGTGATGAGAGTGAATTGGAGGAATCAAGTGAAGGTCCGGCTCCGGCGGGTTTATCTAGAGTGATCAGATTTTTCATCGAGAGATCGGCGGAATTGGTTTGCGAGAATGGGCCGGAGTTTGAGAAGAGGGTCAAGGCCAAGAGCGTGGGGAATCCAAAGTTCAGCTTTTTCTGGAGCTCAGATCCTTATCACGAATTTTACCAGCAAAAGATCTCCGAATACAAGCAGAAGCAGAAGCAGCAGCAGCAGCAGACCGAGTTTCCCAAGTCTAGTGTAGATGATGATGATGAAGGGATCATGAGTCGTGAACTTGCTGGACTCGAGCTCAAGGATCTGCCTCCCACCAATTATATAGTTATGTTTCCTCCCTGTGATGCACGGGGACGTCATCTACCCTACGTTTCCCATACCAGAAGCGTTTTGGAGATGGGTACTTTACGGAGACGGCCTCGACGGCAACCAGAAAATGGGGACGGCTAGGCTCGGGGATTTTTGCAAGATATTTCTGTTACCAATTAGGTGTTTATGATTTAAAGTTATGTTAAAGATTAATTTTTTCTAAAAAAAAACTACAAATATAAACAATATAGGGGTTTTAGAGTTTTTTTTCATCTTTTGCTAGATGAATGTTTTGAAAAATTCATTTCTTTAACTAGTTTATTTTTAATATATATTTTTTTTGAATTTAGACAAAGTTTATTTTTATGTTGAAATATGATTAAGCTCACAGCGCAGTTTGTGGCGCGTCATGGGTCGAATTTCCATAGGAGTCTGATGAATAGCGGTGATATGGACAGTCGTTTTGAGTTTATGAAACCAATCACTTATTTCAACCGCCTTGCTGCTGGCTATGCCGCCAAATTTTCCAAGACGAATACTCTTACTGCTTGTACTACGGCTACAACCACCGTTGTTGAGAATGGAGTTGGCTTTGGTTGATGTGACTCATATTTATGCAAATTTGTATTCAAAAACGCAGCCTGGGGAACCACCAGAGCCAAAGAGACGCCACTTTGACGACGAGCCAGCCCTTGTGGAACATCCGGTGATGTTTTCTTCTTGACTCTCTCTTTTTTCTCTCTTTTCATCTGATATATGTCTAAGTCTAACTAACAAAGCAGTCATACTCCTTTTTCAGGGCTCGTCTATCGTGGAAAGTTTCAAGGAGAAAATTGCTGTGGAGATCCAAATTCCAGCAAACAAACTCAACTTGTGTGGAAAAGCCGGATTTCTAGAGGACAACAACATGTCACTTGCACATTACAATGTGGGACCAGGAGAAGTTCTAACACTGACTTTGTGAGAACAGTCTTCTGAGAAATGCTTTTTCAATCTGTTTAAAACTCTTCTTTAATGGAGACATGTTTCTTATTTTTATGTTGACAACTTTAGTTTGTTTTGGATTATTTGTCTGCTACAAGTCTGGGCATATTTGTCGACTTCAGTTCTTAAGCTGGACACAAAGCAAACCAAGACACTGAAGTTAAAAATGTCACTACTAAGAACACGAAAGAAGAAATAATTATAATTGGAGATTATTTATTAATGAAACGGGTAGCTGAACTGATATACATTCAGAAACTCAAAGCTAAACAAAACCCCCTCATTTTGATCAAAAGGGGGTTTTCCTGAAAAGAAATTAACAACGAAGACACAACAGTCACTTACTAAAAACCAATTTTTGCCAATTTACACAAAGAGAGAATTCTAATTGGTCTCACACTCACAAAGACTAAAGAAAAATCTAATCCAGTCCCCTGAAACTTAAGCTTCTTTTTTTCTTCTCTTAATTAGCAACAGTAGTAGTAGTACCATCTTCCACACCTAGACCATACAAGACTCCAGTGTATTTCTCAGTCGACCCGGTGAAATAACGTTCCTTGAGCTTCCTAAACGAGCCTAAGGTGAGCAAACTATCTGACCCGGCCTGATGACAAATCCCAACTCTCTCCACTCCCATAAGCTCAGCGAGTCTGTTCAATCCACCAAAGAGCCCGTTGCAGAAAGTCATCAAGTGCTTGATATCGTAAACCGTGGGGAAATACACGTAAAGCAGCTTGAAGAAATCAGCTTGCTTCACAGGCAATGCCTTGCAAGTCAACAGCTTCACCAGGTACCCGAAATCGTATCCTCCATGGAAAGTAACCCAAGAGATTGCATCGTTCAAAACAATCCCTGAAGACATCATAAGCTCCCCGAACCTAACCACGTCGATACCTTTCTCAACGTTCTTCTTGAAATCAATCCCACACTGACGCAGCAGCTCGATGGACTCGCTCGCGTAGATGTCCTCTCCGATATTGAACTCACGGAAATTGAATTGCCAGATGCAGAACTTGTCCGTCCCGCAAGTCGGTAGGTTCCCGTTCTCGTCGGAAAATGTTAGCCCGACTTGGATCAGTTTCAGCAAATCGACGTTCTCCTTGAGAGTCCGATAGTTAAGGTCGTTATTGTACTTGAAAGTAGCGACCGGCTTCAATACAACCCCTGGAAACTCAGTATCCATAGCGATGTAGCTGTATTTGTCGACGATTTCACGGATCAATGCGAATTCTTCAACTAGATTTTCGCTCCAAACCTCTCGAATCATGATCGAATCTTCTTTGAGAGTCTCCGCCATCTCCAATTCTCGACACAAGATTTAGATATACAAACAACCCAGATCTGAAAACACAGCATACGTCAACTCTGAGACACGAGAACCTGTACGGAGATAAGATGGATAGATCTGAGAACGAAATCTTCCGATCTGAAAAAAACAAAAAGCAAAAACAACCCGAAGAAGATCAGAAAAATCGCGTTTCTCTGGGGTGAAATGGAACGAAAACCAAACCCTAAGCGGTAATAAAATCCGATTTAAGAAAATGAATCAGACAAACAAGTGGAACAAACCTCAGATTTCGCAATACAGATGTCCGAAAACGAACAGATCTAGCGGATTCGAGGAGAGATCTGTGTGTCTGCGAGAGAAATTCTCGGGTCAACCAGAGAGAGATTGAGGTTTCAAGTGATAGAGAGAGGGGGTAAGGCTTTGGAGATAATGAAGTGATAAATAGAGAAGCCATTGAGACAAGTGGTGAATCAAAAAACGATGCCGTTTTGCTTGACTAATGGTTTTTGGAAGCTTCATACGACGACGTTTTACCGTGTGTATTCTTACATCAATCATTACGTTTTGGCCAGTTACCAATTATTTTATCCGAATTGTCCGTTCACAAATTTATAATAATTGTTTATATTAAATAGATGATGTGATATAATCTTCTCATATGATTGATGACCATTTTCTTTCTATTAATGTGCATCACGGAAATTCCGTTTGTTTGTAAGTTCCCTAATTTTCTTTAATGCTTTTCTAAACCTACCTCCAATATTATTTTTTCTTTATTTTAAATATAATTTATAGTAAATATATTGTTACATTGTTATAATAATTATAGTATTTTATAACTTATTATCTACAAGGTAATTAAAATAATTATTTTGGTTTCCAAATTTTTCAGTCCAATTTAATCTATAATAAAAATTTTAAATAAAAAATTACATTAAATTTAAAAAAAAACATTTTCAGTCCCAAATTTTTTGATCAAGTCTGGCATACAAAATTAAAAATATATATTTTTATAAAATAAATTTAATGGTTTTCAATTTTTTTTGTTTCAAACTCCCAAAATCTCAAATCCGGCCCTAATTACATATCAAAAGTTGTATATATTGATTAGACGGTATATTGAATTTGATTACATATCGAGAATAAGTTAAGTCAAGATAGTTGTTATATTTTAAAGATTAGACAAAGTAGTTGTAATTATAAAATTGACTTTAGATATTCGCATACAACGAATACGTTTCAATGTTTCATATGGATACATTAGTATAAATTACTTATTGCCTAGAAAATATTTTCTTTCTTCAATGATGTTTTTCTTTTTCTTTCCTGAATGATTATATATATATATATATATATATATATATTCAATGTCGTTACGTAGTCGGAACTAGCTACTCCAGAGACAAATCTTATATATATAGTGATTTACAACATACTCATTCATGTATAGAAGTATAGAACCATATTTCTAGATCAAAACAGCTTCGAACTTTCTCCTCTATTTTTGTGCATAAAAAATCCATGATACGATTCTCCAACTCAGAATTAATTGGACAAAAAAGACAATTATTGGGAAGAAAAAAGGATAAAGGAATATTGAATCTGATCATTATATTACGGAGTCAAGGCATCATCGTGCTTCCCACTTAACCTGAAACATAATCTACGGCTTTGTACTAATTAATTCATATATTTATATAAATTAATATATGCATACTAATGTATATTCAATAATGTGTACTTGTATGTAATCCATATAAGAACAAGCTATAGTTAGTCACATTTAAATAAAAGCACTTCTCAATAATAGTTCATCATCTACGATCTACCAATCCATTTTCTTAGAAAATTCTGTTGGAATCCAACAGATAACACCACCAACACATAACACCAAAATGAAAGATTCTGCTTCTTGTTATCCAAAAAGAAAATGTCAATGCGTATTTGCTTGCTCATCTAAATGTGGAATACTACTTAACCAACAGAAAAAAAGCAATTGCTGTTATCCAATTTTTTGGTTGTTGTTGTTGTAAAAATGTAAAGTGAAACGTTTAATACGAGCTATATGATCACTTCTTAAAATAAGAAATGTGTGTATTTGTCCATAGTTTCAAGTATTAGGAGTGAACAAATTTTTGATATCCTAAATTTTGAGGATATCCGAAATGATAATATTTAGAATATGTCAAGTTATAGCACGTCACAGGAAACCATATGCAAAGAGGGTCCTTTCGAGAATGGTGGCTAGGTCATATTGAGGCAACAATCATCCCATACGCAAGTCATCGCACTCAAGCGAAGGCAACACATTTTCCACCCGTATCGCAAGAGGACTTCTTCTCATAATATAAGGTCTTAATTCTTAACATTTGATTCGCACATACATGCTAATTACGAACAACATACGACATTAAATATAAAACATATTAGGGCATGAAAAACATTCAATACTATCACATCTTACAAAAGAAATCTTCAATCGTATCTGACAGACACGCATGAATTGCATACAAAACCGTGCTGCAACAAACGTTAATTAAACTGTTTTACTCTTACATTCTCGCGCCTCTTTTCACTAATATATTTTAAAGTTTTGTGCCGAAAAAACCTTTATTTTTTATTTTTAAAAAGATACATCTAAACATAGAATTACAAACCAAAAAAACCTACAAATCTCTATGTATTACGCAATATTTTTTTCCTTCCTTTATAGCAATAATATTTTTTTCCTTCCTTTATAGCCAAAAATAATATTTTTTTCCTTTACCAACAATTGGCTAAGTACATGTATACAAAGCAGAGAAGGGAAGAAAAACAATACGCTGAACAGTGAAGAGGATCCAGCAGTGCACAACTGGAACATGTGGTCAGCATTCACGTGACCGATCCTTCCTTATTTTGTAAAGTCACGTGCCACTTTTGTGTTGGTTCGTTCGACATCTTCAGGGGATTTTCACACCCTTTCGAACCCTAAAATCATCTCAATTTAAACTGATTCTTCTTCTTCTTCTTCTTCTTCTTCTTCTTCAGTCTCCATCGATTCATCTATCCTTCGACTGTGTAAGACAACCCTTACACCAAGCACAGACTCCTTCTTCTTGTCAGAAAAATGGTAGCTTCGAAGAAGCGTTCGTCTGCCAGAAAGGATAAGGACCACAAGGTTTTCAATCAATCTCTTCAACTTTGATTCTTCCGTTTCTGCTTTCTTCTATTAGGTTTAATGTCTTTATGAGCGAAATTGATTCGAAATTTACTTGATTTTACCAGGTTTGTAATGGCCAAGATTACGGCCAAGGCTTAGTGGGCTCAAGAATCAGAGTCTGGTGGCCGATTGACGGCCAGTGAGAATTCAGTCTTTTGTTAAATTTAGGGTTTATCTTTATTTAACTTGTGATGAATCTTACAGATCTATTGGTTTTGCAGATTCTACAATGGAGTGGTTGATTCATATAACTCTTCCAAGAAGAAACATCGGGTAACTCATATAATCATTGTTGTTTCTTGTTTATATGCTTCAGTGTTGATCTATTGATTATTTTTGGATTCTGAATTGCATCTTCATAAATGGAATATTGATATGGATGAACTACGTTATCACTTTTTTGAATTCTAGGATCCTGAATATCTATCTAAATTGGATAATATGGGGTGGATAATTTATCTTTCTCATGTGAATTCAATTTTCATTTATTAGGTTCTTTGTGAATTAATGTTTTACTCTACATTGTTATCATCCTGTGATAATAGGTTTTGTATGATGATGGTGACAAAGAGACATTGAATATGAAGAAGGAAAGATGGGAATTGATTGAAGAAGATGATGACAAGGCGGATGAGGTATAGAGCGTTTTATCATTTATTATCGATTTGCTGCTGTGAATTACTGGCTTTTAATGGTTCAAATATTCCGTTTTCAGTTCTCATTACAGGACGATTCTGCCGATGAGAGCTCTGATGCCACCCCAGAAGCGTAAGTTTGCCCTTTTCTTCTTGCCCGTTTTGGAAATTGCAAAGTAGAGATTTCTCCTTATACTTGCTTAGGTTTTGATTCAGATCCTGTTTTGTGTTAGGTAGTACCAATATTTTTAAACCCTTAATAATCATGAGTTAAGATAATGAGTCTGTGCAATGTATCTCAGAGTTTTAAAATTCAGTGGTAAGTTATTCTCAGTGATGTTTGTTACATCTTGTCTTAACTATTGACAGGCTTAACAGGAAGAATGTTAAGAGTAATGGTAAGTCATCTGACAAAGGAAAGGCGGATGAAGCTATGCCGAAAAAGAAACAGAAGATAGATTCTTCAGCAAAGAGGTTGGTTATGTTTACGTATACGTACTTGAAATCAATGTATGTACATATGCACATACACATTATGGAGTTGAATTCATAACATAGAGGCAGCTATAAAAACTACAACATTATTCTCTTGCTTTGGATTTTCACAGTTTAATTACTCCCTTTGTTTTACAGCAAGTCTAAAGCCAAATCTGGTAAGAAACCAGAGGATGATGAGACGAAGCAAAACCAAAAGACGGGAAGTAATCTGGGTGATATAGGCGGAAAGATTGTTGCAGCGGCCTCACGCATGAGTGGAAGGGTGCAAAGTAAGCAGAATGGTCTGGAAAAAGAGACTCTAAAGTCCAGCAAGAAGATAACTGACAACCGAAAACAGAAAAGGCCTTGTTCATCTACATCAGAGGCTGTCTCTGAGAAAGTGAAAAAGCAGAGGACTTCCTCCAAAAAGATCAAGAGTAACGACACTGATGATGAAGATGGTGATGCTGATGATGTTGATACATCTGATGATGAGTCCAAGACCCTGGCGGTTTTGCTAAAGAAATCTCCAGAGGCCATAGAAGCTTTGATGGAGAAGTTGAAGGGGAAGAAGAAGAAAGAGGGAGGAGAAGGAAGTTCCGAAGATGAAGAGGGAGGTGAAGGAAGTTCCGGAGATGAAGAGGGTGGAGATGGAAGTTCCAGAGATGATGAGGGAGGAGATGGAAGTTCCGGAGATGAAGAGGGAGAAGATGGAAGTTCTGGAGATGAAGAGGGAAGAGATGGAAGTTCCGGAGATGAAGAGGGTGGAGAAGGAAGTTCCGGAAGTGAAGAGGAAGAGATAGAAGAGTCTTCTTAGCCATAAGCATCAGCTTCGCGGTCTCGCTCCATGTGCAGACACCGTACAAGACAGTCAAAACCAATTGTAGGAAGCCATTGTTAAAGGTCATGGCTTTTTAAAAAAAATTATACAGTGAACTCTTATTTCGTTAAGATTAGGGCTCTTAGGGCTTTAGGCTTTGGAAAATGTGCAGCCATATGGATTGAGGTTGAAAAGCTAATCTCTTGAACTATGATTGTGAATGAATGTTTTCCATTTAATCTCATTCCCTCCCTGATATGATTTGTGTTCTCACTTGCAAAGCAGTTTTTAAGTATAATCGGGCCTCTAAATTCACTGTGGGTTCAAGGTGTCCGGATTCATTAAAGTGTTGTTGTTGATTTACTCATTTTCATGAGACAAGAAGTTTCTGATCAAATTTCTCAGAAGTCTTAAATACAACAAACAAAACAACTTTTCTTTTGTTAACAAAAAAAAAAAAAATTAACTCAAGATTTTTTTTTGCTACAAATTTAACTCAAGATTCGCGACTATGATGAAATGGTGGTTTGGTAATGAGCAGTTTTTTTATTATGAGACTATCAGTTCATCTATAAAACGTGGCACAAATTATAAAAATTATATTGACCAGAATTAATCAAGATTTAAGATAATGAAGAAAGGAAGAGAAAGGTGATGCGTGTGTGTCTCTCACTAATCTCTAATAAGTTACAAAGGACATTAAGTAGATAAGACGGCAAAGAGACGGAACTGATTAAAAAAAAAGACACATCCAACGGGTCACAACGTCTCTCAGGTCAAATCAACGACCCAAAGACAAACAACTGGCCTTTGATTGAGACACGTTTCTCTCTCCGACAAACCATAACCAAGCGTTTCCCATCCGTACTTTATTTATTTTCCTTCTTCTCTGTTTCTCTTTATCTCTTCTCCTTCCGATTAATCTAATTTCTGGAAAATGTTTCCAGATTTCACTCATTCTAGGGTTTTAAAATTTCTCTATTTATTTTCTCATTTCTTTCGTTCGAGAGAGAAAGAGGCACCCGACACATGTATACTTTGCATGAGATAGATGGAGTAATTAAGAAAAAAAAAGGAGTTTTTGAATTGCAGTTTCACTTCTGAGTTTATCTCCTTTACCTTTGTTTCACAAGTTAGTTCCTTTAAAAAAAAATTAAAGCTGAGAATTAGAGAAGAAACCCTAATTTGCATTCTTTATAGTGTCCGTACTGAAATTTATACTTTCCTTTTATGGATCAATCGATCATATTATTGCCAGATTTGATCTCAAGTACCTTCGATCTGTACTTGTTATCTTTTTTTTTTTGGTTTACTTTCCTGTTTTATTCGTTTTCTTTTATCATCGGTTTCTGGACTAAGAATATCCTGGCTATATGTACATATGTATATACATATATTCTTGTTTTTTATTCGCTTTTTACATACTTATAGATGTTGATGGGGGAAAAGAAGTTGACAGAAGAGAGTGAGCACACAAAGGGGAAGTTGTATAAAAATCTCTTTTACGGTTGCTTTTGCGTGCTCACTCTCTTTCTGTCATAACTTCTCCTTCATGAATCTTTATTGAATCTTAGTGATTATGTGTTCATATTTATCTGTTCATTCCAAATTATGTATACACATTGCATCCCCTAGCTATTACATATGCTGCATCTATCTTTCTTTATTTACATCCTCTCAATTTGATTGGCAATGATGTAGTTTCAGAACTTTGTACGTTCATGATGATCAATTATAGATTTTGTATTAGATTATTTTACACATATGACGTATGTCTGAATTGTGTATGCATATAATTTGTTAAATTTCTCATGGAATCCAATTAATGTCTTTTTTCTATTTGGGTCTTTATGCTTCTTAGACTCGTAGGAATATATGCTGTTTGTGTTCTAAGTATCTACTTGAATGAACTTTTTTTTTCCTGGCAGACTCAAGCTCACTGTTACATTGAATGGTCCAAACTATAAAAGGTTAGTCAAAGTTATGCAGATTGCACTTGAATCCATGGGATGATATTGGGTTTTATTGATGGTTTAATGGCGATAAACCAAAGTGTGGAGTTGATGAGCTCAGAAATTGGGGAATTGTAGTTTCTGTCTTGGTTTGGTTAATATATATTTGTGATCTAAGGTCTTTTGTAGATGTGTGCAATCAACATGGATAATCAGCCACAATTAGTAGAAGCAGGTTGGAACTTATATGGTTTAACGGATACGGATGATCAGTATGATCGTTTATCTCCGATTGTTGCATGTCGTGAAAGATGATTGTTGGTGGCTGATTATCCCTGTTGATTGCCTCATAATCACTATCAACAATGATTATCGTCTACCAAATGAAAATTAGTAGGAAAGTTTAACTATTATAGTATTAAATTTTAGTTGGGGCTTGATTGGGTTACATGAATATTAGATTAGTCATGTGAGTGGATATAGAGTAATAGTTGAATACTTGAATGATCAAATGGAATAGCGAAAACACTTTAGCTAAACAGATTTCTGTATATTAATAAAGTTTTTCGTATGTCTCTAGTTATTCATTTAACACATCCATAGGATATGGAATCACGTTTTAAAAACATGAATAGTTGAATATGGAATCACGCTTCATGTGTTTTCTCTTATTTCTATTGGTCGAAGTTGTATGTAGTTGAATAGTTGATGACTTGTATCACAAATGTTTATATTTTTCTCAGATGACCAAAACTAGAACACAGAAAACATTGTGGCTTTTGGAATTTGACTTCAAACATCGATACACAACATATATAAAACCGCATATATACACAACATAAACCTCTCCATTTTCTTCATATGTCTTTACTCAATTTCTCTGTTGGATATTATTTTACAACGAATGTGTAACTCTTTCTGGGTAAGCTTTCAAAAACCCTTACGTAGTAACCTATTCATGTCAAGATTAGTCTTGCTACGGGAACTTGCAATTTTTGGAGTATTTGATTCCTTCGATTAGTTGGATTTATTCGTATATTGTTATGGATTTCCGTCTTATCACTTCAGCTTGTTCGTTAGACGACCAACTTATTTTGGTGATTAATTTGCATAGTCAAAAATTGTGTTTATTCGGTTTCGTTAAATCATACGGACTTGCAGAAGACTATATCAATTTATTTGATTTGTTTTGGTGATGTAATTAAATTGAAAAGGAAAAATGGATGGCTCTGATGTGTTTAGAAGCATGATAGCCTACACATGCATCTAGAACCTACTAGTAGTACTACTAGGAAATGTTAAAAAGGTTTAATAAAGGGTCGAGTTTTCAATTTTGTGAAAAACTAGTAAAATAACCTGATTTTTGAAAAAGGATTTTTAAAATTTATCTTTCGGTATACCTAAGCAAGATTAATCTTGGAGGAATTTTAAAATATATCTTTCGGTATAACTAAGCAAGATTAATCTTGGGCTTTTCATAAGGTTATTTGGAACCTAATATATCAGCAAAATGCAAAGCGAATATATTACAACAATTCTACAATGTAGCAAAAAAAAAAAAGAAGTTAAGAAATTAAATAATTTTGCTACCGATTATCAAAAGCAAAAATGGTCGCTCAGCAGTCAGCAGTCAGAAGTCATCTCACCACCATGAAATTAAATCGTAGGAAATCGAACGGCTGAGATGTGTTTACCGTACATAGATACCCAGGACACGCACGCAGAGGATCTCGTCGTGTTGGAATGTAGAGAACTTGGTACGGAAAAATTGCAAAAGAGGGAAGGCAAGAAGAGCAAAGGGCTTTTTCATCTCTTCTTTCGTTTTCTCTCCATATTTTGTTATTTCTTTCTCCGTCTGATCGGTGTCGATCGCTTTCTCCATGGAGAATCTCAGCTTTCGCGATGGTAACATCTTCAATCTCCTCCAAACAAGGTCCAAGGAGCCAAGTCATGTACGTAACTCTCATTTTTCTTCTCTTTTTCTTTTCCCTCTGCGTCCAATTCGGATTTGTCTTCCCTTTCTTTCTCATTGCTAGGGTTTTAGTTACAGTGCGCGAGTTTGATTTTATGGAGGTGTTGTTAACATATAGTTGAATTTCAATTCTTGCTTCAACTCGAAATTTCGCGGCCTACTAAACGGGGTTTTGATCGAGTGTTATCTATGTAGGACGTTGATCAAAGAATGCAATTACACTCTTCCTTGGTTCGGAGACTTTCTCAGGAACAGGAAATGGAGGTAGCGTTTCCTTTTGAATTTTATGTATCATTGTTCTATAGCACTTATTTGTCTTAACTGAAATCGGGTATGATGAATGGATTTTCTGCAATCACTGAAGCCTTGACTATGTTTAAATATGGTTTTGGTGTATAATATGTTTGTTGGTCTGTTGCAGGGACATGAAGGCTGTGTTAATGCTATTTCTTGGAACTCTAATGGTTCATTGTTGATATCTGGATCAGATGATTTAAGGGTACATGAAATTCTTTTAGATACCAGATAAACACTCTGGAATTCTTTTGTTGTAGAGTTGACTGGTCTTGAACGTTACATCTTCTTTTAATTTGCAGGTTAATATTTGGAATTACTCCAGTCGAAAGCTTCTGCATTCTGTAGATACAGGACATACAGCGAACATATTCTGTACAAAGTTTGTCCCTGAAACCTCTGACGAGCTTGTGGTATCTGGTGCTGGAGATGCTGAAGTATATAAAACTACTCATGTTGGGTTGTGCTTTCATTTGTTTTTTTTTTGAGTTTGGTATTCATATAACTTTCTTTTGGGGTGTGTGCGTGTGTTTGTCGTATATTATAGGTTAGGCTATTCAATCTATCCGGGTTAAGCGGTAGAGCAGATGATGACAATGCTATTGTACCATCGGCACTGTACCAATGTCACACGCGAAGAGTGAAAAAACTAGCTGTAAGACTTTTTGACTGGTATTTGAATATTCCATTTTGAGCTGTTTATTTATCAGATGTCTTTACCATCATGTAGGTCGAACCTGGTAACCCCAATGTTGTATGGAGTGCTAGTGAAGATGGGACTCTACGGCAGCATGATTTCCGGGAATCTACCTCTTGTCCTCCTGCTGGATCCGCTCACCAAGATTGCCGCAGTGTTCTCGTAATTTCCAAACTCTGGTTACATTGTTTTCAATTACGTTATATACTTTTTTTGTATATGGTGTGGCTCTTATGAAGTTTTTCTTCTGCAAATTGAAGCCATGTTGATAGCTCTGAATTTTGCAGCTTGACCTTCGAAGTGGTGCCAAAAGAGCACTAGCTGATCCTCCTAAGCAAACTCTCTCCCTGAAGTCTTGCGATATAAGTGCCACAAGACCACACCTACTTCTCGTTGGTGGAAGGTACTTGCCTCCGTGTTAGTGAATAAGAGTCCTCTCGTTTGCTATATTAACTTCTTGTTCTTTTCTTTACTCTTTGACAGTGATGCATTTGCTCGTTTGTACGATAGAAGGATGCTCCCACCATTGACATCATGTCGGAAAAGGATGCCTCCCCCTCCATGTGTCAATTATTTCTGTCCCATGCATCTATCTGAACGTGTCAGTTTAATTTGATTGATATTTAGATATCTGCTACTTTTGCATTGCTGTGTTAGGTTTTTTTCCAAACTCACTGTCCGCTACATCTTTGAAATATTTCAGGGGCGAACAAATTTGCACCTAACTCATGTTACGTTTAGTCCTAATGGCGAAGAAGTTTTGCTCAGTTACAGCGGGGAGCATGTGTACCTGATGAATGTAAATAATGGTATTTCCAGTTGGAATGCATTAAGATTATATTTGTGAATAGTTAAGCATGCGGTATATATTTGTGTTTTTTAAGTGAGAAGTGACTGTTGCTATCAAAATAAAGTTTTTTTTTTAATTTATGTCTCTTTACTTTCATTTCTAATGCCCCTTCCGCTGAGGACATTGTTTTCCTGCATGAAAACCCTCCATGGATCAATTGGATAGTATTTGATTTTTGTGGAGGATTCAAATGGTTTTGCTATCATGTGAACCCCTTTGAAAAATAGATAAGAATGATGAATATATTAACCCATCAGAACTTTGCTTACTTTTTGTTATGTTTGTTTCTCTCATCGAGTTGACAATTTATACTTGCACCACTTAGTTTAGAAATATTGGTTTGTGCTCTGGGCATCGAAAATCTCCCTTTTTTACATTTTGCAGCTATGTTTTAAGCTCAATAGCTGTTGATTCTTTCTTTTGTTTGCCACTTGTAGGCACTGGGACCATGCAATACACACCAGGAGATGTAACCAACTTGTTTTCTTTCAGTAACATTCTCCACGATGTAAAATCTCCACCTCGGGTTTCCACCTCTCCTCAAAATGGCTTTCACAGAAATGGCATTGCTACGACGGTTCGCACCTCCCTTTGTAATTGTTCTGTGAAGTGACCTTGTCATTCCATATACTTAGTGCATCTGACTCCATTCTTTTCAGTTAAAGAAGTGCACCGAATTGGTAGAAATTGCCAAAAGGTCTTTAGAAGAGGGTACAGATGTTTTCTATGCAATCGAGGCAGCTAATGAAGTTCTGGATGCGCATTATAATGATATTGAGTCCGCGCTAAGGCATGAATGCCTTTGTACTCGTGCCGCATTGTTACTCAAGGTTCTTTTGAACTGGTGTCTATAACTACCTTTAATCCCTACATTTATCCTCTTGATAACCTCAATCAGCTGAATCCATTAATTTCCAGAGAAAGTGGAAGAATGATGCTCACATGGCCGTAAGAGATTGCCAAAACGCTCGGAGAATCAATGCTTCTTCTTTTAAAGCTCATTACTACATGTCGGAAGCATTGCAGCAAGTATATTCATAGCTCTAATCATCCTTAAATTATAGTTTACAATTTGACATAGAGATAATCCTAGCAATAAGCATTTATTTAAGTCACACTTCCATTTTGTTATCTATTTGTGCTTTCACACAGTTGGGAAAATGTAAAGAAGCTCTAGAATTTGCGACTGCTGCGCAACAGTTGAACCCATCAGATGCCGATATAGTGGCAAAGGTGGAGAGCATTAAAAGGGATCTTCAAGCAGGTTCGTGACCGATAATGTATTTCTTTCCTTACAGATGAACTGCTTAGTTGTTTTGTTTCCTGCTGGTTCTGTTTTATCCGTTGAGCTAGGATAGAGTTTCAAGACGTTTCTGCCTAGTTGTTTTGTTTTTAATTTGTAATGAATTATAACCATTCGTCACTAGTAATCAATGAGGAGAATATATCATGAACGCGAGATAAGAGTCATAAGCATGGATTCGTAGATTCATCTTCAAGTCCATTTTGGCTCTTCCCTTGAAGCGTGACAGGCTTCTCTCTCTTCCTCTGATTGTTTGTCCAGTGAATATTTTGCTGTATAATGTGCCTAAATTTTTGTTTTTTTGATTCAAATGTGTATTAAATTAACAGAACTAGAGCACTTCTTTTAGATTTGGGGAATTCTTTCATTCCGAAGGAGTATTTATGTATTTAAAAGCTTTCATGATTCCACGGGCGAGGAAATATCTTTTTACATTTTAACATTGGTGTACTTGTCTTTTGATTGACAAATCAGCTGGTGCCGAAAAAAATGAAGAGCCAGAAGGTGGAACTGCTAGAGTACTTTCTTTGAGCGACATACTATATAGATCAGAAGCCAACAGTGACAGTTCACATGACATGTCGAGATCCGAAAGAGAAGAATCTGATTATGATGAGGAGTTGGAGGTTGACATTCAAACTTCCATGTCGGATGATGAAGGACGAGATCCAGACTCGAATGCTATGCGTGGCAGTCTAAATCTAAGAATTCATAGAGTAGGGGATGATAAGCCCATGGAAAATACTGGGGATAATGCCTCATCAGGAACTGCATCGTCATCTCAAAATGATAGAACCTCCTATCAGGTTAGTTTCTAAACTATGATATAGTTTAATTGGATTTGACAATAGGAACAATTTTAGCAGATTGAATGGGTTTCGAGTTAATATCTAGCTTCTTTTATGCTGTGTTACACACTTTTCGTTTGACGAATACCATCTACACTATTGGTATTTTGGTGAGTACAGCCAGAAGGAGCCATTGATATGAAGCGTAGATTCGTGGGCCACTGTAACGTTGGAACTGATATTAAGCAAGCCAGTTTTCTCGGTCAGAGAGGTAAGATTTTTGGGTTACGTTTTACGTTATCTGAATGCAATTCCAGTGTGGTATTATTGACTTTCTGTGAACATTTTGTTACCTAATTTCAGGTGAATATATTGCGAGTGGAAGCGATGATGGTAGGTGGTTTATATGGGAGAAACAGACGGGGAGACTTATGAAAGTGCTTGTCGGTGACGAAGCAGGTTTTTTTTTTTTTTTTTCTGCACTTTTTCCATTACGTTAAACTTTTTTTTAACCCGAATTTCATTAGTTGGCTAAAAAGTTAATCTTTTGTTTCTAGTTGTGAACTGCATTCAGTGCCATCCGTTTGATAGCGTTGTAGCAACTAGTGGAATCGATAACACAATAAAGGTAAGCAAGTGCCCAAAAGCTATATATCCTCTGCAATAACTCTTAAATTGACATTTGCAAGTAAAAAAATGTGTGTGAAGATTTGGAGCCCCATCGCATCAGTCTCGTCGATTGTAGCGGGTGGATCAGCTGGGCCTGCGACGGCCAATGTAGTGGAAGCAATGGAGAGCAATCAACAGAAGCTAAGCCGCAGTCGAGAGAACCCTCTGTAAGTTTTTCTGTGATACTTTCAAAGGCGGTTTCAGAGTTCATAAAAGTGAAGTTGATGTTTTGTTGTTGTGGATTGATACATTTGCAGGTCGGTGGAGCTTTTGCAGAGGTTTAGGATGCAAGAGTTTGCAGAAGGAAACTTCCATCCATTTGAATGTACTCAGAGCTGAAAAAGCAGGAGGAAACTGTATAGATATAAAAAGCCTGCTTTGTGAAGGTGATGCTTTGAATATGAATAAACGAATAATAAAGAGTGTTGATTAGGTTTCAAATGTAGCAAAAGCTTTTCTCTCTGTAAAACTCATGCACAGCTTCTTTAAGCTTTTCTTTATTGTATAGTTCGACATTGGCTTCTTTTGACTGTAAGAAATCAACCTTTTTTCTCTTTGAGTTCACATTTTCTGTTCTCTTTAGTTGTTTTCTTATACCTTTAGTTTTGGCTTCCACCTACTTCTTTCAAAGTTCGTATATGATTATTTTTAAAAAAGTTATTATTAATGGTAAGCTCCCAATTTCTGATCAGGAAGCCCAAAACATAAGGAGATGGTCTACGAAACCATTCTGGGTTCGATTGCCAGCAGAGTCGTTGCTGTTTAATCCCTTAAATTTATTTAAAGCAAAAAAAAAACCATAAACCAAAACATTCGTTCGTGAACGCAATGATTATTTTCAGATCTTCCTACTTTGGAAAAATTTACATCCCAGGATAGCAAAAGCTGTCTTATGCTCGTCACGGTGCATTTGTTTTGGCTAATAACTATTATCTTATGAATTATGATATTTAAGTTTTGGCTAATAATATTTATCTTATGAAACTTTTCACTTTTGGCTAATAGAGTTACCGTTTCAAAATACTTGAAAAACTGTTAAAACTGTTTTTTAAAACACTCAAACTACACGTCAAGAATTATTATTTTATTTATTGTTTCTGTTTTAGAATGTATGAGACAGATTCATAAATCAAAATATATGTTGAGATCAGTGAAATTTTTTTATCGAGCCTCGCAAATAAGAAACATGTCTTAAAGACTTGAACTTTTAGAGTTCCTTTCGGTTGAGACTTTATAAAATATAAAGTTTTATCTGTATATTCTCTGTAGATGTCTTTCCTTTTTTTTGGGATTGAATAGTTTAAGCGATGTCACCGATATGAAGGCATGTGATAAAGCATATTCATGAACCATATCATACAATAATAATATCTACTTTTAGCGGATTAAAACTTATTAACTTTTGTAAAATAATGACTACTAAAAATGGTTTTTCTTTTTCTATCGGATTTGAACTAGACTTTATAAACATTTATCATTGACCATATTTTCTCTATTAAAATTCTGAGATGATTGGAATTTACCATGTAGTATTTTCTAATATCAAAAGAAAATAATAGAATTGAACACATATATATGATTTGAGAAGAAAAATATGTTATAATTGATTTTGAGCTATTATATATATAATTATGGATTTTCGGGTTAAATCATATGTAACTTAGAGTTCCATAGTCTATACTCACCAGAAACTTATAATTTTGTACTAGTTTATGAAATTGAATTTTAAATTAAGATTAAATTTTATATACGAAAGGTTGGGTGGAACCACCGTATAAGATAAGGGGACAAAAGGTATTAGACCGTTGGAGGGAACTATTGACATTATTTGAAGGCGTGTCTCAAGTTTTGTCAATTATTAATACATCGCTTAAAACATTAACCTATCACATTCCTTTTTTTTTGGTTAAAATGTTAAGA
Source organism: Eutrema salsugineum (assembly GCF_000478725.1). Taxonomy (NCBI): domain Eukaryota; kingdom Viridiplantae; phylum Streptophyta; class Magnoliopsida; order Brassicales; family Brassicaceae; genus Eutrema; species Eutrema salsugineum. Next base: position 3,505,787 of record NW_006256829.1, on the reverse strand, counting down.
TTTATACTATTTTTTGAAAATTTTACTGCAAAATAAATTCAGAAATGATCAAGAACGGAAATTTCAACAATACTCAAAATAAATTTCAGTTATACGCATGTTATATTTTATTCAGAAAATTGATAGTTTCATATAAATTTAGCTATTTCTTATTCAAGCTATAAATATATTTACTTTGACGTGGATTGTTTTAACATTCAAAATTTTATTATTATTATAAATTGATATATTGCAGCTAAAATTAATTTTATCTGTTAATTTATAGGTATTGATTCGTGACATGTACTTGATATAGTAAAGGATATAAGAATTTAGTGTGTAAAACAAGAAGGAAATGTAACAAATGGGGTAATAGGGTATACATATTAAGTATTTTTAAATAACGTATATTAGAAATTATTTGTAGCATCTAGACCTAGTTTTGGCCAATTAATTAACGAATTTAGACACACAAAAAAAAAACTCAAACGGCATTGTCTGAATCCTTTTTCTTAAGAATAAATCTAGCAAGCACAATCTACCATGTGTAGAAAATAGCATACAATAAAATACGTATTTTCTAGCACAAATACGCTCTCCTATTGTTCTATTTTCTCTAAACCACTTTAAACAGTTTCTAAATAATTTTAAGAACTATTTTTTAATTAGTTATTTCGTGAAATAGAGCCTGACATATTAACATTCTTACAAATTTAAAATTTGTTTTTCATTATGATAGAAAACTAAATATTGCATTGTGAGTGGGGATTATTACGTGGTTACGATTGAGAGAGTAAGTATATAAACGGACTCCTGTGTATGGTAGTTTGTTCCATTTTGCACACTCTATCTTTGTCTTCTTCACCACCATTTTCTCTTGTATGGTGAACATGAAATCACACTTGTTCAGCTCTGAATGTATATCCTTATGGATCCCTCTCTGCCGCAATACTAACCAAAACTCATGGATCAACTTCAGTTTTTCTTAATACTCATTACTCCTCCTTCATCATCATCATCTCCTTTTCCTTTTCGTTTTCCCTCTATCCCTTCTTCTCCCTGAGAGTCACCAGAAACAATATCAAACAGAGATACGTATATATCAAATGGATGAAGAGCGGCGAATTCTGTTCGGAAAATACGAGATGGGAAGGCTATTAGGCAAAGGAACCTTCGCGAAAGTCTATTACGGCAAGGAGATCATCGGCGGCGAGAGCGAGAGCCAGAGCCAGAGCGAGAGCGTCGCCATCAAAGTGATCAACAAGGAACAAGTGTTGAAGAGACCAGGTATGATGGATCAAATCAAACGCGAGATTTCCGTCATGAGACTCGTTCGTCATCCCAACATCGTCGAATTAAAAGAAGTCATGGCCACCAAAACCAAGATCTTCTTCGTCATGGAGTTCGTTAGAGGCGGCGAGCTTTTCGCTAAGGTCGCCAAGGGTAAGCTCCACGAGGACGCCGCTCGTAGATATTTCCAGCAGTTGATCTCCGCCGTCGATTTCTGCCACAGCAGAGGCGTTTCTCACCGCGATCTCAAACCTGAGAACCTTCTCCTCGACGAGAACGGGGATCTCAAAATCTCCGATTTCGGTTTATCGGCCTTGCCGGAGCAGATCCTTCAGGACGGATTGCTTCACACGCAGTGTGGAACTCCGGCGTACGTGGCGCCGGAGGTTCTACGGAAGAAGGGATACGACGGCGCGAAGGCGGATATCTGGTCGTGCGGCGTCGTTTTGTATGTTCTTCTCGCCGGATGTTTGCCGTTTCAGGACGAGAACCTGATGAACATGTACCGGAAGATTTTCAGGGCGGATTTCGAATTACCGCCGTGGTTTTCGCCTGAATCGAGGAGATTGGTTTCGAAACTCCTCGTCGTGGATCCCGATCGGCGGATCTCGATGCCGGCAATCATGCGAACGCCATGGCTACGGAAAAACTTCGCGCCGCCGTTAGCTTTCAAAATCGACGAGCCGATATGTTCTCAGAGCGACAACGAAGACGAGGCTCGCTATTGGGAAGAAACAGAGCAGATATCGCCGAAATTCTTCAACGCTTTCGAATTCATCTCGTCGATGTCGTCGGGATTCGATCTGTCGAGCTTGTTCGAGAGCAAGAGGAAGCTGCAATCGGTATTCACGTCACGGTCTTCGGCGACGGAGATAATGGAGAAGATCGAAACGGTTACGAAGGAGATGAACATGAATGTAAAGACAACGAAGGATTTCAAGGTGAAGATGGAGGGGAAAACGGAAGGGAGAAAAGGAAGGCTCTCGTTGACGGCGGAAGTGTTCGAAGTAGCGCCGGAGATCTCGGTGGTGGAGTTCTGCAAATCGGCGGGGGATACTCTGGAGTACGATAGGTTATACGAAGAACAAGTCCGGCCGGCGTTGAACGACATCGTTTGGTCATGGCACGGCGACAATACAACTGTTAATCAGAGACCCGATGGAAACAAGTCTACTTCTCAAGGTTGTTGAATAGTTTTGGTTCTGAGTTAACCGGTCTTCGGTTTATGTATCATAGTATAAGAACTGTTTACATATTGAACCTAGACTTTCTTTGGTTCAATCTAATTTTGGTTTTAGGTCGAATTCAGAAACTTTTTGAGTGTCGTTGTATCATTGGAGTTTTATGGTTCGGTTATAATAAGTTGCGTTGGTTAAGAAAACTGCCACGTGTAGCGTCTCAGAGACCTTGTAAAGATCCGCCTTTTGTTAATAATAACTACCAAGTCAAAGTCGTTGAATAAATAGATAAATGGACAAACAAAAAAATTGATTTGTTCTGACTTTGTCCTCTCCACTTACGCTAATATTCTTCGACGACTTAGTATTATATTTTATACATGTCTAGCTGTAGTTAGGTTAGGCGTAATGGTAATATAGGGATAAGAAGGGACTAATGGGATAAAGATAATGCTAATCCGAAACTTTTGCATAAATGAGCAGACGATCTATTCATACATACATTATTTATATAGTCTATAAAAATTTGCCGACTTATAGATCGAATGGGTATTGGATCAAATTCTAATGTAAACTATTAGACTATAACACGACAATTTCATTCATTATATTCCATTTTTATTACGGTATATTTGTAGTCTACTGGTTTACATTAGAATTTTGTCGTCTTATAATCTATATTTGAATTTAGAAATAAGTATGGCTGACTTGTAAACGATTATTTTTTTCTGTAAAAACAAAACGACAAGCTAATAATTCATATTTTTAATTTGTACTTTTATATAATAAAAAATGAGCATAGTGACAAAATGTAATAATAATCTGAAACATTTTTATATCGACTCCACCATTCTACAACATGCGAATACACCTAAAAATTATTAATGGCGTAGAAGTTAAACTAACTGAAAGAAAAATCCCTAAAACGTTAAAAATGGGTACAAAACAAAAACAAGGATTAAAAAAAAAAAAAGAGAGAGAGATGAGGTTCACGGTAAACTCAATCCAATGAATATCAGATAATAAAAAAATGAAAGAATCTTTCACTATAAGTTAATTCCCGACCAATAATCCAAAAGAAGCATCAATCAGTGACTAACATGGGATTTTCTAAGACAAGGACTGCATCACAATCAGAAAAAATGACTCCACGATCAGTGGATATTATTAAATCGAGAAGAATGGAGTGTTTGTGTTGAATTTTAAAATCTAACTATATTAGGAGAAGAGAAACACCAATGAGATCATTACTGGTGCGTATGTGTGTCAATGTGTGTGTGGTCATCTGGTCATAGAAATGAAGAATGACATTTTGGAAGACAAAAGGATAATAAAAGTTTATATATAACATGAACAAATGTTCCACCTCCTAAGGAAGGATTCCATGTCATGTAGGGTCCTCCGTGTTAAAAAGAAAATCACATCCAGTTGCATTTCATAAAATCCAGTACTAATTTTTTTTTTTTATTTTGGACTTGGATGTTATTGGGTTTGAAAAAAGAAATCGAAAATCTCAATGAAAATCCAAGTCTGCAAAGGTTCGATTGATGAAGTAATTATCTTCAGACTTTAAGATAACGTTTTTAATCTCCACCATGGTATGGTAAGTTACTATGTTGCACTTCTCGTTGAATTTGAATGCTGTATCGATGACTGATTAAGATTAACTATTTTAGGGCAACCTAATGTGTGAATTGATGTGTTTTTTACAGTATTCGACCAAAATACATTTTGTTTTACTACTCATAACATACAAGCATAACCTTCTTCTACAGAATAGACTCTTAAGTGATTTCAAGTCTTTTAGCTCCCACAAGATCCTTCTCCTTAGCTTCAACCAGAACCTTCCACTCCACTCTTATTCTTCCTGAAGTAAACACTCTCTATATTATCTGTCAACAGTGTCTTCATATGATTATGCCAATATTTTTACTAAACCAAAATATGTCAACAGTATCTTAAACTTTCTCACTTTTTGTGATACTCTTGTCATGTCTTAAAGGTTTATTAAGTTTTTTAAGTGTTAGGCTGGTTTAGTGGTCTTGGTTAACTTCTTGTAAGTCGGTTAAGTTAATCTTCTTCGCATTGTAGAATATCAAAACGTTGATATCGTACAGTGTACTCAAAATGATAAAAAATAGTAAGAATTTTAACAATATCTCACTTTCAAATACTACGTAAACTTCAACAAAGCTTTATTTTTAGTTTTTTTGGGGGACTTTTGGCTAGAGAAGGAACCCCAATGCATTTTTCTTCCTCAAACCGCTGCAACAATTCGCCTGATGGTTTGGTCCAACTCAGGTGGTAGTAATGTTCAGCTTGTTGACCCAGTAGCCGAGTTGCTCAGCTACACAGTTCGATCCAGTTGAGCCGTACGAACTGAACTTATTGACTGAATTATCGACGCCCAAAAACCCAAACACATCTTCTTCAAACACAGGGCTCAGCTTTTTCATCTCTTCAAGACTCAAGTTCTGAAGTTCACAGCCTCTTGAGACACAAACTCCGACTAGTTTCCCAACTATGTCATGAGATGATCTAAAAGGCATCCCCTGTGAAAGACAAAAAGACAAAATGTATTATCTTCTTGGATTTTTAGCTACAAAAACGGAAGATTTCCGTAAATAGAAAACAGCATTACCTTCTGCACAAGGTAATCAGCAAGAGTAGTAGCATCGAGATGTCCAGCAGGAAGGCTTTTCTTAATTCTGTCTTGGTTGAAAGTGACATTCTGTGCAAACTCCGCAGAAACATCGATCATTCCCATGATTGCCTTGGTACTATCGAACATGGGTTCTTTATCTTCTTGAAAATCTCGGTTGTAAGCAAGGGGAAGTCCCTTGCACAGTGTTAGGACAGTTACCAGGTCGCCTATGACTCGGGCAGATTTTCCTCTGACAAGCTCCATTGGGTCAGGATTCTTCTTCTGTGGCATTATACTGCTTCCCGTTGAGACGGAATCGCTTGGAGTCATGAAACCAAACTCCTCAGACGCCCATAGTACCCATTCTTCTCCAAGCCGTGACAGATGAATGGCTGTGTTGGAATTTGCAAATAAAAACTCCAACACAAAATCTCGGTCTGAAACTGCGTCGATGCTAATTGAAATAGAGGAGAAAAAGACTAATAAATGAGGAACTCGCAAGACTAAAGAGTAAGAAGTATTAATGCAAGTACCGAGAGTTGATGTAACCAATACAAAAAAACTAGGAACAAACCTGTTTCTCATTGGTTCGGAAAATCCAAGAGCATTTGCAGTCATAAATCGATCAATAGGTAGACCAGTTCCAGCTAACGCACAAGCTCCTAGGGGACAGAAATTCAGCCTCTTTCGACAATCAATATAACGACCAGCATCACGTTCCAGCTGCCACATATATAAACACAACTAAGTGAAAACACATACATACAATATATAAGATGATAGAGTCAGAGAGATGAGAGATCTCAACAAATCAGTTATAGATTGGTGCTACTAAACTTAATGACATAGCATAACTAAAAAACTAAACAAAAAACAACACATAGGAAGACTAAAACTTGAGCGAAAGAGAAATTCCAAACCTGTTCTACATAAGTTAAGAGGACATGAGGGAGTAAAACAGGCTGAGCCCTCTGAAGATGAGTGTAACCAGGAACAATCAAAGCCTCATTCTTCAAAGCTAGTTGAACTAGGGATGTCTGAAGGTGCTTGATTTTGACAATAATTGTGTCAATCGCATCACGACACCAAAGCCTGAAATCAGTAGCAACCTGGTCATTTCTGCTTCGTGCTGTGTGAAGTTTTTTTGCAGGTTCACCGATCAGATCAGTAAGAGCTGCTTCAATGTTCATATGAACATCCTCCCGATCAGTCCTCCATTCAAATTCATCTGCTTCGATCTGTCTCTCGATATCATCAAGTCCTCTCAAAATGCTATCTTTGTCGCTGTCAGTTATAAGCCCCTGCAATGAAAAAAAGAACCCATCCCGACTTACAAATTCGCATTGTTTAAGAGCAACTAAATCACTTATCAAGCAGCCATTATAATCTAGCACAAATTTTGATCTTAAAATTATAACGGAGAAGAAGCTTCCAAATTTCAAAATCACTAACGAAGTAGAGGATCTCTGGAATCGACTCAACAATCCCAAATTAAAGAAACGAGTAGAAGTTAGGAAAAAGCTAATACCTGGTGAGCGAGCATTGTAGCATGAGCTTTGCTTCCCATAATGTCGTGTTTGTAGAGAACCTTGTCAAAGGAAATTGACTCAGTGAACTTCTCCACCTTCTCTGTGACACTCTCCTCGAACCTCCCGCCCCACAGCTTCGCCTCCTTCGAGGCCGCGTCGTCATCGTGGCTCATTGAACGCAACGGCGGCAGGCACCGTGACTTGCTTCCCGGCTGGAAAAAAGAGACGGAACGGTGAGTGGAGGAGGGAGGATTGGAACGCGACGGAGAGAAGAGGATACTCTGTGAGAAAGAAAGATCAATTGCTCCCATTGGTTTAGCTGAAAGGAGGAGTCGAGAAAGGGTTTCAAGGTCTCAATGGGTTTTGCGGCGACACTAGTCAGATTCTTAGGTGGTAAACTGGTGATGTATGGTCAAAATGAAATTTGCACTTTGACCGGCCTTGGTTCAACAAATTTATTATTTAACAAAATTGTTTTAGATTCCATCTGATTTCAGTTACAGTGTATGTTCTGTTCGAACTTCGAATTTACTGGGGAAAAAGAAACCAATTTACATTTTCTAGTTCAAACATGAACTATTTTGATAAAAGTTTGAGCTTTGAAAATTTGGTAATCCACTAAATCGAATTTGACGAATTCCATCAACTATATAACTTCAATTCACTAGCTATTAGTACAAGTCAGTTTAGGGACTTGGAACCGTAAATTCTAAAAGCAATTTCAAGCTCGCCTTGGAAAATGGCAACATGAACTAATCATAGCTGAAATATATTAACCAAAACCAAAGAGAGAAGGAACATTTGTAGAACAAAATCGGTCATAATTTCTGAATCACCCTTAACTTCGCACTCCTTGCTCTGCGATTCAATCTCTCTTCTTCCTCGGAAGGAGTTATTGGTCTCTTTGTCAGTATTACTCCTTTCGACCCGATTACAGTCTGTTTGATCCACGCTTCTTTCTCTTTTAGTTCCTTCTCTATACTTTCTCCGATTTGCCTGTCCGGTTTTACACTCATTTCTGTGTTCATTTCTTCCCTTTGAAACCCCAATATGTCGAGGAACGTTTGTTTTACAACACGATCCTCCAGACTGTGAAAGGAGATTACTGCTAGTCTCCCACCCGGAGAGAGAACATCGAAGGATGAGTAGAGAGAGCTTTGTAGTGTCTTGAGTTCGTCGTTCACTGCAATCCTTAGGCCTTGAAACACACGTGTTGCAGTCTTTATCCAACCTTGTCTGCCTCCTGCAACATTTTCAAATGGAAGTCCAAGTAAGATTTTAAAATTTTCATCTTTTGTCTACGGTGAAAACTCTCTCATGTCTTATGTTTTTATGATCTTATTATTTTGGATAACTCATTGATAGTTCCTTACTCTACTGTGTGTTCTGTACCAAATACTTCTATGAACACTACCTGGAACTCGCATTGAGATGCAAATGCAGATCAAGAAAGCTTAATATAAATTACTAGATTACCTCTGCTTGGTGGTGACATGCCCCGAATGAGATCCACCAGTTCACCAGTAGAATGCAACCCACCACTAAGTCGAGCCTTAACAATTCTAGTTTGAAGTGAATGCCAATTGCTTTCTTCGCCATAATCCCGTAGAACTCTCCCCAGTTCAGATTCTGGCCAAGAATTCACTATATCCTCCGCTGTCAGAGTCGCCTGTCACATGTTAGAGGATATGTTAAGAGAGACTTCTGAAGAAATTACAAATGATTCCAAAAGCAGGAAGAGTCAGAGTTTCATTCACATGTCTATAAAACTAACCTGAGGATCCATACGCATATCAAGAGGCCCCTGTTGAAGAACACTAAACCCCCTTTCGGGATTGTTTACCTGTCGGACAAAGATTTTACAAGCGTGGGTGAGAGATGCCAACAATACAAGGGAACGAAAAACAGCTGCTTTGTGAAATCACTATTTACCTGCATAGATGACATTCCCAGGTCCATAAGAATGCCATCAACACCAACATCTAACAATTCCGGATGCGTATCAGAAATCGCAGATTTGATGTATTTGAAGTTCTTCAACACAATAGAAGCTTTCAAAGTTGGATGCATGAGAGAATCAATATGAAAGTGAGCCAGTTTCCGAGCCACAGGATCAACATCCATTCCAACAAAATGCTTCAATTCAGAGTGGTTTTGAATAATCTGAAAGACAATTCACAAATTTACAATCTGCTTTTACATATCTAACAATGGCAAGTATAAGAATTTGCTCATAGTATTTTAAACAGTGATTCAATTTCTCAAGATCATATCAGCAAATATCTTTCGATTAGACTTCCTCCAATATAAGAGCTTGTTCGATTTTACCTAGTTAACCAACAATTTGCTCGAATTCTGGAAACAATTAGAAGAAGAAACTTACTGAAGAAGAATGGCCGGCTGCGCCAAGTGTGCAATCAACAAAACTTCGCAAGCGAACCGAAGAGAAAATGTCGACCACTTCTCCGAGCATCACAGGCACATGCGAGGACGGAGCCTCGTCGCCGTCGGCGAGCTCATACTCTCTGCTCGACCGTGTCCTCCTTTTTTCCTTATTCACCACTGCTTCCGCCGTCGCTCTTGCGACCTCAATCTCTTTCCTCCTCTTCCTCTTCTCTTTCTCCTTCTTCTTCGTCTCGCTCGAACTGAGATTTCCCGCGATTACATTGATACTACGCCGAGGAAAACGTAATAGAACCTTGTTGCTGTTGCTCGCGAGAATCGACGAGCATACAAGTAGCTGCTTCGCCCTAATCGCTCCCGCCATTTCCGTTTCTTCTCATACCTCTTTCGCCATTGATGTGGGATTATCAGAAGAAGAAGTTTTACTGGTTTCGTCTATCAAAAGCTCCGACTCCAGAGAGAAAGACTGTGTTTCTTAGTTTGGGCCTTTAAAATACGGGCCGGCCCATAAGTACCGAAAAACAACATCCTTTTCGGTTTCGAAGCAGCGAAATGCGCGTGGTTTCTTTGCCCTAGAACCGGCAGGAAGTTAACACGAAAACGCTCGTTCCTCGGTGGTGAGCGGCGGTTGTAATCGACATCGACGCCGGGACTTTGCCGACGAACTCTCCGAGCTGTGCTTTTGTTCGTCATCTGACATTCTCGCCGAGCAATTTTCAAATTTTAATCAATATGCCGCCTCCAGGTAATCGTTTCTTCGATAATGTTTTTTTTTTTGGGGTCAATTGATTTGTCCCATCCCCATGAAAATTTCTCTGTTTCCGAGCAAAAACTAGTAATGAATTCGGAACGGTAACATTTGATTGCTTTTAATGTAGAAATCTCGAAAAGGGTTTTGGACGCGAAGCTTGAAGCTTGCAAATTCGCATTCTTGAAGCTAAGTGCGGTTAAAACGACGAGGATGAAGAACTATAATCAATTGCGAACCTTGCTTATGTTGAAAGAAATATCTCGACGTGGTGCTGATCGAGACGTTCTTAAAGTAACGTTGTAACTAGATTCACTCTCCATATTAGTCTGAGCTTGGAATTACATCTCTCTATATATATTCGCTTGTCACCATTGACGCCAGAGTTACGTTCTTTTCTTCAGGATCCGGAAAATAGTGTGACCCGAGTTCTGTGTTCAGTTCTAAAGCAAGTGGTAAGTTCACGTCTTTATGCTCTTGAGTAAATGTAATGCCAAAATTTACTACCTTTTTGAAGTATGTGCAGGTGAGTAACTCAGACCGTTCTCTAAAGTCTCTTCGTGGGTTTCACTATGAGACATTGGATGACCAAGAGAAGCAACAGGTGACGAGGATGATTGCAAGTGTACAAGGAATGGGTAGTAGAAAATACGAACCAGAAACTGTTGATCATTTAGATGCGATGACTGAGCCAATGGAAATGGAGATATATTTGGGAAACGGAGATGATTCTGTTGGCGCCGATTTCAGTGACATTGTTTTGGAGCCAATCTCATGGCCTTTAGAGTCCCAATTAACTCTTGAATGGGTTGAGACTTTGATGGGTTTATTGAACCAGTTCACATGGAAGAACTCCGTTTCCGAGTTCCCTTTGATATTACCACATTCTGTGGCTGTTTCCCTGGTGGATTGTGCTTCCCAGATTCTAGACAAAGAAGCTAATTGCGTTAAAATCAACTGCTGTAGTGAGAATTCTAGAGTGATTGTGGTTGGGGATCTCCACGGTCAACTACACGATCTCCTCAAAATTTTTGATCAATCAGGAAGGCCTTCACAAAACCAATGCTTTGTGTTCAACGGTAATTATATTGGTCGAGGTTCTTGGAGCCTAGAAGTGTTCTTGGTTCTCTTAGCCTGGAAGGTACAGAATATAGCTTAATTACTTATTTCCTTTCTTTTTTATAATTGGAATTTCTGTGATGGAACGTTAACTTGAAGTGTTAGGTCTCTCGCATGTTTTGTCTTTTAAATTCTTTAAATTATAAAGTAACTTTATCGTTGCTGAAGCATTGGCCTTAAGCCTTACTATAGATTGTTAATGTTGAATCACATATAGAAAACTCAATATGTGTGTGCTTAATATTAACATGAAAGCGTTAGATTAAAGGCCTTGGATGTGTGTTTTTTCGTTCTTACTGTTTTAGTTCATGTGTTCCCATCTGATCAATACTTGTTCTAATTCCAGATTCTGATGCCTGAGAGTGTATGTTTACTTCGAGGAAGCTCTGAAACAAGAGTATCCGCAGAAGAGCTTGATTTCTTGAAAGAAACATGTGACAGATACGCTGAGCACGGTCCAGTGCTATACTCCAAATGTATCGATTGTTTCAAACTGTTACCTTTGGCATCGGTGATATCAGATAGCGTCTACACAACTCATGGAGGTCTCTTTCAAAGCTCTCGGGTCCATGAAGATAGCACGAATCCATCTTTGTTGTTGGGTTCTTTAGAGGAACTTGACAAGATTGAGAGGAGACAAGTTGGTGAGAACGATGATGAGAATATCACTCTTAACCATGTTTTATGGTCATGTCCATGGATGGCTGATGGTCTGAGCGAAAGTAATTATAAGGGACTTCTTTGGGGAGCTGATTGCACCGAAACTTTTCTAAAACAGTCAAACTTAAAGGTAAGTGAATTACTTTGGCAAAAACTGATATCCAAAATGAAACTTAATTTGTCTGTTTTGCATCTTAGATGATTATAAGATCACATGAAGGCCCCGATGCAAGAGCAGATCGAGAAGACATGGGAAACATGCTAAGTGGTTACTCAATAGATCATGAAGTAGAATCTGGAAAGCTTTTCACAGTCTTCAGTGCTTCGAATTTCTCACAGGTCATTTTCCATTGCACTTTTACATTAAACGGAATCCAATTGCTACCTGTTCTGTTGGTTTTTCAACTGGTTCTTTTGTTTTCATTTTTGCTTTTAGGGCTCAAGAAACTATGAAAACGAAGGCGCATATGCTGTTCTTGAGCCTCCCAACTTCACAGAGCCTAGATTTGTATCTTACACAGTCGAAAATGTCCCAAGGGTAAGTAGCTACAAACCTGGAGACTTCTCACTTTTTTTGTTAGCATTGTCTTATGCTTATTCTTGCGCTATTTTGTTTTTTATGTAGTTACAAAGTCAGATGACAAGTGATGGAATTTCAACTCAACAACAGCTAATGTGGGAGAATGGAACAGGACAAGGCTTTGCGTCAATGGGGATTACTAACCCGCCTTCTTGGACGGTTCCTTTACCAAGTGACCCAAGTCAGATCCTTCAGCTTCGAGAGCCTCCTCAAGTCTTTGAAGGTCTTCCTCTTCCAGATACCATTGAGGTAACACCAAATCTCTGAGATTATTGATGGTGTAAGATGATGATGATAGGGCTTGGAATCTTGATTATGTATATGATGGTGATGATTGCAGGAGCCGCACAAATCCAACTATGACTACATGTTCAGACTCATAAGCGCTCTTAAACAGGAGATTCAAACTAGGGTAAAAGCACTTTTAAGTTTCTTCGCGATCACATAATCTCTCTCGTAAAAGACTGACACTTAGATTTCTGTTTTTTGATTCGCAGGACACACGCGAGAAAGAATTGGTAAGCCATGGAAACCAGACCTTTTTAAAAAAATTATTACGATATATAAAGAAAGTAATTTAAAAAATCTTGATGAATTAATTTGAGTGTTTTGGAAAAACGTACGTAGATGGATCATTTGACCAAGACGAAAGCTACATTGGAGGTCATAAGCCAAATGTCATCTTCGCTCTGACCATTTAGATCCAAACCCAACGATTTTGTTCTTTGTTTTTCCTTTTCTTTTTCTTTTTTCTTTCTCCAATTTACTTAGTATATTGTAAAAATCAGCTGTAATTTTATTACACTGTAATATCTTGGTTTTAGGCTTTTAGCTTTCGTTATAAATGTCAATTCAAATTGAAAATTCTTATTCAAAAAAAAAAATTAACACCAACATGTCTCGAATTTATTAAGGTCTTTTCCCAACGATATTTGGTAAATTCATAAATGGTCTTCAACACATAATAACAATATTACTGACTGGTGTTACTCCATTACCATTTGTCTTTGGTCAACGTGACTCGATTGCTATTTATGGCTAAATAATTCTCAACTCTACTCATTGACCCTAGTTGTGCTTTTAGCAATTGACTAAAGATTTACGTTTTTTTTTTCTTTTTCTAATTCTTATTTAGTTACAAAGAGTGAAATGAATTTCTCTACCTACCGATGATGAATGATTTTTTTTTTTTTTTGTTTTCATGCCAATAATTGTAGATTTTAATCATTAATTGGAGAAAATGAGAGGTGATTGCATTAAAAGAGTTTCCAAAACATTCAAAAGTTTCCCTCCAAAGTCCAAGCGCATTTGTAGATCGAAGTCGAAACAACACTCTGCTTCTCGTGATTCTCATTAATACATCTCTCTCTCTCTCTCTCTCTCTCTCTCTCTCTCTTCAATCCCGATTCTGAGTTTTCTCTTTTAAATCTCTCTCTCTCTCTCTCAATTCAAATCTCTCACTCCTTTTATTCAATTCTCTTCTCCTTTTAGCGAACCATTTGAAATCCGCCGGGAAATTAATTTGGTCGGGGTCTTTGGAGTGTCCGATGGATGAGTGTAGAGGAGTGAGAGGAGGATGCATTCGGATCAGGTGTCCGTCGCCACGGAGAGTCATGAATCGGTGGTTTTCCTCGCCGCGTAAGGTCAAAAGAAATAAGAAGTCTATGGCGGAAGGACGGGTTAGAGACTGTGACTCTGTGAGGATCAGAAATTTCTCCAAGGATGTTCATGGAATTGGCGACTTTTCAGATTCTCCACCACGGACAATCGGTTCCGGTAACAATCTTTTGTTTTACCCAAACAAATCGATTTTGTTTGGATAGTGTCCGGCGAATTATTGATCGGATAGGCTTAGTGGGTATGATTGTAAATTCTTCATCCCTTTGAATGGTTAGTCATATGTGTTATTGAGAATTGAAATATCTGAATTTAAACGATCTCTTATCCAATCAATCAGCAAAACTAAGAGATTAGAACCAATCAGAGAACTCCAATTGATTGAAGAGCTACTAAATTGTTTATGTGTGAGTTGAATTCAGTTTCATAGATGATATAGATCAGTACATCGATTAATTCTCTCTCTCAATTGTAACTTTTTGGTGTGTAGAATTGCAAAAAAGGGAATTCTTGTTCAGCATTGGGGTGAGTTGTTATCTCCTACATCTGATTGTTACTGGTAAAGAAGAGATTCACAAGATAGTCGAGCTACGAAACGATTTGGAGAAGTTTCTTGAACGTAAGAACGATGAACTGAGGCAAAAACAGCAAGAGTTGATCGAGCTACGTAGCGATATAGAGAGGTTCTTAGAATCACACAACTACGAATTGAGGCAAAAACAGCAAGTGTCACTCTTTAGGCAGCAAGAGCAGAGTGAAACCTCTGCGTATTCCACCACAAGTGATGTTGTAGATGGCCCTGAATCTTCTACTGATCACTATTACTCTCCACAGTTCCTGGAGACTTCTTTTTCTGTTGGACGTGAAGGGTCTCTGAAACATTACGTACTCAAGGGAGGGAAAGAAGATTTTGGGGGAGAAATGGATCAGCTTGAAGCTGAACTTGAAGCTGAGTTTGAGCTTCTTCAGATTGGTCAAGACCAGGAAAGTCAATGTTGTAAGCTCAAGGTAAGTTAAAGTTGTTGAATTTCAATTTCTTATACATTTAGGGATTAGAGATCATAATTCTCTTCTCTAATGGAACTATCATGTTTTGTAAAACGGTCACAGGGTATTTCAGAGAAGAGTGAAGATTCACAAGGATTAAGGTTCGGACAGATGTGTCCAGGACCAATGGAGAAACAGCAAGGTGTGTGTCCGTATGAGCTGGAGAGAAGGCTACACGAGCTCATGGAGACGAGACAAGAAGAGGAGATAAAGGAGCTAGAGACTGCATTGGAAGATGCTAAACAAAGGCTTCATGTGAAGGAGGCTGAAGCTTCTTGGTGGAAAGACACTGCTTATATAGTCTCTGAACATATTCCAGAACCTTCTAGAATCACATCCAACTCTCAAACTCATCGGTACCCTCTCTCTAGGTGAGAATTTGGTAATTTCAAGTTTCAGTATTGAGAAATTACAAAGAGTTGTATTTTTGTGTAAGAAGTTACATGTTAAGAGTAATCAATTCGTTCCAATTTGCATTTTACATTTGTATTTCTTTTAATGGAAATGTTTCAGCAATGAAATTTCTTCCTGAGATGAAAGTTTGTAAATAACTTACATTTTACATTTGTACTTCTTCTATAAATCATGTTTCAATGAAAGAAAATAAAAATAATTATTTTGAGTTTCTTGGCTAGATTTATGGATGATTGTCAAGTAGATAGTACCACAGATTCAGAGTTTAAGTACATATCTATGACACTGTTATATAATCTCAATCTGGTTTTGTTTTCTACGCCTCACGTTTATTTTTTCGTAATTATATAAAAAAAAAAGAAATTGCATTTCTCCGAGGCCAAAAGGTCCAAACTCCAAAGAATCAAGCACGTTGACTCAAAAAGCCAGAAAATAAGGGAGCGAGAGGAAGAAGAAGAAGAAGAAGCCTAATAATTTGCTAGGTAAGCCTTTTTGAAATTCTCCATTTCACAGATTGTTCGTCTCTATCTTCCGGCGATGATTGATCTCGTCGGCAATTTTATAGATGGAAAGAGTCGTCGAGTCAGACTCTGGTTCTGGAGAATCCGATGTAGTACTGAGTCTTGACTCCATCAGGGAATCGTTGATTAGGCAAGAAGACACCATCGTCTTCAGCTTCATCGAGAGAGCTAAGTTTCCGCTCAATTCCCCTGCTTTTGAGGATTCTCGTTGTCTACATTCTGGAAATTCCTCTTCTCTCACCGAGTTCTTCGTCAGAGAGATTGAAATCATCCAAGCCAAGGTTCACATACCATTTAAACTGATCCTTTTTCTAGGATAAACATAGAAACAGAGATTAAACGCATTAATATGTTTGATTATCCCGTCTGCTACAGCATTTTCATAGTTTGTGTCCACATTTTCGTCGTTGTGTGATAACTTCTTGTATGATTTTGGAACCAGCATGCCTCATTACTTGTAGAGATTGGCAATAAAGGTTTGGTTTTTGTCTGAATGTCTTGTTGCATTATAAATTACATCTCGTTTGTTTATACTGTTTATGGATTGATTGGTTCACTTGAAGCTCTCATGTATGCGTATAGGTAGGACGATACGAAAATCCAGAAGAGAATCCTTTCTTCCTTGACAACATTCCTCCGTCGGTTTTTCCTACCCGCAAATATCCACCGGTACGTAGTAAAGTCCTTAAGCATTTTGCTTACAACTCTTTAATGCTTGAATCTAACACTACTTTTTCTTTTCTCTTGATTAGGCTCTGCACCCTAAGGCTTTATCTGTTAACATAAACCAGCGTATTTGGGATATTTACTTTAAAGAACTGCTTCCTTTGTTTGTCAAACCTGGTGATGATGGCAACTATGTGTCAACTGCTGCTAGTGATCTAGCGTGTTTACAAGTAAGCAGATCATCTCTGGACTAACAAAATTCTGATTTCTACATGTGGTGTATGTCTAATTTGATGTGTGATCTTGTGTAAGGCTCTTTCGAGAAGGATTCACTACGGTAAATTTGTTGCTGAGGTCAAGTTCAGAGACGCTCCACAAGATTACGAGCCTGCGATCCGCGCTAAGGTAATACTAGTGTCTCAGTCTCACAATGTGGATTTGGTTAGTGTGGTTTTGTAGGAATTGATACGACCAGATGTGTTGGGTTTCTTGAAACCTTGTGTAGGATACAGAGGCTTTGATGAAGCTTTTGACGTTTGAGAAAGTAGAAGAAATGGTTAAGAAGAGAGTCCAGAAGAAAGCAGAAACGTTTGGACAAGATGTAAAGTGCATCTCTGGTGATGATAAGAGTTACAAAGTGGATCCGTTGATCGTCTCTCGCATCTATGGAGAATGGCTTATCCCTCTCACTAAGCTCGTCGAGGTTGAGTATCTTCTACGTCGTCTCGATTGACCTCAAACAAGATTGTCTTGTCCACAAACTTCTTTGGACAATTGATTTTACATTGACTATCCACATTATCGTGTTATATAGATGATATTTACCAAAAGAAATAAAATTATTCTTATGTACACAAATCTGGCCTTATTATCAAAGTGGGCCTTTGTTTAAAGTTTAGTGAGTGGCCCTCTAGAAATTGTCAGGATATGACAGAATAATTGAATGAACAGTCATCACTGTTTTAATGTTATCTAAATATATTTTTAAGGAAATAAAAAAAAAGTCGTCAGAGTTTCGCTATCCAAAAATAGTTATTTATATTTGATGATTATCCATTACAGCCCTTCAAACTCTCCACTCGACTCTGGTCAGCTGTCTCTTGCTTCTACTCTAGGGTTCTCTCAAGCTTCCACTCTGTTCTGTTCGTCTTCTTCTCTAAGCTCAGGTCTGAATCTCTCCTTCTTCGCTACTATTTCTGGTGTCTTCCTGTATATATGTATCAGTCAGATTGAAGAAGTTTCCAGTTTTAGGGTTCTTCAAAAACACGCAGCTTTAGTTTTTTTTTTTATGTATAGCTTTTGATGCAGATCATTCTCTTTTCCGATCTACTTAGATAAGATTCGTTTGATATCCGATGATTGTTTGGCGTATTGTTTCCTATTCTAGATCTCGTTTTGAGTAGTGATTCGCTTCTGCTTCTTCTTCTGATGATGATCTGTTCCTGAAACTGATTGATCTGATTACGATAGGGAAAGATGCAAGCTGCGATTCGTTCGTTTGTCTCCGGTGGAAATGTTGTCAAGGCCTCTCTGCTGCAACATCTCCGTGTGATGAACCCGGCGATTCAGCCTTCCGTGTTTTGTACACGCTCCGAATCCACTCAGTCTGCTCGTATGGAGGAACATGGATTCGAGAGCACAACCATTTCTGACATTATGAACGCCAAAGGCAAAAGTGCTGATGGATCTTGGCTTTGGTGTACTACTGATGACACTGTTTACGATGCTGTTAAATCCGTATGTACTCTTTGCCTTTTGGATATACTTATCTCTCCGTGTGGAAGTGTTCTTTTGTTGTGATTGATGTGTTTTGTTTCGGTTAGATGACACAACACAATGTTGGTGCCTTGGTGGTTGTGAAACCTGGTGAGCAACAATCTCTTGCTGGAATCATTACAGAGAGAGGTAAGTCAAATTTTGACTGTCACAAGAAGTTCTTGGTTTGTGTGTCTTCCGATATGCGTGACTAATTTCCTTCTATTTTGACAACATTTGCGGTTTCTTTAGATTATCTGCGGAAGATCATAGTGCAAGGGAGATCATCCAAATCAACAAAAGTAGGGGATATTATGACTGAAGAGGTATGGAATTAGCGATGAAGAATGCACTATTACATATATGTTTCCTTGCTTTTGGGGATTAAACAGATTGGATCTGTGAATTGGCAATTGCAGAATAAGCTCATCACTGTGACACCGGAGACCAAGGTCTTGCGGGCTATGCAACTGATGACAGGTAAGCAGAGAAACCTTATACTTTCTCCATGAAAGATCCTTATCTTTTGGGATTGAAACTTACGGAGGCAAGTAAAATAAATTGGTTTGTGTCATTGTACAGATAACAGGATCAGGCACATTCCAGTAATCAAAGACACGGGTATGGTGGGAATGGTGTCCATAGGAGACGTGGTCCGTGCAGTTGTCAGTGAACATCGAGAGGAGCTTGACCGCCTGAATGCTTTTATTCAGGGAGGTTACTAAAAAGTTGAAGGTTGGTAATAAAAGAGTTCCTTCTCGTGTCTGGTCCAGTGCTTGATGATGTCGAAAGCTTTTAGATCAATGTATATATATGGAGTCTTCGTTGTTGTTTTTATTGTCTGATGTTTGTTGTTGTTGTGTTTTGTTTCATTCGTTAACTTGCCAAGACTGAGTTCTTGTGCTTCTCTTATTGTGCTACTCTTCAAGATAATAAAACCAAAGACTCCATCCCTTTATTGCGTCAAGTTTCATATCTTGTACCAAATGATAAAGTATTACTTGAAAATTCGATTTTGGTTCAAGATTTCTGTGTTTGTTCAACTGTTAAGAACTAGTCCAATAAATCAATTGAGGTTCTCAAAATTTAAGAATGCAAATATTGTAGACAGAACAGAGGATTGAAATTGCGAAATTGAATTTAGTTTGATTCGAATCATCAATGACGATGTGCTTACAAGAACTTAGTCTAGGCAAAATCGAACAGAGGATTCCCCGATTGCTCCTTAGGACATGTAAACCTTGAAATACTTATGATTATACTCTGTTTATAAGTTTCCACCTACTGTACTTGTTACTTCGCAATGCTTTTGATAAATGGTTTATGATATAGTGGGCTTCATCGATTTAGGCCCATTAGTTATAGCTAGTGGAAAGACTTCGTGAGTAACTACGTGGCGAATTTTCAATGGTTGATAAGGATCGAACAACAGTAACGAGCCAAACCGGAGAGAGATAAACCGGGATGCAATCACATTAGTACAAGTTGTCTTCGTCTCGAAGCGTATAAACACAACTGTAGCGGAGCTTCAGATCTGGCTATTGTATTTCTTTCCTCCTTTGTGAAACAGCCGTGGGTATGGAGTTTCGGAGAATATCGGGAACTTCTGGATCCGTGATCGCCTTCGTTCTTCTGCTCTTCATCCATGGTGCTCACTCTTTTTATCTCCCAGGTGTCGCTCCTCAGGATTTCGAAAAGGTAAACGTTCGAATTTGTGCTCCTAGGCTTATAGATCTGAATAGGATCTCCTCGATCTGCGTTTTGGTCTCGATATGGTGTTCATTTCCTTTAGGAACAGTACTTGATCCGCGAGTAAGCTACAGAAAATGAGAGTCGGTGTGCTCGCTGCACCGACACTTGATCAGAGGATGGGTGAGGCTTTAATCTCACTTCATGTCCGATTCACGAATCTCTCGATCTGAACAATGTCGGCATTTTAGGCGAGCTTCATCGATATTTGATCTTCTGGATTAGTCATAGTCGTTTTTATTTTTGATTGTTTTTGTTATGTTCTTAGTGATCTCTCTCCCTGTCAATGTTGCTTAGCTTGAAATTACTACAAAATGCAAGTTGTGGGTACAATCAATGTCGGTCCTGCATGCTAAATTACGAATCTCAATCAAAGTATACTTGCATGTTTTGCTAGAAGATTCGGATAATATACTTCAAATGGAGCAGAAATGACGGAATCATAATCAAACGTGAGTCTTAATTTCCTTGTATGCAGGGTGATGAGCTGAAGGTGAAAGTGAATAAGTTAACCTCCATAAAGACTCAGCTTCCATACTCGTATTACTCTCTTCCTTTTTGTCAACCTAAGAAGATAGTGGATAGTACTGAGAATCTTGGAGAAGTGCTTCGGGGTGACCGGATAGAAAATGCCCCATATTCGGTTAGTCTCTATTGCATTTCGATTCTTAATTGATCAAGCTGTTTGAAAATCTGTTTTTGTACTTTATCTCTAACCCTTGCGGAGTTGAAAACAACTGCAGTTCAAAATGCGGGAGGCACAAATGTGCAATATTCTCTGCCGTGTCACTCTTGATGCAAAGACAGCCAAAGCGTTCAAAGAAAAGATCGATGATGAGTACCGAGTCAACATGTAGGACCAAATTAGATATTATTTTTCTTTGATTCTTTAAATGAATAACACGCTTTCCTCTGTCAGTTTTCTTACAACTCTTTCTTGTGTGTGTTAGGATCCTCGACAACCTTCCCCTTGTGGTTCCAATCGACAGAGTGGATCAGGGTTCTCCCGCTGTTGTTTATCAGCTCGGCTATCATGTTGGTCTTAAAGGCCAGTATGAGGGGGTAAGTAGGATATGATTGTCAACACTTTTCGAATGCATGGGAGATGTTTTCTAAATTGCCTTTTGTTTACACAGAGCAAAGAGCAAAAGTTCTTCATCCACAATCACCTGGCATTTACAGTCCGGTATCACAGAGATCTGCAAACGGATTCTGCAAGGATTGTAGGATTTGAGGTCAAACCTTACAGGTGCATTTCTTCATAATTTGAACTTTTCTTGGCTTTCCGTGTCCGTAAGTATTGATAGTCCTTCCCTTTATTTGTAGTGTTAAGCATGAATATGAAGGAGAATACAGTGAGAAGACTCGTCTGACCACCTGTGATCCTCACACCAAACGTCTGGTTGTGAGCTCGGCTACTCCTCAAGAAGTTGAACAAAAGAAGGAGATTATCTTCACATATGATGTCGATTTCCAGGCAAGCTTTTATATTATTACCCTGTGATATGTGTCTTAAATAAATGCTATCCTATTCCTGTTCTCAATATATTTCTGATTTACTGCTGCTGTTGTTGCTATCCAGGAGAGTGAAGTAAAGTGGGCATCTAGATGGGATGCTTATCTTCTGATGAGTGATAACCAAATTCACTGGTTCTCAATTGTCAATTCACTGATGATCGTCCTGTTCCTTTCGGGTATGGTGGCAATGATAATGCTGAGGACCCTTTACCGTGACATTTCACGATACAACGAGCTCGAGACTCAAGAAGAAGCTCAAGAAGAGACAGGATGGAAGCTTGTCCATGGTGATGTTTTCAGACTTCCAACTAATTCAGATCTGCTCTGCGTCTACGTTGGTACAGGGGTCCAGTGTTTAGGCATGGTACTTGTGACGATGATCTTTGCCATGCTTGGATTTCTCTCCCCTTCCAACCGGGGTGGTCTGATGACAGCCATGCTCCTGCTCTGGGTCTTCATGGGCCTCTTTGCTGGTTACGCCTCTTCACGTCTCTACAAAATGTTCAAAGGAACAGAGTGGAAGAGAATCGCCTTCAGAACAGCCTTCTTGTTCCCTGCAGTTGTCTCAGCCATCTTCTTTGTCCTAAACGCTCTCATCTGGGGTCAGAAGTCATCCGGGGCGGTTCCCTTCGGGACAATGTTTGCCTTGATCTTTCTCTGGTTTGGTATCTCGGTTCCTCTTGTATTTGTTGGTGCTTACATCGGTTTCAAGAAACCAGCGGTTGATGACCCAGTGAAAACCAACAAAATCCCGAGGCAAATCCCAGAGCAGGCTTGGTACATGAACCCGGTTTTCTCAATCCTCATTGGAGGAATCTTACCTTTTGGTGCAGTCTTTATCGAGCTCTTCTTCATTCTCACATCCATCTGGCTTAACCAGTTCTACTACATCTTCGGGTTCCTCTTCCTAGTCTTTGTAATCCTCATCGTTACATGTGCTGAGATAACCGTGGTACTCTGCTACTTCCAGCTATGCAGTGAGGACTACCTTTGGTGGTGGAGATCTTACCTCACATCAGGCTCATCAGCTCTCTATCTCTTCCTCTACGCCACGTTCTACTTCTTCACAAAGCTTCAGATCACCAAACTGGTCTCTGCGATGCTTTACTTCGGGTACATGCTCATCGCTTCGTATGCATTTTTTGTGCTCACAGGAACAATTGGCTTCTATGCTTGTCTCTGGTTCACACGGCTCATCTATTCCTCGGTTAAGATCGATTAGAGGAGGATGATGATGATTGATGGTGGTGATTAAGGAACAAAGAAGGAAAGAGGTGATTATAGTTTATCTTCTTTTTGTTTTGAAAAAAATGTTTTTGTTGCATTTTAGGTCTATTTTGTTGCAGAACAAAAGGGGTTTTAATATATGTGAACGTTATTATACTGTATTTTTTGTTTGATTGTCTAATAACCCACTCTTTGAGAATCTTTAGTGAGAGTATGTAATTCAATCTTTACCTCTTTAAAAGTTTTTGTAATAATATGATTCCATCGTTTTAAAACGTTCTACAAGACTATAACAATGAAACAAATATGATGATCAAACTCGAGTGAAAACAATAGTGTGATGGTTTTGATGGATCATTTGATCATCAAGCTCGAACTTTCCCAGCGATCATAAAGGCTTTGTACACGACGGAACGAATCAGATCTGATCCTCCCCAGGCGGCCTCAAGCTCTCTCACCAAACTCTCCGGTAACAAATCGATGCCTTTCTCTCTCGCCGTCACGATAGCCGACCATGATTTGAACATCCTTATGATCCCTTCAAACGACGTCGCTTTTGGCATCTCCAGCTTCAATGGCTTCCCTTCCGATCCCATCTCCACACTTTCGAAAGGAAACGGCAACGCTTCGTACGAGTCGAAGATATGCTGTATGTTCGGATACTTCCAATACGGCAGCGTTTCGGCGTGGAACCGATACTGGACTGCGTCGAACTCCGGTGTCACCAGCACGTCGTTGTATCCCCAAACGGCGATGATCCCGCCGGGTTTACGGAGGAGGCGCGTCGCGACTGCGTAGAATTTAGGGAGATCGAACCAGTGTACGGCTTGAGCGACCGTGATCAGATCCACCGAGTTCTCTCCTCCGATTAATTCCACTAGCTCATCGGCGGTCATCGACGACGGCGTATGGCGATAATCGATCTTCGGATGCGGCGTCGCCAGCTTCAGCTGGGATTCGCTGACGTCCGTCGCTATCACTCTCTCGTAGTGATCTGCAACCTGTTTGTTTACACGGAAAAAATGGAGGCAGAATTTAGCTTATCTGAGCTGAATCATTTACAAAAAGAGGCTAAATCTGTCGAATCGGAAATCCAATGCTTAAACAAAGTTCATGAACATCAAATACTGACGGCGAGAGCTGCTTGGCCGTTGCCGGTGGCGGCATCCCAGGCTAAACCGTGGTGATCGGTGAGACCGGCGAGCTTCGAGAACCACTCCGATGGGTAAGTGGGTCTGGCGTCTAGGTATAAATCAGCTTGTTTATCAAACAATCCTGCCATTTTCTCTGTGTTTTGATTTTTTCTTTCTCTCCCTTTTCTGATTTAGTTTCCAGCGATGACTCACTACTCATTTATAGTAGTCTCTTTGGCTTGTGGGAATCTCAAAGACAATGACCTCCAAAGAAGCCCACGATTTAGGTTCTGCACTTCGCTTTCCTCTTAATTTTTATTGGATTTTGGAATAAACGCAGCTTTTGAACCCATATTGGTTAATTATTTGTTTAAGTAGTTGTTGATATGGATTGGGATTTTTTTAGTGGGAAGATGAAAAACATTGACTCTTTGGCTCGTAAAGCAATATGGTTTAGGATTTGTAGAATTTAAGACTAGTAGTTGAAGAAACACGTCATTGCTTACAGAGTCGACAAGCTAAACGTCAAGTGGGAATAGAATACATTTTTCGTTTTTCCCCCTGTGTGAATCTAGAAACCTTTTTTGAAAGTCCAAAAGGAGTTTCATTTACACTAAAATCAACTATTAAAGACTCTTGCTTTCAGCACTTCAAGATCCAATGTTCATCTCCCAAACAGTAAACATCATGGAGACGCTAGAAACTGAGAAACTCTTCTCCGTGGAAAAACCTCTGCTAATACCTATTTCAGACCATTCTGAGAACAAGACAAAAGCAAGAAGAAACGCTGTTGTCTCAGTTCTGCTTCAGCCCTTTCTATGGCTACAAATGCTGTGTTCTCGACTAAATCCGAGCTTTGTTTTAGGTGTGGTCCTTGTGTACGGCCTAAACCAAGGGTTCTCCGGTTCGATATTCAAAGTCGTCACTGACTATTACTGGAAAGATGTCCAGCAAGTGCAGCCATCGGTTGTGCAGCTTTACATGGGATTATATTACATCCCATGGGTCATGAGACCCATTTGGGGTCTCTTCACCGATATTTTCCTGATCAAAGGTTACAAAAGAAAGCCTTATTTCGTGGTCTCTGGTGTTCTTGGTTTGGTCTCTGCGAGCGCAATTGTAGTTCTTGGTAAGTTGCCCGCTGCTTTGGCTTTGAGCTGCCTCTTAGGTGTCTCTGCAGCTATGGCCATTGCAGATGTGGTGATTGATGCTTGTATAGCAACAAACAGCATCAATATCCGATCTTTGGCTACTGATATACAGAGCCTTTGTATGGTTTGTTCGTCTGCTGGGGCCTTGGTGGGATACGCAACTAGTGGAGTATTTGTTCACCGGCTTGGACCTCAGGTTGAGCTTCACCTTTATTTTTTGTCATTGTAGTACTGAAATATGGCTTCTTTTTTTCTATAGCTTAACATGCTAAAATTTGCACACTATTTCGACCCTTTCTATCATTTTGCTCTTCTAAGAGTTTCTAGTGTTTCATTCTATTTGACAGGGAGCATTAGGGGTATTAGCAGTGCCACCTGCAACGATTATCATACTTGGGTTTCTCATCTACGAGAAAAGATCCTCTACTGTCCTTATACAGAAAAATAAAAAGGTGAGAGCGTTGTCTGTAATCCCAACTCTTTTGATCTCTCTCACAAGCATTCGCAGCAATTTTTCCTGTGTTAGTTTGTTTCAACCAAGAGTATTTTATACTTCCGTCCTGTATATCCCATCACTTAGAATTTTGATGAAACTTTGAGTAATAGTTGTATATTCTTCAGGACACAGATGGCGTAAGAGTAGCGGTGAAGACAATGTACAAAACAATAAAGTACCCTCAAGTATGGAAGCCAACACTTTACATGTTCATATCCTTAGCTCTCAACATCAGCACTCATGAAGGCTACTTCTACTGGTACACTGATCCTACAGCTGGACCCGCCTTTTCCCAGGTTGGTTTTCCTGTCTCATATGGCCACAAGAGTATAGAATTGAGATGAGAAGCCTGAAGAATCACTCTGGTCTAAATGCAGGAGTTTGTGGGCATAATCTACGCGATTGGGGCATTGGCATCGATGTTTGGAGTTCTCATATACCAAAAGAAGCTCAAAGGATATTCCTTTAGGAACATACTCTTCTTCGCACAGCTTCTATACGGCTTCTCAGGAATGCTTGATCTCATCTTCATCAAACGCTGGAACTTAACTCTCGGGATACCCGATTCCTTCTTTGTGATAACCGAAGAATCTTTCTCAAGGATCATAAGTAAGATCAGGTGGATCCCCATGGTGGTTCTCAGCACAAGGCTTTGTCCTCTGGGAATCGAAGGCACTTTCTTTGCCTTCCTGATGTGCATTGATAGTTTTGGACAGCTTGCTTGTAAATGGGGTGGAGGGTTTGTTCTTCACGCTTTTGGTGTTACCAGACACGAGTTTGGGAATCTCTGGCTCGTAATTCTTCTTCGGAATATCCTGAGATTTACTACGTTATGTTTCATTTTCCTTGTTCCAGATTCTGATCATTTGGATGATCTTGTGCCGTCTGATGCGTTGCCAAAGAATGAACCAGAAGAGGATGATAATCAAATTTTGCTTCTGTAATGGAGAGAACTAAAACGGATTTCTGTAGTGTTTTCGAACAGTATGACTGTATGAGTAGTAGTACAGAGGAAAATTAACTACATGTCGTTTATCATATTTCGAAGAGAACACGCGTCGTTTGGATTTATACCTGGCTGACGCAGCTAATTACTAGAAGAGCTTGTAGTTTTTTCATATCATAAATAGAATACATGCTGTTTTATATGTCACGTGTTAAGAGACAGAAACTTTCTGTCATTTTACGTTTTGCCCCTAAATTCTTTTTTTATTTTTCGTTTTCCACTCTGAAACAGTGAAACTTTGCTCGTTCTTCTTCTTCGTCTTCGTCTTCGTCTTCTAACCCTCAATTCTGCTTTCGAAGTCAAAAATATCACTTGAGGATGGTAATCGATTTCTTCTCTTACGTTACTTTTACTTATTTTTAGTGATTCTTTACTCAATCGCGTAGAAATAATTTGCATAGTCTTTTGAAGATCATTTTCGTCATGGAAACTAGGTTTTCGATTTTTTTTTGTAATCACGCCGTCAATTCTCGGTGCCTGATGATTTCTCGTTCGTTTTACGGGAAATTAGGGAAAACTTGTTTTGATTCTCTCATAAGCTGACTATGCTCAGCTTTGTCTTTGTTTTGTAGGCGAATCATAACAGTAGGCACACTATCATCTTGTTGCAAAACAGTCCCAACAGAGCAACCAGGACGTTTATGGACTATGATTCTATAGGCCAAGCTATGGATGGTAACTCATTATTCACCATTTTGTAATTAGGTCATAGACTCATAGCTATAGTTACTCATTGTTTGACAATTTGACTTTGTTATCGATTATGCTGTGAGGTTTATCTTTGTGGTAACAAGACTGATGATTTGGAATTTATAGCTTCTTCTGTAGCTTCTTCTGTGAGTTGTTAGGAGGGGTGAGAATTTAGATGATTATTAATGAATGATGTAAAACCATACTGATGTCATTGCGGTTGGATGGTATCTAAGGAAAGCAAATCGTGTTACTTGTATCCGATTCATGTTTTGGCTATGAATTTGTGTGCTAATGGAGCGTAGGAAGTAGCATGAAGAAGAAAAGAAATTGTTTTTAAGTTGGCCTTTTCTTTTGAGTCTAAAACGAATTTGGGAAGCTTTTCTGGTTATATGACAACAAATTTGTTTTAGTTGTAAAAATTCGAATTCTTTCCACATATGCCGAACTGTCTGGTTTTTCTGAACAGGTATTTGCGGCTTATACGAAAGGAAGTTGAAGGAAATTAACCCATCTCTCAGGAATCTTAGTTATGACATTGCTGATCTTTACAATTTTATCGATGGTCTCGCTGACATGAGCGCTTTGGTGTAAGTCTAGCCTGCCCCTTTCTCTTTCACGGATGCTTATGTTATGCCCATCAGTTTGATCCTAACAATGCTTGATCCTTTAAGTTAATACTATCGATCTTGTTGGTTGCTGTACAAAGTTGAGAATCTTAAGGGGTTTTGACAATGATTCCTGTACTAACAAAGCCTATTTTTGTGTGACACTATCCTATTGCAGCTATGAACACTCGATGAATGCGTATCTGCCATATGACAGGCTGTGGATTAAGCAGAAGGCATTTAGCCATCTTAAGAGACTTGCCAATGGATCCAGATGAAAAAGAAGAAGAAGAAGAAGAAGAAGATATATAAAACTTGAGAGAGGCCACTCAAAACATCATCAGCCGCTATATAATAATGTACAACAAGATAATATGTGGATTTAAAGAGAATGATGTTGTGGTCATTGGATGTGTTTATAACATTAAGTAACTTATATGCTATCCAAATTTTATGCATTATTATCTGTCCAAACACCTGCAGCCCTAGATTCATTTTTATTACTTTCAAAACTTAATCGCATGATTTACTAGGGATCTCTTCTCGTACAGTTGATCAAATTTGATGGGAATGTTTTCTTTTTTTTTTTTTTTGATGGGAATGTTTTCTTATTTATTCTTTAAAAATAAAGTTTATGTTATCAACATCTTTCTTCAAGTTTATAGATAAAAACATCCAATTAATCTGATTTGTCAATTTTGTTTTGAGCTCCTATAAAACAAAAAAATTATTTGTATATTTGAGGGATATCACGTCTACTTGAATTGAGCTCGAGCTGTCTTCTTTCAGAGCCATAGCTCCGAGATCGTTCGTCTCCGTTCTCGATCCCTCGACCCCTGATCCGAGCTGGATAACATATTTTGTCAATCTGCAATTTCGGTTTTGGATACTTTTTTGGTGTCGATTTGCAAAGGGTTTTAGTGTGGATGCTATAGGATTGTCTACGCAATCTCCCTCTCTATATAGGTTTCCCGCATAAATTTGTGTTTCAAGACAAGTTTTGATGCTGAAAGATGAGTTCCTTCTCGATCACTCGAAAGAAAACGCCCTTCCAGAAACACAGAGAAGAAGAAGAAGCCAAGAAGAAGGTTTTGTTTTTTTGTTTTTCCTTTTTTCTTAGCTATTTTAATCCTTAATAGGGTGAAACTGGTTTCCACGGGATATTGATAAATGAGGAATTTTTGTCATCGTAATGCAGAAAGCTGAGGATGAAACAGCTCGTCTGTATCAGGAATTCGTGGAATCGTTTCAAGGGGATAGTGCAGCTAAGACTTTCGTTCGAGGTGGGACAATCAATCCCAATGATAAGCCCAAGCCTGATTCTCAAGGTTAGTCTTGGGGTTCATCGAGTAGAGCTCATTTATTACAGCTTTCTTCTTCTTCTTCTTTTTGTCTTCATTGTATTGTTTTAATTGTTTTGATCATGTTGATTGGTAGAATAATGTTTCTATTACATTGAGGGACATGTTAATAAAAAAGTATGGACCCTTTTGTTTTTTTCTATGCATTCGCGGATGACAGGTGAAAAGTCCAGAGATGGGGGTACCATTTCAAAGAAGGGGAGTAGGTAAAACTGAATTCTTTTGATTAATCAGTGGTGTCTAGCAGAGGCATCATAAGCAAAGATTGTTCGACGTTTGTGTTGATGATTATATTACTTTGATGTGTTTCTTACAATGGCTAGAGTCGAATTACATTTATCTTATGGTTGTGATGTTTGAAAGACAATAAACTTCTGTCACCTATAAATAGCAACTACCTGAGGTTTTTTTAGAATGATGTTCACGCATATGGCTTGAAAGATGTGAAATCAGTGTCTCTTCTTCTCTTGTGATATAGAAGATTACCTTCCACGTAATTTATGCAGGTATGTTCCCTCCTTTCTCCCCCCACCATTGGCATCTAAGAATAAAGAACCAGAGAATAAGGTCAGTAGTGATGGACCTTGTCACTGTTCTTTTAATTATTTCGGTTCTTGGTGTAGAGTAATGGTTTAGTTTTAAGTACACGTTTTCCGCTTTCTAGAGGGAAGAAGAGAGATCAAAGGAGAGAGAAAAGGGAAAGACTCGAAACATAGATCACTTTATGGAGGAGCTAAAGCGTGAACAGGAAATGAGAGAAAGGCGAAACCAGGATCGTGCTAATCCCCATGACCATCATAGCGATAACACGGTATGTTCACAATAGTCTTTGCTATCTACATCACTGTTTTATTCCTTATCCAAATACATACTGTTATTTATAGAGAGATTTGTACTGCTTTATGTACTAAAGTTGTACTTCTCTCAGTCATCTAGCCGCTTTGATGAGCTACTTGATGATTTTGATCCCAGTGGAAGGCTAGGGTCATTTGACGATGGTGACCCACAAACTACGAATCTATATGTTGGGAATCTTTCACCTAAGGTTTGTTCACTGCCAACTTGAATTCCTGCGTTGATCTAGCCAATATTTTATAATTCTCTTCCCTAACCAAGATTTTGTGATATTGTCTTTATTAGGTTGATGAAAATTTTCTCCTGCGGACGTTTGGAAGGTTTGGGCCCATAGCTAGTGTTAAAATTATGTGGCCAAGAACAGAGGAGGAGAAAAGGCGACAAAGACATTGTGGCTTTGTTGCTTTCATGAATAGAGCCGATGGACAAGCTGCCAAAGATGAAATGCAAGGTTAGCTAAACCGTACTGCACCGAACTGTGTATGTTTGTGGGGGTTCTTAACTGAAAGATGTTAATAGACAGAGTACATAATGACAAAAGATCAAAGAATGAAGAAGAATTGTTGTAGATTTCTTTTTTTTCTTAGGTTCTTATTCTAGCTATAGCATTTTAGCCCCAAAAAGCTTCAGATCAGCAAATTTTATCGGGTTCTTTTGTGCATAGCCTGATTTTCATGAAAAGAAATTACATAACGGTATTCAGTAGAAGACATACGTAGGGAGTTCATTTTTTGGTCAGGGTTATTGCTTTTATTTGGTACTTCAATTTTTTCCTTCTTCATTTATACAATCCTAACAATATAAATTTATTGATCTTTGACTATCTGATTCTTCAATAAATGTGCTTCTTTCCATGCATGTGATGTGATGATATGCAACGCAATTACAAATATTTTCACCCTGTCTCACAGGGATTATTGTGTACGATAATGAGCTGAAAATTGGATGGGGTAAAGCGGTTGCTCTGCCATCACAAGCATTACCAGCTCCACCTCCGGGGCATATGGCAATCCGGAGTAAGGAGGTCTGTCCTCTGAGATTCATTTCGACTTTAATTGTATCATTAGCGAATCAAAACTTCATCCCCGAAAGTTACTGTTGCTTCGTTTCATTTCAGCAGATATAGTTCATGACTGCTGGTTTTGTTTTATATGCAACTCTTATAGTTGTTTTTTTGGCAGGGCTGCAACTTAATCTTTTCAGGTACATCGGGTCCACCAATAACTTCTGTTCCAAATCAAAATTCTGAGCTGGTATGCAAATTTGGTCCATATGGCATACATATGTGGTTTAATAGTTCCATATGTATTTGATAAGTGCTTGAGTTACTAAATACTGCCTCAGTGTTAAAATTTGGATCTTAGCACAAACATTCTTATGTTAACTTGAATTTCATCTTTAGGTTCTTACCCCAAATGTTCCGGATATCACTGTCGTTTGTCCTGAGGATGAGCACCTCAAACATGTTATTGATACAATGGCCCTTAATGTGCTGGACGGCGGATGCGCTTTTGAACAAGCTATTATGGAGAGGGGGCGCGGGAATCCACTATTTAACTTCTTGTTTGAGCTGGGCTCGAAGGAGCATACCTACTATGTCTGGAGGCTCTATTCCTTTGCTCAGGTACATTTTAAATGTTTCATAATTAGAAATATATGAGATATTCTTGCATTTTTGTCATACCCTGGTGATTTTTTCTCGGTGTTATTTAGGGTGATACCCTCCAAAGGTGGAGAACAGAGCCGTATATCATGATAACTGGAAGTGGAAGGTATATAACCTAACCAGCTTTGAAACTGAGTCCAGTGCTGGATTGTGTTTACCTTTGCGCCTGTATTGCATTAAGTTGATTTTCTTCGTTATAGATGGATTCCTCCACAGCTGCCTGCAACTAGGAGCCCAGAGCATGGAAAAGAGTCAACAGGCACATATGCTGCTGGGAGAAGCAGGGTAATCCCCTTGCAGTCTCCACATTTCAAATGTTTTTCTACATAGTTTTGGAGAAGTTTGTTTATTGATACCTTACCACTGGAATAACAGCGCGTGGAAGCTGACCAAACTCTAACCGATCCTCAAAGGGATGAATTTGAGGACATGTTGCGAGCTCTAACGTTAGAAAGGAGTCAAATCAAAGAAGCTATGGGTTTTGCTTTGGATAACGCAGATGCAGCTGGAGAGGTATAATTTGTTCTGGATTACGTTGACGAATCTGGTCTCTGTTTAATAGAATTGTTTCAGAAGCATCAACATATGTTTTGAGTTCCCTTTTTTTATCAAGCAATTATTTATCAACTGCCTCACTTGTAGACTACGTTTCATTTGACTAAGATCTTCAGGCTTTTTTCTTATAACAAATATTACTTATTTCATAGGTCATTGAAGTTCTGACAGAATCGTTGACCCTGAAAGAGACACCGATTCCAACGAAAGTTGCAAGACTCATGCTTGTGTCTGATATTCTTCATAATAGCAGCGCTCCTGTTAAAAATGCCTCTGCATATAGGACGAAATTCGAAGCAACATTACCCGATATAATGGAAAGCTTCAATGATCTGTACTGCAGTGTAACTGGAAGAATTACAGCTGAGGCTCTGAAAGTAATATCAGAAAGCAAATGCTCTTCTTATGTTGCTTTAAGTTCGCAAGTTCTGTTGTAAACTCAATCTCATTTTTTGCAGGAACGAGTTCTTAAGGTACTGCAGGTATGGGCAGATTGGTTTCTCTATTCAGATGCATATATAAATGGACTACGTGCCACGTTTCTTCGATCAGGAAACTCAGGTGTTACCACGTTTCACTCTATCTGTGGTGATACGCCTGATATAGAGAAGAAATGTCACATGGGTAATATGAACAATGCTGATAAGATCAATCAAGACGCTGCACTTGCAATTGGCAAAGGAGCTGCAAGGCAAGAGCTGATGAATCTACCAGTTTCTGAGCTTGAGAGACGCTGCAGACACAATGGTCTGTCACTTGTAGGGGGTAGAGAGATGATGGTTGCTCGGCTGCTAAGCCTGGAAGATGCAGAGAAACAACGTTTCTACGAAGTAGAAGATGAAAATGCAAAGTATCCACAGGGACATTCAACTTGGGAAGAAGTTCATACTGAGCCTGAGCGGATGAGGGCAAGCTATGATAAAGTTGAAACTGTAGAGCCTGTGAATCTGCCCTTGACAATACCAATCCCACTGCCGGAACTGAAAGCATTTGTGAAAAACGAGAAAAATAACCTCATATTGCCAGCTTCCAGATGGGCGAGAGAGGATGATGAAACTGATGATGAACATAAGATGAGCTACTCCTCACGAAGCGACAATGCTGGTGGCATAACTTTCAATATCGATGAAGAGGATCTCAAGGCTGATCCAAGTGTTCGTGTCCAGCCTGAAAATGAAATCGACGAGGTGCAAAGGTATGATTTGCATGATAGACTTTGTTCTTCAGCATTATTTCTTCATGTGGCTTTGTTTGACCAACAAACATTACATAGTATGGGGTTTCTTGGTCTATCCTGGAGGTGGATTGCTCGCTTTTGACAATGTCATAAAAAGCAAATGCGGACCAATTGATATGCATCAGTAGAAACTTCGTTATGAGATGTTGCCTTACTTTTGCTCTTTGTTTCTGCAGACAAAAGCTTAGACGCATAGAGGTTTCTTTGATTGAGTATCGAGAATCTCTCGAGGAACAGGGGATGAGAAACTCTGAGGAGATTGAAAGAAAAGTCACAATCCAGCGAAAGAAACTTGAAGCTGATAGCTTATCAGAAAATCGTAAGTTTCATACTACCGCACCCCAATAAAAATATTTGTACTGGAGAAATTGTTCCACATTTACAACAACCTTTTGCGGTAGAAGCCTCTTGCTGCAAATTCTTTAGTTTGTGTACATGGCCATGTTCATGTCTGTATCGATATAAATAATACCTGAAAACTAAATGAACACTGCTTTTTCTCAACTGCAGAGAGAGTATTACCAGAGAAAAAGGAGAGGCGTGAAGATGTTAGAGAATCATCTAGAAAGAGATACCGAAGTGAGAGCCAGAATCGAAGTCAAAGTCCACCACAGAAATCATCAACCAGAGAAAGAGTAAGAGATCATGACTTGGACAGAGAAAGACACAGAGATAGAGGTAGGCAACAACATGATTTGGACAAGGATCGAGAACGAAGAGAAAAAAGCTCAAATCATGAGAGAGACGATCATGATAGAAGCAGAGAGCGAGACAGAGATTGGCGCAGACGAGGCTTGAGATGAGATGAAATGATTGTTTGTTTGGTCTGCAGGACACGTGGAATGTTGTTTCTATAAAGTTGTTTTTTAACCTCTTTTGTTTCTTTCTTGATTCTGAAAAATATCTAAGAACACATAGTTTTTGTGTATTACGTCCCAGTTTTAGATATTTGGGTTTTCTGCAGAATTTGCATGTGAGAACAACTGGCTAAGCAGAAGAAGACGATGCTTAATTCTTGGTTTCTTCATTCACTCAATAAGTAGTTATATTTGCGCATTTTTGGTGTTGTTTTCTAGTTGATGCTGACGTAAGAGTGACATCATTCTAAACACGAACAAAATGGAAACAGAACATATGAAAATGTGATAACCTTGAGCACTGAGTGGTGAAAAAAGAAATTTGATCATTAAACTTGGCTTTCCAAATATTTTGCATAAACCTTCAATCAATAAAAAAAAGTATTAAGGTAAAATGCATCAAAATCTTTGGCCAAGTAAAAGAGTCAGCAATCAGCAAAGGGAAATGCATCAGCCATGGAGATAACTTGATAACTCAATTCCTTGTGAGCCTTTTGAATCACTCTCTCTTGTGCATAGAACAACATATAACACTCGCACCCTCTAACCACTTCTTCTTCAACCTCATTGATCCATGCGTCATCGCATCTATACCACAAACCTTTAAGCCTCAGATAAGTCACATAGTGACCCGATGCCATCATCCCCGAGTGAGTTACAACTGCAAATATCTCAAATTCCGCTGATGACGACGATGATGATGAACCGTCATATTCACCTTCTCCATCAAAGGCAAAGATTCTATTCCCAAACCGCTTTCCGATGATGGAGGAAGAGAGGTAAGGAGACATGTTAAGGCGGAACGGATACTGCAAGTAGCTATCGATTTTTCTCGAGGTTTTACGGGTAAGAGAATGCTCGAAACGCTTTACGTGCAAGCAAAGAAGCAGAGGAAGTCTTCTTATGGACATTTGTTTGGAAGATTCTCTCTTTTCTCCACAGCTTTGGCAGTTCAGTTTCTGGTCCGGACCGAGTTTCTCTGGCCGTGTGAAGAAATCTAAGCAACCTGAGAGAGTTGGCATGGGTGCGTTCACGCTTGGTTCACCACTGTTTCTGTTCTTTCTGCAATCTGCGGGAGATAATCCCTTCGCTGAATCTAAAGTAAGTGAAATGTCGATAAATGGATCGTAAGTTGTTGACGTGGATCCGCACGTTGAGCAGGTGACATCTGATCTTAAAAGACCAGAGAATGCTCTGTGCGTGATACACTGACACTCTTCATGATCTGCAACACCAAGAAAGCAAACAAAAAAGACCTTATCCGTATCGAAAGGGAAAAACATCGAAATAAAAATTCCATCTTGAAGATTTCATCAACTCACAGCATTCCCAAACTATATATAAAGTTGTACAACACATAACAATCTCTTGTTCCCAATTACCTTTATACAGACATTTCGACTTTCCCTCGTTCTCATGGATACAATCCAATAGAGAAATAAAGAACTCGTGAGAATCCTGCTGCTCATATGTAGCTAGATTGGTTGAGTGCTTCCACCAACTTCACCCGCCAAAAAAAAAAAGAACCCAAAAATATCAAATCAGCATCACATAAAGTCTATGAGGATATAAACTCATGTTCACAAACATATATAAACAATGTGACTGCGAAATTCTAGAAAATCTTTGTATAGACAAAATGAAGAAGCAGGAAAATCGAACCTGTAAAGCAAATGAGCTGGGCTATAAGGAGTCCGATCACCGGAAAACATTGCCGAGAAGATAAGATCAAGATCACAAGGCAAACACAGCAAACCCATTGATCTTCTCGGACAAAGATCACGATTATGCTGACCACTCAACCAAAAGTTTCTCAAAGGAGGAGCATGAACAAGTGCTTGTAACACAGCATTCATGAAACAAGTGCTTCCCAGATTGTTCAAACCTCTCAATCCCAGAGGAAACGACCATTTTTCCCTTCGATCTCTAGACGAGACCAAAAACTTGGATCCTATGATCAGCTGCGAGTCTAATCTCCTCTTCTTGTTCGATCTAACGGCAACGACATCGGCTCCTGATTTAACAGACATACACAGACCAATAAGCTGCTTAGACACGACAACCTCGTCGAACTCAGGATCGTACACTTGATCGATGCAAGAGCAGCAATAAAGCTCAGATCTTTCGACATCAATGGCGATATCATGTCCTTTATTAGATTGGGTATGCGAAAGGATGTGGCTTGAACAAGATATCGAACGACAGATCAAACAGATGTAGAGTCTTCTGTGATAGACCGAACAATAACTGCATCTGGGTATCTCGATTTCTTGTGGTTTGATCTTAGTTCTTCCATCGTTGAAGCATCTGAACAATTTCTGGAAGGATTTGTAACCATCAGTACCATATCTAAGCTTGTAATCAGATAAGTGATTGCAGGGATCGGGATTTTTCAGAAATGAAATCCTCGCGGACATGAAAACAAACTCAGATTCGCTCGAGACGAATAAAAAATTCAGACAAAAAAAAATCTCAGAAAAACAGTAACGAGGTATGAGTATTTGAGATCAAAGAATCAAAATCTCTTGTGATGTATACCCAAAAAAAGGTAGAAAAAATCGGATCAAGTTAGCGTATTAGATTCATTTGTTCGTTTATGAATCACTAGAAGAACGGAAGAAGATAGAAGGAAATTAGTGAGGAAATATCTATTTCTCTTGGTTTTTTTTGTTTCTCTTTTCTTTTTTTGGGTTTTCCTGTAAAATCTTTTATTTCTCGTAATCTTATAATCATTAAAGTTTAACATTTTTGTCGTCGAGAGTATTTGAGTAGACCGACTTACATGATTCTAAAGACTGCACTTTGTTCCACATCTTGTGCTTCCCAAACTTGACCTAGTTTCCATAGCACCTACGAGTCCACCTTGTGACCCTCTGGATCAACCAGAAGGTCTCTGAGTCACGACTACGATTTCATTGGATTCATTCAGAAACATACGTGAAAGCAATAAAGAGAAAAACTTTAGCCTGAAACATTATCCATTACTGTCTAAAAAGATGAAAAACAAAAAGCTGGGAAATAGGTCCCTTCAGTGTCAATAATACATTAATGGTTATGATGAACAATGAACATCATACTTAAAAGTGAAAAAGCTATAGTATATGACTTTTGAAATTGCTACAAGAAGATGACAAGATGAGAAGGTCCACATGAAGCTTCCCCTCATGACAGGATTGAAAAAAATCACTTGAGTATCTGGTTCAGTTATCTCATAAAATATTTTTGTCTTCTCGCGATTTTAAGTGGTTTATTTAAAATACAAAAGACACAGATTCATCAGTGGAAAACGAACCCTCCCCCCGAGTGTTCAACCTCCTGAGAAAAAAGAGAGGAGAAAACAAGACGTGTAGGTTAGAGATGATGAGTAAAAATGCCAGCTTCTTGCTTCAGGGATGATGCAGAAACATATGGACAGTATTTTGCTTCGGGTACAAATTACCAACCTGAGGAGGGGGTAGAGATGAAACCCAATCTGATGCATGTGTTGGAAGGAGCCCCAAAGTGTTGAGCTGAGAAAGTGAACGTTCTTTGTATAAGAAAACAGTACTTTATACTTCTAATCTAAGGCAGTGCTGCCGTAATGCAAAAGGGAAAGAGGAAACTATGAGGAAAAAAAGAAAAATGTCTCACCTTCCAGATACCCAAAGCTAACCCTCCAAGGTTTAGGGCAAGAAACAAAAGTTTCGGCATCAGTAGTTCCACCTTATTATCCTTGAATGGCTCAAAAACTGCAGACAAGGGTAAAGGTTAAATATAAGGATAAACGATACTAGACTTCAATTCACAAACCAGATAGTAGTATTAAGATATAAAAAAAAAACTTAAAAATGATTCCTTTTTGCTTCACTGATGCTAATGCACATGATGATGATGATGAAAGATCTTTGATAAACTGCATGTATTTGTATATGACAAGCTAACTAATGTGACCATTGGATGTCTAATTTGCGTTTAGGCGAAGATGAATAGATGTAGTGAAGAAGGTTTCTTACTCTTTCCAACACTCTGGAGAGCACTGATAGGCTGCCAAAGAGCAGAGAATGTAATACCAATGCTAAATAGATGAACTGTGTTTCCAGCCATCCACATCATGAAACCCATCATCATCAAATTCTTAAATGGAGATTGCGCTACTTCCCATGCTTTCTACTCAATACATCAAGGAAACAAATCTCTGTTAGCACTTAATTCACATCAAACCCCAATCTCGCATAGAAAATATAGTCTTGTGTAAGCTCTATAACACTCCAAATCCACGGAAAGTCAATGGCTTTTAAGATCTACATAGCAGGACCAAGATCGATTCCGTACAATTTAAGATACGACTTTTAGATTTGACATAAATACCTGAAGTTTCCAATTAGCTTCAGCGTCTTTCTTTTGGCGGCTGGTTGCTGAATCATCCTGAAAACCAAATCATCAATGATAACCCGTAGAACAAAAAAAAAAAACAGTAGCAATACAACTCAATTACCTATAAAATTCCAAATTAAAACTTCGAATCCAATCTGAATACAATAGAAAATCCAAGAAATTCAAAATCAAAACGGAAACGAAGAAGAACCTGTTCCGGAGAAGCACGAGAGAAGCCAGGGGGATCGAGGATGTCGCGGGAAGATGGAACAGTGGACTGATCGGAGAAATCGACGGCCCATCTCCGACCAGTACCCATCACTGCTTTGCCTTTATCCATTACCTAAGGTCTTCGATCGACGAGACAGAGAGAGAAATCGGGGAAGAAGAGGCCTAGATCGGATTTATTTTCATACGATTTAGATGTTTCCTTGTAAATAGTTTTTTCTTTTTCTTTTTTTCGTTTCTGAAACTGAGAAGGAAAGCTTAAAAAATCTTACTCCTACAGTCCAAACCCGTTTCTTCAAGCCGGGTTCGGAGCCTTTTGTCCCGGATCCAGTTTTTTTATGGATCTTAGATTCTTTTATTCCACTATAAGGCTTTTCCGCAATGCTTGAAATTGTTTACTGGCCCTTTACCAACCCATGCAGTTCTTGGGCTTCTATACCGGTAGAGTTTCGGTTTAATCCGGGTAATGCAATTAGTAGTTTGCTTCATTCTCGTTTCTAACAAAAAGATGACAACCCAAGAAAGAAGAGAGGCAACGTTATCGATAATAGTATAATACATCACTCTGGATATATAACATAGTTTTGTCCGATTTTCTGAGACTGAATTAAGTAGGTCCTATGAAAATGAAAACGCCACGTTTTAGCCACTGCCGTGCGAAGGTTTATAAGGACTTAAAGCAAACTAAAAAAATAGGGCATTTTTCATTTAAAAAAAAGGTTTTCTAACAAAAAAATATAATATAATTTTAAAATCATCTAAAATATTCAAAAATAAAATTTTAATCTAAAAATACTAATTAAGACATAATCTTTCTTCCTTCTTTTTCAATAAACTTTTTCACCAAACTCTCATAATCGAGGTCATTAACTAGTTTTCTTTCTATAGATATGATAGATAGGCCATTCAATCTTTCTTGTGACATAGTTGATCGCAACTAAGACTTTATCAACTTCAACTTTGAAAAACTTCTTTCAGCCAAGGCAACTGAAACTGGAATCGTCAGCAATATCTGATAAGCAATCTATGAATTTTTTTTTTCTCTTGGGCTTTAAGGTTTTGGTCTTATTTTAGGATGTTATAAAGCCGATAATCTAAACAAATTTTAATCAATTTCCTAAAACTATTGGGAGAATGTAATCTTAATCTATTTCCTATATCTATTCATTTTTTTCTTTCTTATAAACAAAAATAAGAAAACATCTTATGTAAAAAAAGACTTCATGCCAACCATAAACCACTTAACCACCTCTTAAGAAAATGGGGATCCTGAAAAATTAACATATTTTGGGGGCTTGAGGCGAAAGCCTTTTTCACTATATGGTAAGCACAGCTCTGGTTTTAGCAGCTTGCCCTAGGCTGATAACAGCAAGATGCACACGCTAGACTAACTACTGTCTATAGAACCTAAAATCAATTGGTTTGAAATAAGATACTCCCATACGAGTGAAAATCGTATTTAATTTTAAAACTTAATGGATCAAGATTTTAGTGGAAAACTCGTCGGCTTTGAACATAATCCGTGGTGGAAGTATGGAATGTAATGTGACAACTAAGAAGTTCCCCGATGCTACACCAGCTTTATAATTTAAAACTACAGCTTCAATAATTGATATTCAGATTCATTCAGAGGAAAAAAT
Source organism: Eutrema salsugineum (assembly GCF_000478725.1). NCBI lineage: Eukaryota > Viridiplantae > Streptophyta > Magnoliopsida > Brassicales > Brassicaceae > Eutrema > Eutrema salsugineum. Next base: position 3,465,307 of record NW_006256829.1, on the reverse strand, counting down.
ATAACAATTGATATTCAGTTACAAAACCACAATTATTCTTTGTCAAGTGTCTTTTTCTTTCTTTTCAATTTGACCATGTATATTTGTTAGAGGGTGATAGCCACCACATATGAAAACAAGGATATTTTAATTAAAAAACATGTATTTTCTTTAAACCTAAAACTCCAGATTTCTAATAATCAATATATCATTTTATCTGAATTATTTAAATTAACGAGTGTATCGCATGCAATGCATATTTTAAACTTTAAATTCGAATGTGGGTGGGACATAAAGATACTAGCACTCTAATACTAATCATTGAAATATAAGTCTTGGTAATAAAGTGTTGTAATTATTTAAATATTTTTAAAACACTCAATGTTGTGTTTGCCTTTATCTTTTAGCATTATCTTGATAATAACTCATGTTTTTTATAAAAAAAAATATATATATATATATATGATAACTCATATAAAGAGTGACATTAAGTGTTCGTTAGTAAATGAATAAAATACGAATCACCCACCGTCTATGGATACAATATGATATAAAATAAAATTATAATGAATATCACTCCATTCGGGCTTCAATAAGACAGGGTAAGTGGGTAACAGAGTTTCATATTTGGAACCAACGACATATATTATCAATAATATTATGCGTTTATAATTAGTAAAGTATCGATAAGGTTTTTGGTAAATCACCAAACAGTAATTAAAAAAAAAAATCTCTGTCTAAGACAAACATATACTCGTAAGTCCTAACCTACACTGTGATGATAATTGATGAACCCAATCAGAGTCGTGCCTGAGACTGTTACCAACATCCATATAGAAAAAAAGAAACAAAATTACTGACTTGCTAATATTTTAAATTAACTGTCTAGTACAAATTGATCCAAAATAATCACGAAGTGTTAAGCAGTCAAGTTTCCGAAACCCAAACATGGAGTAGTAATTAGGTTGGACGACTGTCGAGTTTCCAAAACCCAACATTAGAAGAATTAGGCGATTAGTCACTTTCTAAGTTTCTAGAAATTAGGGTACAGATTCCAGCTTTATCCCACCTTCACTACATTAACAGATTCTTATAAAGAATCTTTTATCTTTTGTCCCCACTTGAACTCGTAATATTTGTCAAATCAATTTCCGGGAAATGTAACGCGGGCCCACACATTCAATTAATTGAATTATGGACACATTATCTCAATCATACATGGATGTTTTCGGTTACAAATTACCATCACTTCGTTTACTTTCTTAATATTATTATTTTCTTAAGACTGTTACCAAAAAAAAACCAAATAGACGACGGAAATAAAATGTACAGTTTCTTCCAAAAGTATGATGACGATTGACGAATAAGAAAACTTATATGTAAGTAGATATAGAAACACAAAAATAAGAAAAAAAAACAATATATAAAAAAAAAATTTCGTTTGATGACGTTCCCTGAATTAATTATTGAAATATATAAATGGCACAGTTCAATTTTTATCAAAATACTTTAAAATAGTAGTCTCTACTAAGTTGAGCAATATGTATTCAACGTGTTGATAGCCATATATGTATGTAGTCTAAAATCATGCTTTAAATAAGAGAAAAAAATTGAAATACAAATCACGTACTGTGCAACTGTCGTTTAACTTCACAACTTTTTTAGCATAAATTCCTTGAACTGTTTTACGTTCTATTCTACCAAATGCTTATTGAAAATTACATAAATGATTTTTTTTTTAGATTGATTACGTGAAGCAACACCTTTGTTTTCCCAATTAATCCAAACATATGATATGTTACTTACATGTATACGCATAAGTATGCTTTAATCAAGTGATAGGTTGTGAAATAATATCGCCTAATTATTTGGACTTGATTATTGGTTGCATTATTGTTTTATCAGTCTTCTTCGTAATAGGAGACTTATAATTATGAATCGACTCGATCTTCCATTGCTTGGCCAATATATCACAATGGAAATACAATCATGCAATTATCAAGGAACAAATTATCTACGTACATGTGTTTCAATTCATCGATTGATCACTGGATATTTGAATCTCAAATTCATTGATAAGCATCACTCACGTAGTCACGTTTACGCATATAATTCGACACATACTTAGTTTAATACTCAATGAATATCATGTAGTGGAATATTATCCCCTATTATTTTGCTTAATTAAGATTGGTGCGTGAAAAACAAAACACAAAAAATAACAACAATACTCCTTTGCCAAATGATGTGTCGCTACCTAACTGGTTAATGAAACCAATTGAATAGAATCCCATAACTTTTGTGATATGTGACTCGATTGCTTCTAAGGTTTAACAACCTCCACCATAGACTTTCTTGAGCAAAGAGATTGGTTATAAAGGACCAACCATTTTCATGTAGAGTAATCATTCTACTATCGAGAGAGAGAGAAAAAGAGAGCAAAATGAGCTTTAACCGGAATTTATTAAATATAATAATAGTCCTTTGTGTATGTCTCAGTTGGGACTGTAACGAGGGAGCTCAAGAAAGAGAGAAGAGAGAGATTGATTCTCATACTATTCAACTCAGCTCTCTCTTCCCTTCTTCATCATCTTGTGTTCTTTCTAGCAGAGGTAATTTTCGTAACCAGTTAAATTTCTGATGATTCATTTTGTTATATAAAGTAGATGAATAGATTAAGGTCAAATTCTTGCTATTAAGCATCGATATTTACACTCTTGATTTCCCTTATATCAATCAGATTACAATTAAGGCCAGATTCTTGCCATTAAGGCATCAATATTGCCATCACAGGATCATAGAAAGCGATAGTTAGGTCTCAAATAGTATATATGTTTAACAGGAAAAACGACAAACATATATATAGCTGTAATCAATATTTTAGTAGCTAGTTAAGTGAGTGAATAAATAATTATGAATACAACTCTGTTTGAATAGTTGAAATTACAAGAAAGTAATTTTCCATTTATATTTCGTTATATACTAATACATCATCAACAACCACAAAATATTATAATGCATTTTTTTTTTTTCGTGTGATACTTTACATTTTTTGGCCTAACGAAAATGATCTACTCAGCGTCTAAGACAAAGTCCTCACTGCACGTGACGCACAGACACGGCACGTGCTCGCGTTTAACCAGTGGCAAAGCCAAGAGTCCAGACCATGTCGAGGTCCTCAGACTCGACCAAGCGCGCGTAAAATCCATCCACTCAAAACTATCGAAGAAACTCACAGATCGAGTCAGGCAAAGCCAGTCCACGGATCTACCGGCAAAAGACGGAAGCACATTCGGATCAGGAAACTACGTAGTCACGGTCGGAATCGGAACGCCGAAACACGATCTGTCTCTGATCTTCGATACCGGAAGCGATCTGACGTGGACTCAATGCGAGCCATGTGTTCGATCTTGCTATTCACAAAAGGAACCCATCTTTAACCCTTCTTCCTCTTCTTCTTACTACAACGTCTCCTGCTCATCGTCGGCGTGTGGATCTCTCTCTTCTGCTACAGGTTCGAATTCCCGGTTTGCCGCTTCGATTTTCCAATTCAGATCCGGTTAACGCTAACCGTTTTTTTTTTCTTTTCTTCGTCGATTAGGAAACGCTGGAAGTTGTTCGGCTTCTAATTGCCTCTACGGTATTCAATACGGCGACCAATCGTTCTCTGTTGGATTTCTCGCCAAGGAGAAATTTACCCTAACGAGCTCCGATGTCTTCGACGGCCTTTATTTCGGCTGCGGCGAGAACAACCAAGGACTTTTCACCGGAGTCGCCGGACTTCTCGGACTTGGCCGCGACAAGCTCTCATTTCCGTCTCAGACGGCGACGACCTACAATAAGATGTTCTCCTATTGCCTTCCTTCTTCCGCTAGCTACACCGGACATCTCACATTCGGATCCGCCGGAATCTCTAGATCCGTCAAATACACTCCGATTTCCACCATCACAGATGGCACATCATTCTATGGCCTCGATATCGTCGGAATCACCGTCGGCGGTCAGAAATTGGCGATTCCATCAACCGTATTCTCTACTCCGGGAGCTCTAATCGACTCCGGAACCGTCATTTCTCGCCTTCCGCCGAAAGCCTACGCGGCGCTGCGGAGCGCGTTCAAGGCGAAGATGTCAAAGTATCCGTCTACCTCGGCCGTCTCGATCCTGGACACGTGCTTCGATCTCACCGGATTTAAGACGGTGACGATCCCGAAAGTAGCGTTCTCTTTCAGCGGCGGCGCCGTCGTGGAGCTTGGCTCGAAAGGGATTTTGTACCCGTTTAAGGTATCGCAGGTTTGTTTGGCGTTCGCTGGGAATAGCGACGACAATAACGCTGCCATCTTTGGAAACGTTCAGCAGCAAACGCTAGAAGTTGTCTACGATGGTGCGGGCGGGCGGGTCGGGTTTGCTCCTAATGGCTGTAGTTAATTGAAAAAAATATGGTAAAATTATGTCTCTCTCTCTCTATGGATTTGGCACAAATCAGCTCTATCCTCCAGTTAAGTATGTATTTTGGGAAAGGTCTTGAAGTAATTGTACAGTAATAAGGTTGTGTTGAACTGTTGATACAACATTATTGCACCTTTCATTATAGAAGCCCAAACTTTAATTTGTACATTGAATATTCGAACAGAGTGAACTTGGCGAACCACAAAAATGTTTTTGGACCGTTTAAAAAGCCCATATTAGAACAAACATTGAACTATTTACATTGGGGTTAGCCATGTTTGAGAAATGAAGGTACAGATTTGCCTTTAACTCCATATTTCTCTGTGATATATCATTGATGTACCATTTTATGGTATCCTAGAACTGATCATCTGTGGTCTGTATTTAATCATTTACCCACCAGAAAAATAAAACTTTTAGTAACGTCAAAGATGCCCAAACGTTTGCTTAATTTCAAAGTCCAAAAGCTAATAGTTTAGTGTAATCTTGTAAAGCTACCAGAAATTGTTTTCCTTCAGTGAAACTGACTCCATCTTTTAAACGAAAGTTATAAAATTCATCGCTAACTTTTTTTGGGTTTGGAGGTCTAAGAGCATCCACAACGCTGTCTCTTAAGCGTCTCTAACAAAAATTTATTAATATAATAATTGAAATGAATTGGATAAAATGCAGAAATTGGGAACAATTAAAAACGTTTCTTCTTGTCAGTTTTTAATTAGTCAGCAAAAAAAATTATTCCTTTCTCTTTCTTCTTTTTTCTCTTACCAATTTCTCTCTCCTTTTTTTCCTTTTTTAATATTTCTTAAATTTAATAATATAAAAATTAACAAGAAACATATTTTGCGTTTCAACGTTGCGGTCTAAAATCTCTCAGAAGTTTTCAAACATTTTCGCTCCTTTCACATATATGGCCCACGACTCTAAAATATCATCACACGCTTCTTCTTCCAACGAAAGTGGACTATTCCTTATATTCTTGGTTCATCATGACTAAAGTCACTAAACAGATCTAACAGACTAACAATAGGAAAAAAGACAATCCGCCGAATTTCGATTTAATTCCATTAACAGATCATGAAAATTCTCGATGAGAAAAAATAATCATTTACAAAATCCATAAAATAAATTAAGCAATATAGATTTGACTGAGATTGATGAAAAATGATCCAGATCATTTGAGAGAGAGAGGAGAGAAATGGTATTCGGATAACCATTGACCTGGTTTTGATGATAGTATGTGCTCAATTTTAATCTCAATCCTCGTCCTCATCGTGGTTAACTTTCGCCGAACTCAATGTTCTACACGGTTGTGATGGCGGTTGCTGGGGCGGTGGCGCGTCGACCACAAACGCCGAAGACATCTCCATTTGACACACCCTAACAGCTCCGATTAATCTCTCCGGCAGCTCTTCCTCCGTCTGCGCCTCCGCTAAGAACCCCATATCGATCGTCACACTCGTGACATACCCTAACGCCAGCCGCAGAATCGCCGTTGCGATGGCCGAGCTGCTTATATCGACATCGATCTCAAAGTAATTAGGACCTCTATGGTAATTGCACGTCAGGGCCTTTCCTAGAAGGCAAGCGCTATAGTTCCCAACCGCGGCTTTCACTACCCAGGGCCCTTTCACGATCCGATTAACGATTTTGAATCTCTGATTCCGGAACGAGTCGTCGCCGTTAATAAACCGGTGGAGAAGCGAGCCGGAAGGAATCGGTTCCTCCGTCGCGAAGTAGAACACGGCGCTGTGGTGGTCCTTACCTGGAATCTGGAGATTCACGGCGAAGATGAAGCTCTTCAGAGATTGACCTCGGGAATGAGCCTTTCTAAGCGCGTGAGCCACGCGGTTATCGGGACGAGCTAGCACGTTGTCAAGTTTTGCACTTGATTTGAGCCAGTCCATGCCGGCGGGAGAGAGGAGGTAGTCTCCGGCGGGAGATTTCTGTTTTTTGGTCAAGTAAGAATTGGAGCGGAGAGAGAAGACGTCGCCGGGAGGAGAAGCCCAGCCGTCGGTACCTGTGTCTGGATTTACGCGGCGAAGAGATCCGCCGTTAGTTGCTTCGGCAATCCATTCCGGTACGGCGGAGGAGCCGGATCTGACTGATTTTGACTTGTTATCGCCGGTGGAGCTGCGATGTCGCTGCTTGGAAGGGCTCATGGTGTTTTGGTGTGTATGTGGTCGTTGGCCCTTCTTTTTCTCTCTCTCCAAAGTCGACTTGTGCGGTGTGTGATGATAACATAAAGGGCAGGAAATGGATTTTGAGTTTTATAAGCAATTCCAAAAGTGTCCTTGGCTTCTCTGGTTTCATGTTTTTTGTCAATTAATGACAATCATATGAGATATTTACTTCTTCGTTTTATTGAAGTTATCTTTTTTTATATCTTATCCATAAAATAAAAATTTGTTCTTCTAAAAATGCTAACATTTTCATGTTTTCTTGTTTGATTGGTAAATAATTTGCCTACAATTGAAATTATTGGTACGACCACCTGTTAACCAACGAATCATAATTATTGCACTAGGCAGCATGCACGAACAACTTTTTTGTCGACTTATTATCATTAATTTGTTAATAAATATAAAAAATAAAAGCTAATTAGTTGGTGGAATTGGCATGCATTGTCATTTGTAGCTGGTAATTAATAAAATATACAATTAGTAATCATTTACATATATTACTTCTATACTTTTGGTTGCTTTCAATGCTTTCATCACAAAAGTTGCATCCAAAGGCACGAACAATGTTCCGCGTTAAAAAAGCGTTAAATGGATAGATATTTGTAGCAAGTGGTAAAACTTAAAATTGGATACGAGAACAAGTCGGTATCTCCACCGACATTAAACATATATAATCAGGTAATATCTGGAAGTCAGATTTTCAAACATTAGAGTTGCAGTTAAAAAGACTACAATTTAAGTAGTCAATGGAAGACTCTATGTCAGCAAATTCAGGCTTTTTAAAGTGAAAGAAACTACATTCCACAAGTCAAGAGACAAGAACAAAGGCAAAATTAATGAAAACATGAAATGAGCGTTAGCAAAATAAAAAACATGAAATGAGAAAACTACACATAGAAAATGGCTTGGTTTTGCTGTCAAGTCTTAATTAGCTCTCCAAAACCTGCCATGGAAATGTCTTCTTTTATTTATCACCAGTTTCTAATCAATCAAAGTTACAACCTATAATAATATTACACATTCGTGATCTTTGTTTTAACGCTGACTACTCAATATCACTTCTAGCTAAATAAAATGGTTTTCCAAAAACAGTGTTCCACTCTTGGTTACATCTTCTAGTTAAATCTCTCGCACTATGCAGTAGTGATCTTGGTTAGGAATCTTATAATCCCAGTAACGATACAGAGACTACAACTCTGTCTTGATTAACACAAGTGGATAAGCATTGAAGTTTGGCCTTACCCTCAGAGACAATGTGTGAAACACAACTGAAGGATACCTGCCATATGAAACCACCTATTTAATGATCTGTTTGTGAGGATGGTAAGAGAGTCAAACAGAAACATTGATCGAGAAAGCATGATGATAGGAACATAGCTGATCTCTGCTTTATTTATCACGGATAATCGATGAACAAACAAGAAATCCAAAAACAAAACGATAACCAAAACCTAAAGAGCATCCCATACTTCTGCCCAGCCCTAAGGCTCCCAAACAACCCAATAGCAAAGATCCCTTGATTTATGTTCAATCCGATACTTATTACTGATCAACGACCAACAAATATGTTGTCACACAGGCAGAGTTATAGCATTAGGCAATATCTGAGCTCTCTTTATGAAAGATTTATCACAGGACTGCAATAGTCTTTGACGGTGAATGATATCCAGAGGTGTTAATGAGAGGTGTCAAGAACAAAGAACAGAAGTGTCGTGCTCAAGAACTCAGTTCAACCATCAAGCACAGAGAAAAACACTGATTGTCGCTCTTACAAAATCTATTTAGGACAACCCGAAAAATGCATGAATGATAAATGTCGGTATAGGTAAAAACGAAATAGTTAACAGATCCTAAAGACATCTTGAAGATAGTTGGGAAGAATGACCCTTTTTCTAGTTTAAGCGGAAATTCAAGCAAACATTTCCGTATACATAAGTGACAAAATCAGTGATCACAAGAACCCCGTAATCGCAAATATTAGATCCGAAGCAAAATCCACCAGTTTCTGAAACTAAAGTACCACCGTTGTTCAGATTACGAACCTATTGGACGTTTCCTCAGTGAAATTTTCCTCTCTGAGGCCGACGATCAGTTGCCAATCTGTAAATCCAGTAACCCTGCGAGCCCCAAGAGAATCAACGAATCAGAGGTAAGACCATATTCAAATACAAGAGAGAAAAGAAACGATAAGATGACGACAAGTACCAAGGCGATGACATGAGCTGCGGCGAGCAAAACAACCAAAGCCGGTACGAGATCGAGAAACCAAGGCCGCAAGTGCTGTTCCTTCGCCATGAAAGACGAAAACAAAACCTCCTCTTGAGCTCAAACAGATCGGTTGGGTTTGATTGAATTCCTCCGGAGACGAGAAGCAGCTACTATGACAGTACCGTCGACTGATTAGTACTGATCCAATCTCACTCTTCTCCGATTATAAAGTTTATGCTGCTGTTTGGCAGTAAGAGTAGTCTTATCCTTACTCCACTCAAGTTAAGAAACAATGGCCCATGGGCCCAATTTCTAAGTTATTGCAAATTGAATTAAAATAACGTGGGTCCAAATAAGACATACCATAACTCTGTCTTTACTATCTTAATTGTCGTCCCAAACGCCGAGCATCACTTTGCTTCAACGAGCGTCACGTGTCAGCTTTTGTACATCCGCCATTGGTTTTTAGCTTTGGTTCTTTCTACTTTCTATTATTAGCATAAATCGACCCAAACCATTGTTTGCAGTTGTATCGCCGGAATATGCTCCCTTCCCGAAACGTCGATCACCTGTTTCTTTTTGTTTCTCTCTCTGTTTTCTCAACACAGGAATCAACCATGAATCTCCCATCTTCTTCTCCTCTTCCCTCACTTGTCACTTCTCTCTCCTTCTGATCCTTTCATGGAACTTTCAGGTATCCTTTTGATTGCGAAAATTACGATCGATTCTGTGTTTCCGGAATCGTGGTTGTTGAGATCCTTCCTGTTTTTTCCATTCAGATTAGACGAAGTTCCCGATCAGATTATCTGTTGATTCATAAAAGTAAGCGTTTGAAATCTCTGGAGAAATATGGGATATCTGGATTTGGCGTTGTCCTATTCTAACCAGACACAGACTGTTGAAGCTCCAGCGAGCGGAGGAGGTCTCAGGTCATTAATCTCCACTCGATTTAATCTTAGAACTGCTTGGCTTCACGTGAAATCCGTTTTTTTTCCTTCTTTTCTTTGTTGTGCTATCTTAACTTGATTGATTCTGTTTGCTCATTTGCTTCTTATCAAGGATGTTCAAACGATCTTGTGCTTTGTACATTGACATATGATTCAATTTCAGCCAGAATGGAAAATTCAGCTATGGATATGCAAGCTCCGCTGGGAAGAGAGCATCTATGGAAGACTTTTTCGAGACGAGGATCGACGGTATCGATGGAGAAATCGTTGGTCTATTTGGAGTTTTTGATGGTATTATACATTACTCTCAAGAAACCTATAATCATCAGTTTTAGCCTAGCTTATGAATCTTGATGATTCATTTGTGCCATGCGTCATGACCTGAAGCTTGGTTTTGGTGCGAATTAGGATGTTTTGGTATCTCATAGCTTAGTTTTGAATTAGGAAACAGAAATTTTTTACTGGTATACTTACTGTTTTGCCAGGCCACGGTGGAGCCAGAGCAGCGGAGTATGTGAAGCGTCATCTATTCAGTAATCTGATCACTCATCCAAAGTTTATCTCTGACACCAAATCAGCTATAAGTACTGTCAGAAAAACCTGAACAAATTTGTTTTCTTAACACAATGTCCTTATCCACGATGCACTCTAATTTTCTTCAAATTTTCCAGCTGATGCCTACAACCATACAGACTCTGAACTTCTCAAGTCAGAAAATAGTCACAATAGAGATGCTGGTTCGACTGCGTCTACAGCTATTCTTGTCGGTGATCGTTTACTTGTTGCAAATGTTGGTGATTCACGAGCTGTAATCAGCAGAGGCGGAAATGGTAATTTGCAAGGACATCAGTTATGGTTTTTAATGTATATCATGTGGTATCCTGATAGATAATTCACTAGCCTTCTTCTAAATTTTCCTCGATATAAATCATCTGTGTTGTGCAGCCATTGCTGTGTCAAGGGACCATAAACCTGACCAAAGTGATGAGCGTGAAAGGATTGAGAATGCTGGTGGCTTTGTGATGTGGGCAGGTATGTAACAAGAAACTATAGGATTATAAATTTATGCTCCATGCTTTTGTCAAGACATAGTCCTAATTGAATAGGAACTTGGAGGGTTGGAGGAGTTCTTGCGGTTTCTCGTGCATTTGGTGATCGGCTTCTGAAGCAATATGTTGTTGCTGATCCAGAAATCCAGGTATCACTTTAAAAAGAACCGTATTGCATATGATCTTCCTGGCCTATTCTTGCTCTTCAGCTGAAAATTTTCTCGAAACCTTTTGTCATTGAATATAGGAAGAAAAGATCGATGATTCTCTTGAGTTTCTGATCTTAGCCAGTGATGGGCTATGGGATGTATTCTCTAATGAGGTATGTGAAGTTAATTGTTTCTTTAACATCTCCTATTTTCAGACAACAATACTTTATAATCTATGATCATATTTTTCAGGAAGCAGTTGCAATGGTTAAGGAAGTTGAAGATCCAGAGGAGTCGGCGAAGAAACTTGTGGGAGAAGCAATAAAGAGAGGAAGTGCAGACAACATCACATGTGTCGTCGTTCGTTTCTTGGAGACAGCTTCATCAAGCCACGTCAGCTCCTCGTCATCCAAGGAAGCCAATCAAATGCCGCCACTTGGAGACCTCAGGATCTCACCCAATGAAACTAACCAAGTCCAGATCAACTCAGAGAACATCAGCTCAGGGAACAAACCAGAGAATGCAACGAATCGAAAACCGGTTCCTGCAAGTAACTTAACCGATGAAGTGACCGTTAAGGATTTAGGGAATAGACCAGAGACTTCAGTGAGTCGAAAACCGGTTCCTGCAAGTAACTTAACCGATGAAGTGACCGTTAAGGGTTCAGGGAATAGACCAGAGACATCAGTGAATCGAAAACCGGTCCCTGCAAGTAGCTCAACCGATGCAGATAAGAGCGGCTCAGACGGTGAAATGAAGCAAACGCCAGTCTCGCTCTTCTAAGTACTCAGAAGCATTCAGTGACCCACAGGGTAAATAGCGTTCCCTCTAACCTCTAGGACCAGGACGTTGTCTTCGAAGCGTCCTCTTCCCTCAAAGACAGCAAGCAAACTTACAGATCGTTAATGGTGTTTGCATTTAGGATTAAATATATAAATAAATACGAATGTTTAAGTTTATAATTATGTGTGATAGTGATATGCATTCATCTATTTGTACATATTTATGTATAAATGTATAAAAGAACATAATAGTTATCCTACATTTGCATTTGATTTTTCCATTAAGGTTTATGTTATGGTTATACTTTGTAAACAATACTTCATAAAGAAACTAAAATATGATCGTCAAACCAAGAAAAAAGGAATTGCAATATTGTCTTTTTAATTATTATTCGTATGATTTGTGGTGAAAACGATAATCCCCTCTTGTCCAAAAGCCGACCATATCCCATTTATGAAATTTAAAAGCCCAGAGAGTGTGAATCTACTCTTATTTTGATCATCTTTGCCCTGTTTCCGCCATCTTTCTTGCTTATCAAGTTATTGTCTCTCTTCCGAGTTGTTCTCAATAGCTGTGAGCTCGAGATCATAGATACTATAGTTCATATGATTCTCCATAGCCGCAATCTTGGTGGATTTACAGTCCCTGGTGGTCCATACAATAGGTAACCCCTTTTCCAAGCTTTCCTAATCTTCTTGTAATACTCTTTCCCATTGTTATATATGCCTCGAGATCATTCAAAATATTTTCCTTCTTCTTAGGATCTTTCAAAATACATCAAGTATGTAACCGGATCATTCGAAATACTCGTTCCCTTCGTATACGTCTCGGACTATAGCCTCGTCACCTTTGAAGACTAGACCTTTTTGCTCTCTTTAAACTCGCCACATCCTGGTCCATTAGAAATTAGGCCCAATTAATGTTGGCCCAATTTAATATCTAATGACCTCGCGTTGGTGCCACGCGCGACTCTCGTGGCCTCCCATGGGTTCGGATCAGGTAGGAGCCGGATCCTCGGGTCAGGGTCAGGGTCTACGTGGAAGCTTTTCAATAGGCGACGTGTTCTGTGTTGTAGCGCTCTTTTCGACATTTTGCTCTGTTATTTGGCCGTGCTTTCTCCGCATCTCCATCGCCATCATCGGACTCTCTCTTCTCTTAGCGAAATTTTATTTTCTTTGCTCATCTCTTTGCGTCGAATTGCTTTTCTCTACTGCTTCGAACACAAAATGAGGACGATCGTTTCGCGTTTGATCCGTTACAAATCGTCTGTTGCCCAGGCACGGTGAGTGGTCTCTTCCCAGTTCTTTTCCGTAATTCGCATCTCAATCGATTCCGTCTTCTAGGCCGTGTCGGTTTTTAAGAATCTCGGACGTTTCTGGAAATTTGGAAGTTTCTACGCATCTGTGTCGGTAGGGTGTTGAGTGAAATGCGCATTTTGGTTTTGTAACTTTTCGTAGATTAAGGTGATTCAGTGTAGTTCATTATTGCTTCGTCGTTGAAAGAGGTTTGTCTATTAGATTATATACTTTTCCAACGTCGTCGCAGTGGTAGAAATTTCTTAATTCTCTTCCTTTGTGAAGTTTAGTTTCTCGACTTAGCTTTCGTGTTCTGTGCTTCTGGTTCATGTTGCGTTAGGTTCGTTTCCGCCTCCAGTGGCGGGAGGTATCTCTCGACGGAATCTAACAAAATTGATGAGCCCTTCAATGTGGAAGAAGCAGAGACTGTACATGTGCCTCCACCTCCAACCGAGAAGGTATGAGTTTTTTTCGGTTACGAGAGATCTTACATTGTGATTATCAGTAAAGATGCCTCACATGGTTTTGATGATCATGGAACTTATTTTTGGTTCATATCAGCTGCTCGTCCTTGGTGGAAATGGTTTTGTGGGATCACATGTCTGTAAAGAAGCTTTAGATCGCGGCTTATCTGTTTCTAGCCTTAGCAGGTACCTGATCAGTTCTAATATGAATTTGATTGTAGGAAGCTGAAATCATGTCTGAGAATAGATCAAGTTCGATTTTCTGGCTCATAGTTGAAGCTCTATGTCAGATGTCGATATATTGGTTTGTGATTAACCATTTGTATGGGTTATAGATCAGGTAGGTCGTCTTTACAAGAGTCATGGGCTACCAGAGTAACATGGCATCAAGGTACTGTTAAATCCTCAACATGTTTTAGGAACTAGGATATTCCTGTATGTTCATAGTCGTCTTATATTTTTCCTTTTTTTTTCCAGGAAACCTTCTATCATCTGATTTATTGAAAGATGCTCTTGATGGAGTTACTTCTGTGGTATGATTTTCCTCCTCTTTCAGGAATGATGTAGAAATTTGATGACCGCCACCGATTTTTGCTTATTAGCAGTGCTGCGGTTTTAAAAAGTATCCGGATGAACAATTGCAGATCTCTTGTGTTGGTGGTTTTGGTTCAAACTCGTACATGTATAAGATTAACGGGACTGCAAACATCAACGCAATTAGAGCTGCCTCAGAAAAAGGTATGAGTGTTAATATAATTTTTGGTTAAAGAGTGCTGTATAAATGCTTGCATAATTCAAAATATATTTATTGAAAGCAGTAATATTTCTGAGGTACAGTATCTATCTCAGATAGACACTGGGGGCATAGGGCATTGAGAGCCCAGTTTTTCGAAAATAAATTTTTGAGTTTATAGTAAGGATTAGTGGATTGAGGAAACTCAAGTTAGGTGAATTAGTCCGCTACAACTATAAACACCATGGCTTCCTAGAAATATATTATCAGGGCATATAGCATTATGTTACTGTAGTTCTAATTGTGTTCCCTTTATTGACCAGGAGTTAAAAGATTTGTCTATATTTCTGCTGCGGATTTCGGATTAGCCAACTATTTGTTGGGAGGATACTTTGAGGGAAAGGTGCTTATATACTTTCAAATCGCAATCATATTTGGATATGATTAGACTCTGTATCTAGCAGCTATTGCATAGTGCTTTTTGGTTAATATACACTGTCTTAGGACTTTCTCTTTTGATCCTGACAGCGTGCTGCTGAGACCGAGCTGCTCACAAGATTTGCTTATGGAGGTAACACTTTCATGTTTCAACTGCAAAATTTTGTGAGAATCTTATCTGTTTTCTACATTTGAGATTTTCAATGGATGGTGTGCAGGGATAATCTTGCGACCTGGTTTTATATATGGAACTCGCACTGTTGGGAGCATGAAGATCCCATTGGGAGTTTTTGGGTCGCCTATGGAGATGGTAAGAGATTCCCTCTCTTTATTGCAATATCTCTCAAGATTGCGTCTTTATTCACAGTGTCTGTGGCTTTTGTAGATTCTTCAACAGGCGAAACCGCTGAACCAGCTTCCGTTGGTCGGACCTTTGTTCACGCCTCCGGTGAAAGTTGAATCAGTAGCAAGAGTTGCGGTTAGAGCAGCTACGGATCCGGTTTTCCCTCCCGGGATTGTGGATGTTCATGGAATACAACGTTACAGCCAACAAAAATCGAGATAAGTTCTGTATCGAGAAGCTTGATTATGCTTTCTGTCGTTTTGTAGAGTTTGGCTGCTTTACTCAGTTGGATTTCAATGGTGGGAACAAAAATGTCTTCCTCGTTTCTCTCACCATAAATAAATAAAAAAGACAAGCTTTTATTGATATTGATACTATACATCTCTAAGAGAGCAAAGCTACTTTGTAGCTCTCCAAAACTTTTTTCCCTACACATTTTATACACAACACATACACTTAAATCTACCAAGCTCTGAAATCTCAATGCAAATACTTTTGTAGACACTCTTTCAGTTTTTGCAACGTTACAGGTTTCGAAATAAACGAGTCCATTCCATTTGCAAAACATTCTTCTGAGCTCTCTGCTAACGTATTTGCCGTCATCTGCAAAATTCCACAACCCATTTTACTCTTTAATTTTCTCAAGTTATCCATTAGAGCATGTGTTTAATGTGATTTGAAGAAGAGGTACTAACCGCGATTATAGGCAGCCGGTTTGTGGAACGCACACAAACTTGCTCATTTTCCAATGTCTTTACATCGATTCCAGCTTCTATTGCAGCATTCCAGTTCCCAGATTCTTCATAAGAACGGATCAGTCTTGTAGCTTTTAGACCATCCATAACCGGCATGCACACATCCTGTGAACCCAAATTGTATTTAAAAGCCTTGTCAAGTTAAGCGATTTTGAGAAGGACAAGTTTATGGATCTTGAGAAAATTGACATACCATGAGTACCAAATCGTAGCTAGAGCGTTCGACCGCGGTTATGGCTTCGACTCCATTGTTAGCAATATCTATGGTATAGCCTAATTGCTTCATCATCGACTTGGCAACCATGATATTGATTTTATTATCTTCCACAAGCAAAATCTTTGGCTTTGATGTCTCCTGGAGATCTGTCTCCGTTTTTTCCTCTTCCCTGTGAGATGAAACTGTGAGCTCTGAATCCATTTCTAAAGGTCCACCTTCTGAGCTAGCTTGTGAACTACTACAAGATTCGGTTTCCTTAGAGGGACATCGACCATTCCCATTCTCATATTGATGACCTGGTTCAGGACAGTGAGCAGAACGGGTTTCGAGTCTTGATTCATCCATGTAACAACCGTTTTCAACCTGAACCGTCTCGCTTTGTCCAGTAATGTTAGAAGAATCCGTGATAAAACCGTTGATGAGCTTAAGAGGGCTAGTGAGCATAACTTTATGAGGTAAGAAGTTATTGCCCATGACCGGTCCTCCATTAGAATAAATAGATCCTAGAAGCGGTTTAAACTGGAAATATCCTTCGGTGGTGTCGTCTGGTTCTGGTTGATGATCCACCATATCAGAGAACTCATCTTGATCATCCGAATGATCATCTGATGTTGCAACTTTGTAAGGTAATATGAATGTGAACGTTGAACCGGCGTTGACCTGGCTTGTCACAGTAAGTTGACCTCCCATCAGCTCAACCTGTAAACAACAACAACACAGAATGATTTGCCTCAGGAGAATAATTCTGAGAATGAATAATTTTATTCTCTGTGTTGAGAAATGTAAGATTAGTTTACCAGCTGTTTACAAATGGCTAGACCAAGACCGGTTCCACCATATTTACGAGCATGATCAGCGCTTGCTTGCATGTACTTCTTGAACAAACAAGGAAGGGCGTTTTCTGCACAAGAACACCAAAACATTTTAGCTGGAGTTTTTTTCTTTTGATGTTTTTGAACAATTCACTCATCAGAATTGCTTTCTTGCCTGGGATTCCAATTCCAGTGTCGTAAACGTCACAGCGAATCCAAACCGAAGTCTCGATCAAACCGTTCTGTTCTTCAGCGTCTTCATTCAGTACGTTATCACTCGCAAAGGATGGTTCTGATATCACTCTGAGTTTGATCCCAACCTTTCCTTCATGTGTAAATTTGATAGCATTGCTGCAAAATTTTGTATAAAGGCTTCAGCTTTCAGGAACCAAATCTTTTTATTAATATCCCAATAATTGAGGATGATATATGTAAAAACCTGATCAAGTTGGTGAGAATCTGCCGAATCCGTAGAACATCTCCAACTACCTGAAACAAGAAAAGAAAAAAGGTTAGATCACACAGAGACTCTATGTCATATTAACTCTTTCAGAATGTGTTGTTTGTGTATTAGACCTCAATAGGAACTTCATCTGCAATGTTTCCTTCTAATGTCAAATCTTTCTTCAGCGATGCAGCAGCTGTCTGAAGCACGTGCTTCACCACTTCTCTTGGCCGAAACTTTGTAGCTTCTAATTTCATCACACCTAAAAGGACCACACAGAAAGACCCCAAAAAAACATGAAATCAAGAATCTGAAACTATACCACAAGATCAAAACTTGAAACAGTATTTTCTACCTGATTCAACCTTGGAGAGATCAAGAATATCGTTAATTAGCTGAAGCACTAAATCACCAGAAGAAATCATGACATTCAACAACTGTCTTTGTTCTTTATCCAGTTTTGTAGTGGAAAGTATCTCAGCCATTCCTACAACTCCCGACAATGGTGATCTTATCTCATGAGACATTGTCGCTAGCATTTGCTTTGCTCTCATTGTCTCCTCTGCAATAACAAACACAAAAAGAGAAATTTACCATTTAAGTCTAGTATTTTACAATGAATCTTCCTGAAACTTAATCACTTAATTTTACTGCTTGAACAAACCTGTAATGTGGATGGTCTTGGTCAGTTCTGATTCCATGGCCTTTCTCACTGCGTTGTCTTCTCTAAGTTTCGCCATTTTTTCTCTCTTAATTACCTGTTGATTGAAAATAGAAGTGAAGATGAGAACATTAGATTTTATAAATCTATAGATTTGAGTCAGTAATCTTAGTGCACTAACCTGATCAGTTACTTCCATTCCCATGTAATTTATACCGATTTTCTCGCCAGCTTTGTTGTAAACAGGCTCAACGTATATCAAAAACGTCTTTGATCCAAATAAATCTGTCTCGAATGTGATCTCTCTCTTTGAAGCTTTTCCTTTCTCAAGAACCTCTCTCTTGAAATCTTCAGACTCTTTAACCCCACCTCCTTTGAATATCTCAACGTCTGTTTTCCCCAAAATGTCCTGACATTAGTAAGAAACAGGTTTTGATTCAAACACACACTTTCTCAGGAGAATGATCAATAATCCAACAGAACAAAGAGGAAACAGCAACCTGTTCACGCAAACTTGGAAACTTGTTGTAGATGAACAAGTAGCGTAAATCTTTATCCTGAAACCCGGAAAAAGAAAAACAAAGAATCAGAGATCACATCACTGAAAAAGATCGAAAACAAGACCAAGAACGTTTTACTTACTTGATGGCCCATAACAATAGGTGCATTCTGAAGTATGAAATGCAAGAAACCTTCAGCTCTCTTGAGATTCTGAGTCAGCTCTTCAACAGGAGCTGAGTGACTCTCCATAGTCTTCAAACTCTCATTTAGTTTCTCTATCAATCTCCTTTCTCTCTCGGTACTCGCTTCAAGCATTTTCTCCAAACTTAACGCCTTCTGTTTCCAATACGCAACAGTGTCAAACTCCTCATCGATCTCAATCGTTTTGCTGTCGACCAACTTATCTCGTTTCTTCTGCCTAAACCTGCGAAACAGATCGCTCGTCTCATCTAAAACAGGAACATTCTCAGGCTCTTGACTCTCAAAGTTATGCTCCTCTATGATCTTTTGCTCTTTGGCCTCGGCTTCTTCTCTCTGTCTAGTGAGAATCTTGAGCTCTTCTCTCAATAGCCTAACCGCGTGGTCTTGCATATACTCCCACTGTTTCACAAGGTTGGTTAGCTGAGACGAGCCTTGGTGAGTCGAGTTCATGAGTTCAGGCAAGCGTTTTAAATCGGCCATGGTACGTTTCTCGGCAATATCAACTTCTTTCAACATGTCTAAATCGCCGGCGGATTTCTCAACGTTGAACTGTTTGTCTGCTTCGGTTCCGACATCTTCGGGCCACATCGAAGACAAGACTTCGACATCCATCTCTTCAATCTGATCAGTCTCCATCTCGCAGACCATTTAAGGAGAGTTTCTCTTCATACAACAACAACAAACACTCGAAAATTTCCAACAAACTTTTCTTTAACCAGAATCTTGATCTGTTTAAGAATTTAAGACAACGTATATTAGAGTAAGGACAATCCATCTCCGTTGATCTGTTAAGTGTCTGAATAATGTGTTGAGTTCGGAATTTCCAAAAGGGACTAGAACAACTAGTGTGTGGACCAACAATTGGTGTTACAACTTTTAGCCGGGAAACTTTAAATTATGATTATAACAAGACGAGCTTGAAAAGGTGAAATTTTGCAAATCCCAACGAAAAAAAAAAATCTGGATCAGTTTCTTTTTCAGATTGAAAAACTATTAGAAAACTCTGATCATGAATTCACCATCAAATGAGTTATGAAAGTATTGAAGTTTATATCTGAAAAATCAATACAAGGAACTGGGTTTAACAACAAAAAAAAAACAAACTTTTGAGCAATGATCGGGAAAAAACAAAACTTGGATTTTAGTTCGATCATAATCAGGAACAATCTCGCATTGCCAAAAAAAAAAAGAAAAAAAAAAAAAGAAAGATCGGAATCATGAAATCTACCGAGTCAATGGCAGAAACAGAACGAGATGGACAATCGAAAACACGAATAGATTAAAAATGAAGAAGCAACCGGGAAAAAGGATCGAAAGCTTACCTTCACCGGCTCAGGTCACCGGGAAATTAACAGAGGAAGAAGAAGATTACAAGAGAAAATGAATAGTGAATAGATCTGAAGAGTCCTCGGCGAGTGTTAGAGTAAATAAACTTCAAACGAGAGCATTGGGAAGAGAATTAACCAATAAAGAGAGAGAGAAGAGAGAGCATGTGAATTGTGAAAGATAGGAAATACAAAAACAAATGCGATTTTACGGAGAAGAAGAGGAAAAAAAAAAAACTTGAAGGAGAGAGAGCATGTGCTTTCCCCCAAAGACAGAGAGGTCAATGTATATTATATTCCTCTCTCTCTCTCTCTCTCTCTCTCTCTCTCTCTCTCTCTCTTTCTCTCAATTTTCACTCGAGTATTCAAATGGCGACTCTCTCTCTCTCTTCTCTCTTCTCTTCTCTTCTCTTATCTTTCTATCTGTGTGCACGTTTGTTTTCTTTCCGAGACCGAATCCGAGGATCGAATGACAGAGAAATCGACACGTTTCGATCTGTCTCACAATTCCGCAGCTCTGTCTCCTCTCTGTTCTTTCCAGTTCCTCTGTTTTCTACCTCACTGAAAGATAATTTGAGTAGACGGAGTTACAAGGCGGCGCGTCCACGTCACGCTCCAACGACATCATTAATTAAAGGGCTTCACTTTTGTTTTCTTTTTAATTATCACTTCCTTTTGATTGTGTTTCATAATTTTGACTTTATGAGTAACGAGAACTGGCCTCAATAACGACTTCATTTAGTCGTTAAACCGTCTATTATTGGCTTTTAACGATCACTTATTCATAATTTGGCAACTTAATCAGAAAATTCGTTGATAATCCAATCGCCTACTCGATCAAATCATTCTTTCATTTTTTTTTTAATATAGAATTGAGTTGGCTATATAATCAGATTTGGTTTCCACTACTCACCAACTAATTAACTAGGCTTTGAATTCGTTACACTGGACTAGTCCGATGGCAGGGAAGACGGCTTTTTTTTTTTTTTTTGATCCACAATTGGTTCGTATAAAACATCTAGAATTTTATGAAGAAAACATATTAACTCTGATATAGTCACAACATTTAAATCGTTAGTCATACGATTTTTTAAGCAAATCAATTCGGTATAAGAGACTATATATGTACAACATTTAAATCTTCAATATGCATGCTTTCAGAATATGATGTATAAAACTTTGTTTATTATTATATTAGATAAATAGACAATATAGCACAAAAAGATAAATAGATAATAGCGCGAAGACATATATATATATATATATATGTATATATAGCTAGCTAATAAAGCAAAGTTTTGTATAATTTTATCAAAGATTTGATGATTGGATGGTAAGAACAACGTACATATGAAATTACTGTTTTTTTCCTAGTTGTCAATACAATAAGTAACGAATGAATGATTTGTTTTCTTGGCTTTTGTACTCTTTCCAAAAAAAATGAAAAATCATCATGTGGGTTCTATTAGTCTATAGAATGTCAATGCTTGACGGAAGTACACAAATATTCGAGTTGGGTCGGGACATTCATGTTTCATGAATTTCAAAGCACATGTACCACAACAATGTATCGGAAATATAATAATTTGTAGTGTATTAATCATCAAATCTTAAACTATATTCGCAAGTTCAGTTTCAGTTGGAAAGTATTAGTATCAATTATTTGAATCTTGTGCACAACCAAAAGAAGAAGAAAAAAATTATTTTTACAATAAATAAATAAAGAAGGCCCAATCCTCGCAATTCAATGGAGCGACAACAACTGTAAATTGTAATGGCACAAAATTAGTTGTCGAAATCAACCCCATTTCTATATAATAAAATTTAATAACAGTATAAAATTATCAACTAACAGTACATAAGGCTCAAATAATAATAATAAGAGGGAATTATATAAATTAAAGGGGTCTTTAAAATAAAATAAAAAAAGAAAACAGCTAAGCCATTTTTTGTGTTTAGTCCCCGATCTGAACGGCGCTCGGAGGCTTTTGTCCCCGTCCCGTCCCGTAGTAGCTATTTTATGTATGACATAAGCCACATGTGCCATCGTCTTCGAAGTTGCCACGTGGAAATATCGTTGACAAGCACGTGGTGTAGCTATTTTTCAAACATGTTTCTTCTGTTTGTTTGCTCTCGCGCCAAAAATGGACGGTGGTTGAGGATTATGATAAATTTTATTATTTACGAGTTGGAGAAAGACGAGAATGTGGAGATATTAATTGGATGGGGACACGAATCCTTAAATAGCGGTTTTGTTTATTTAAGTCTCGATTAAAGCAGGACCATGCTTTTCAGCTTTCTTCCTAATTATTACTTTTTGTATATGTTAAAGCTGGATTTGACAAAGTAAAATATTAGAGAAACTGCACTCTGTATACATCTATTTTAACATGGGTACATGTCGTAAAAGTTTTACTTGATAACTATTATTATATAAAATATATTTGTATATCGTTTGAATATGATCAATACTTGTAAATTGGTTGTCAATTAAATTGTCGTCAATACTTGGGGGCATATATAGATTCTTGTTTTGAACGATACGGTTAGTTTTACTTTCAAATAGTTAAATTTAAAATAATATCCGAGTGAAAATGCCATCCGTGAATCTCATATAAAACATGTTTTAGTTTTCCAAAAAAAATTAAGATGGATGATAAGATACGATGACAAATTTAGATTAAGGTGAACAATATACAAAAAAAAATTGATATTAATAGTTTCTATTTTACACTTGGGTATTACATCCAAGTTCATTGCTATTATTTTCTGGTTAAATACTATTATTATTTCATACTTTTGGTTCCATTATTAAAAGGTTTAAAACAAATTATATATTCTGACCAGGGCCCATGTAATAGTTCTTTACATTTGTTTTTTCTGACAACGAACCTTTCCAGTGTCTTAATCATAGGTTCCAATAATAAATCACTCAGGAAGATAGATTTAAAGTAAATCTGTTATCTACTGTTTTGATTTCTTTCTCTTGTTTAAACTGAGATACTCTTATGTACATCTGAAAAATGATCCTAAATCTGATTCTCCACCCGTAATCTAGAGAAGAACTAAGTTTTATGTTTGGTTGCGTCATTAATTCGATATTTTTAGTGTAATTAATAATTTTTAATGATTTAAGGAGAGAAAAATCCATTGAAATATACCCAAAAGGAGTGCCAGTTATAGTTGACGGTGAATTTTATATTTACTGTCGAATTTGAAAGACGTTGGTCAGTTGCATCAACTCATATGATTTCTTTTTTGTAATGTAAATTTTTGTAATGTAAATATAAATGAAAGATACCAAAAAAAACTGATATATGAAGAATTGTCTATATTAAAATTTCAGTGTTAATATGTTTTAGGAACATGATCTCTTAAATTGTGTTAAGAATATTGATGGGGCCAGAACAACAATAAAAGAAAAATCATTGGATAGACCATAAAGTTTTTGCATGGATGGTTTTGGGAAAGATAGTTCAAAGTGGGTAACACAACTCCGGGATTCCTTACTATCACCGTAAATTCATATGAGGTGACATACTTTTATTTTTATATTTACAATTACTTCACTTAGGATCTTTAAAATGAAAAACAACTAATGGTGGACCGATAAAGAAAATGTATATATATAACTAGGTTAGAACTTAGAACCATTATGTCTCCCATAGTTTTTTTTTTTAATTGTATCTATTGTAGATAAGTTTATTTTAGTTATTTACAGCCACTATTGATTTCAAATGCGTAAATTCATGAAGAAAGTGAATGATCTGTTTCTAATAATCTCCAACAACCCGGTAATATATATGTTTGAACATTTCCAATTAATCAAAGGTTAACGCTTTAATTAGTAATAGCCTACTCGACAAGCCCAACACAGATTAACCGGAACAGAAAAGCAGAACAAAGCCAATTCAGTAAAAACTCTTTTTCGTAGCACATAACATTGTTGGAAATCAAAATCAAATATCATACAACGACGCAGCGAGAGAAATATAATTTTTTGGACACAGCTTCAGGTTTCAGCTCGGACTCCTCTGCAGGAATATTTGCTCAATTTCTTGTGGCATGTTTATTACAATCTCTGCGTATGCTGCAATGAACAATATATAAATAACCGCAAAAAAAAAAAAAAAAAACCAATGAAGTCTTGAACATAGATCGGTCTTTAAACTTGGAAATACCTTCAGGTAGTGACTGGATCCGTAATGCATCCTCAGCAAAAGATAAACGCACAGGGATTGCTTGACTTCCAAGTTTACCTAATCTAGGGCTTGTACACTGTCTCTTCAACTGATGCATTGGCCACGCTAGAACTCTCACTTTTGTCGGAAGTTCACACAGAAGGTCTCCATATCTCAGGCTCACCACCACCTTGCTTCAATACAGAAAAAAATTATTTGATTTTTAAAAAGCTATCAAACCAGAACTTTAGGTGGCAACCAGGTCACATCAATATCTAGTGTAGCAGATGTTAAGAGGAGTCATATTTATGGATCCATGAAAATGCTAACCAGTCACAATCATCCAAGGCAAATTCAATCATGTGGTAAGGAAGACTATGATAAAGCTCTCGGATCTGATTTCCATAAAGCTCTTTGATAAGCCGGACCTACAATAGAATCACGAGAAAAAGTCATGACCCAAATGAACAATGTAAAAGGCCTTTCCTACTAGCACAATCTAAGTGTGACCAACTAACTACTCATTTGTTCACAAACCTGTTCCCTCCTGTCCACATATGCTTGCAGCAAATCCCCAACATTATCGATGAATTTCTGGTATCAATACAAATTATAAACAAAAAAAAAAAGATTTAAGAAAAAAAAGGGCTGAAGATAATGTACCATAAAACAACGTCAGAGCAAGTTTAATCTCGCAAAAGATCCAGAAACCATGCTTACCTTAGCATTCGAACAAAGAAGATCATTTTCCAAGTCACGTAGTGGCAAAAAGAAAGGAATTGTGTGCTCAAGCACCGTCATCTTCTCCAAAAACGACTTGCTCTCAAGCACACAGTGGTAAATCTCGTAAGTTTCTCCTATATAAAACAGAATTAAATCATGACACTGGGAGAGGAATCGTCAGGAGTAGTCCTAATGTCTTCCTTTACATAGAAATATGAAGACAAAACACCAGGAGGTAAGAAACCTCCAACGAGAAAATCACTATGTTTTGGTATAACTGCCACTAATTTTTGGTAAACCGAAACATTTGGAACTTGACAAAATAACATTTATAGTTCAAATACCTGCAAAAGATGTTTCATACTGTATTCCAATTCTCGCTCCCTCTAAGCAATAGATCACCTGTTTAATAGATAAGTCAAATATATAACATAAAACGACCTGGTATCACTTCAAAGTGAGAATTCACTCCAAACTTAAGACTAGCCCAGTGTCAGTCAAAACTGTGAAATCAGAAAAGATTAAAGCAACTACAGAATTTGGGAAAGTAACCATCAACATTCTTCAACAACGATTTACAACTAATATTGGTCTGATTGGATCTATCATTTGGGCAAATATTGCATCAGGCCAAAATGAATGAGCAAAATTACAGAGTTTCCTTTGGACTATCCAGAGCTTTCTGCTGCCATATGGTTTATGATGTGGATTTTAGTATATCTTTAATAACTGACGTAGTCTTCTTTGTGGGTATCCTCAACGGATCATGGTAAAATCTGTGCCATCTAGACTTTGAAGCTTACGCCGACAGACATTGGGTACAAACAAATTAAGTTTCTCAACAGAAGAATTTGTAAGAAATTAAGACCTAAAAGTTACCTTATTTCCCACTCTGTAAGTAACTCGTTCTTCAGGATAAGTAACTAGTGCAAAACCTGTATTACCGCCTTCTGCCTTTCTGTCAGCCTCCATATGCACCTACACAGTTAGTCGCCAATTTAAAAAAAAGTCAACAAAATCAACAGTTGAAAAGAAAACTATGGCATACAAGATTTCATTCCACAAAGAAAAGATCACTTTTTTTCTTTATCAAGACGACATAAATGATCGAGATCCGCCCTTATTAAAGAGTCTACTAAGCCCTCCACCAGATACTAAGGCCTGGAACGCCTCTTTTAAAAGTCAATAATGATGGATGCTGTACCCGTTCCCTTAGTGTAGCCAACAAACCATCATTCCACTCTTCCCCATCTAAGCAGACTTCTGCAGAGGAGAGAAGACAGCATTTAATTAAGACAAACACAAGGTTGAATGAGTATATACTTACGAAGCAAAATTACAGCCACACAGATAGTACAAGCACAGAGTTTGAATAATGCTAATGAATAATCCTGCAATTCAGCTATCCATACTCACCCTGACTTTGGGATGCCCGTGCAGCTTCAAATTCTTTGCTTAACCGATCAAATATCGTCTTATCAGAATCCCTAAAAAAATTGATCACCAAATACAAAGTTAACTTTAAGACCGACAAGTTAACTACATAATACAGATGCGCATTCCTACCTAGTAAGACGATCTGACAATTCTCGATGCCTCTTGAGAAGATTTGTGACTAGGAAAAGAGCACAGAAATTAGCTTTTGCAAAGAACAGGAGTACTGGACCAATTATTACCAACAGTTTTAAACAAAACCAAAAAAATATCTGAACAACAAGAAAAGTTGTTACTCACATCTTGCTCGAGATGTATCCAGTCGGATATCTTCCTCCAGCGAAACAATCTATTTGCAGTAAAAGCAATGTTGCGGAATTTGGCTTTTCAAGGTTTTCAAACAAAAAAAAAACAGTGGAAAGGATGTGTAACTTACCATTTCTCCCATCTTTGCTTTCAGAGAGGTGCCTGATGACCAAGCAGGTGAAAAAGAGTAATTCAACACATAATTCAAAACATGTATAAACTAACATATTCCAATCATTGAAAAAGAGTAAAAACAAAGGTGAAAAGAGTCCCGAAGCTTCATTCAAACCCTAAACCAGTCTCTCCACCCAGGAGGAATTGTGAAGTCCCATGGTTCAAACAAATTGCAACAACAACAAAAAAAAAAAAGAGTGAGAAGCAAAATCTTTATGCGACCAAATAAACAGACTTCTACTCACGAAATCATGAAATCGCAATTTCTGCAAAAACGGGAACCAAAGTACACAGAATGACAGAAACAAGGCTGAATTAGAATCCCTAGAATGTCTATTGTAGAGCTTATTTCAGTGATTAGCGGTTGATTTAGCAAGCAGCTGGAAACCTGGAACGAAGAATAATAATTTACCGACGCCGGCGAGTAAAGAAGATAACAGGTTCGATTGGCGGGGAGGGAAAAAAAAAGAGATCGCTGAAACGGCTTAAGCAGCGCCGGATAATGTACGAACGGAGCAAGGTTACTTAAGACCGGCGTCGAGATGTTGGTTTACGCTTGGAGAGAATCGGAGATCATAATCTGAACGGCGAAGAAGAAGCCATGACAAAAAACAAATAAGCCGGCGGGTGAATAATGAGCTCATTAATTGGGTAAATAAAACTGGGTCTCTTAAAAGCCCATTAAGAAAAATCTTATCCAAGAGCGAAGTCCATGTGCGTCTTCCTTTCATATGGCGAGCGCCGTCGTCTCGGCAGCGTTTCGATTCCCGTTCGCTACCCGCCCAATCTCTGTTCCGGCGGTGCGAATTAGGTTATATCATTCTACGATTTGGTCTGCTCATCTCCGAGGGATCACAACGGCTTCGTCCATGAGCCAACAGACTGGCGTAAACGGCGCCGTCGCCGATGCCTCTCGTAACGACGAGAAATCGGCGGAGAATCCCGTCGAGGACGTCGTGGTGCAGTACGTAGTGCTTCGACGAGATCTGATAGATTCGTGGCCACTTGGTAGCGTGGTGACGCAGGGATGCCACGCGTCAGTGGCGGCGATCTGGTCGTTCAAGGACGATCCGGTGACTCTTCTGTATTGTGATCCTGAGCACATCGATTCTATGCACAAGGTTAATCCACTAAATACTTATTTTCGAATTTGCGTGATGGAATCGATGGTCGATTAAACGCGTTTTTGGTTTTTTTTTTTTAATGGATTAGGTGACTCTGGAGGTGAAAGGGGAAACGCAGATGATGAATTTGTCAGAGAAGCTGAAATCAGGAGGAATCTCTCATAAGCTATGGATGGAGCAGCCGGAGAATATACCGACTTGTATCGCTACAAAGCCTTATCCCAAATCTCAAGTCTCTCCTTTCTTCAAGAAACTCAAGCTTTGCAAGTGATATATTCCAATTTCTAAAATCTCATTTCTGTTTGCTATAATGAGCTGAATTTTCATAATCTTTTGATTCACACAAATGGCGAGAACAGCATAAAAGAGAAGACTTGTTCTTTTTCTTTTTTACAAATAGAGTACACAAAAGCTAAGTCAGAAATTTGGATATTTACATATAGAAGTGAGAGGAGACAGACAGCTTAAATAAAGATCTGGGAGGTTGGAGTTTTTTGGTTTCAGTAATGGACGATGAGGCGTTTACCACAAGTGGAACAAAGATGGCGACGTTTGGATTTGAAATAGAGAGGGACGAAGCAGAATCTCCACTGGCTTTCTACGTCAACCGCTTGAACCGCTCCGCCGCAGTACGGACACGCCCCTGGAGCTGCGTACCTTCCGATTACTTTCTCGTCCTGATCGCACACGAACACCAAACACATCCTTCTTTCTTCTTCTTCTTGCTCTTTCTTTTTTCTTCTTATCAAAGTAACAAAAAAATGGAATGTTTGCTCTTTCCGCGTTAGAAAGATTGCAGCTTCGATATTTATAAGGATAAGTCCGCGGAATTTAGGATTTTTTGTTTCCGCGTCAAAGAGGTGAAATTTAGGATCTCCGGAGAAATTTAGCTTAATCTAGAAGCAATTTAAATAATAAAATAAAATAAGATATTTGTCTTTTTTTTTTCAATCAAAAACAAATTTTCATAACAAAATAACCAAATACCATTTGCGTAGACCAAACAAAAGAAAACGAAAACAACTCTTAACATCATGGATCGTAGCAGGTATCCATACGAATGGAATCGTAGCGACCGAAGAGTTCCCACCAACAGAGAAATAAACACATTATCTAAAGATTATGACATGACTAGTCCTCAGGATTCGCTCTGGTGCTCTTCCGCTTTTTGTGACATGGTTTGGTCGGACGTTTCTTTTGCTTATTGGCAAGACGAAGTGCCCTTCTGGTGCAAACAGGACAAGGTGGAGACGGCATAACTGGTTCTGGCCTCATGCTGTGGCCATCGAGAGGGCTCCCTCCAGTTGATAGGCTTTTCCAAAGCCATATTGAAGTTGCAGTATCACGCAACACTCCTCCTGGATTGTTTTGAGAGTGCGCTAAGAGAAGATTGTTTTCTCTTTCGCTCAAACCGACAAGCCCCGAAACGAAATTAACTTTAGGTGAGAGGTCTTCTGAGATTACCATCAAATTTGTTGGTTCATAACTATGGTTTGCTCCCCAAAACATAACGCCCAAATACATCGATCTAATTTTTTTATTACTAGTTCCTAGCTTTTGTTTAAGCTTGATTTCGGCGGATCCAAACTTTACTTCTTCGCTCTGCTCCGCAACAGAATAAGCAAAAATCGACACCTTGCCAGTATAACCAAAATTCTCGAGAGCTAATTTGATATTAGCAGAGATCGAATCAGGACCGAGACCAGTAGGGATTGGGCAAGCATCCAAGTCCCAGAAGACGCCTGTGTCAGCCGCGGAGAATTTGCTGTTCATGGAAGACATGGTTTCGACGGAGGATTATTCTCTTTAGTAAATTAGGGTTTAGATGTATAATTTATTTGTCTTTTCTTCTCCGGTCAGCGTGGAATATCAAAGCGTGAAAGTCTTCTATAATTCCGGAGATGAAATTTGAAAAATACTAAATTTT
This sequence comes from Eutrema salsugineum, assembly GCF_000478725.1. Lineage (NCBI taxonomy): Eukaryota > Viridiplantae > Streptophyta > Magnoliopsida > Brassicales > Brassicaceae > Eutrema > Eutrema salsugineum. The sequence continues at coordinate 3,435,507 of NW_006256829.1, read as the reverse complement.
TAGTGAAATAAAAAATTGGGCTTTAATGTTCAGAGCCCAAGGCCTTGTTCTCCACATCGCAATATTTTTTCGACCCGCCAATGTCAGTAACTGATTGATTTTGTTCCGATTTGGATTCTCTGACGTTATCCACTTCGCTTAGCTCAAGATGAAGTGAAGCCCATCATCAATGGCGGATGGGTAGTCTCCGGTCTCCCTGAAAATGTATCGGATTTTAGCTTTTTCGTTTCTTGCCACTCCTCACCTTATTCTTCCTTCGTCCTGCTCCGTTCCGACGCGACGGCGTTATCCCCGTAGAGCCATTCCCTCCTCCAGGCGTCTCAACCTCAAGCCTCTCACCTCTCGCATCGTTCTCCTCACGCGCCGTCGCCAGCTGGATCAAATTGTGGAGGAGGTGGAAGCAGCTAAGAAACGGTATGGGAGGCTGAACACAATCGTGATGAACTCCGTTCTGGAAGCTTGCGTTCACTGCGGAGATGTCGATTTGGCTCTCCGGATATTCCATGAGATGTCGGAGCCTGGTGGGTGTGGCCTCGACTCTGTTTCTTACGCCACTATCTTGAAGGTGACTTGATTTTGACTCTTTTTTTTGAATTTTGATTTTCCTGAGAAGAACAACACTACACAGCACCTTCTGAATTTGATTTCGAATGTTTGATTTTGTCAAGGGATTGGGAAAGGCTCGGAGGATTGATGAAGCGTTCCAAATGATAGAGTCTATAGAGCATGGAACTGCTGCTGGGAAGCCCAAGTTGTCATCATCTCTTATCTATGGTCTGCTTGACGCTCTGATCAATGCTGGTAAGATTCTTAAGCTGTAAAAGGCTGCTGCAATTCTTGACTATGTAGTCTTCGTGTTAATGAAATGGAACTATCATGGCCTGAGGCCGATGCAAAAGTACTTGATATTGCTCTAGTGCAGGAGATTTACGTCGTGCCAATGGTCTGCTTGCACGATATGCAACTTTACTCTTAGAGCATGGCGGCCCGTCTATTCTCATCTATAACTTGTTGATGAAGGTACTTTGTAACGCATACTTGTATAGCATCTTCATGGTATGTGTCTTTTTGCTTTTGCCATAGTCAATAGGAGGTAAGTTTTATAAATATATATATATATATATATATATATTGTTGTATTTCAGGGGTATATCACCTCAGGATCTCCACAAGCAGCAGTACTTTTGCTGGATGAAATGTTACGCCTTGGATTGGAGCCTGATAGGTCCACCTACAATACTTTGATCCATGCCTGCATCAAGTGTGGCGATTTGGATGCGGCTATCAAGTTTTTTAAGGAAATGAAGGTCACACGTGTGTATTTAAAAGGCCAGTTTTACACTCCAAGTGTTACTCAGAGTAGTACTGGGGTAATGCTTGGCTCATGTTGATTATGATGTCTTGTTTTCTAATTTCAGAAGAAAGCAGAGGAATATTACGACGATTATCTTCAACCAGATGTTATCACATACACCACTTTGGTGAAGGTGAGTAAGCAGTCTGGATCTCTTTACATACCCATTCTTTGTGGAGGGAGATGGCCTAGTATTCTTTGTTGTACTTTCTGCTATATACATGACATGTAATCAACTTCTGACTCTTATGATGGTTTCCTACTTCTTAGGGATTTGGGGATGCGAAGGATCTGTCATCACTTCAGGAAATATTTCTGGAAATGAAACTGTGTGATAACTTGTTCATTGACCGAACTGCATTTACAGCAGTACTTGATGCTATGCTTAAGTGTGGTTCAACGAGCGGTATGTTACTATGAATTGCTGTTACATTGTACTGCTCTCGGAATCTGGAACGTAGATGGATTTGGAGAAATTCTTTTGGATACTTATTGAATCCGTTCACAGGTGCCCTCTGTGTCTTTGGTGAAATATTGAAGAGAAGCGGAGCTAATGCAGTATTGCGACCAAAGCCTCACTTGTACCTGTCTATGATGCGTGCTTTTGCTGTCCAAGGAGATTATGGCATGGTTAGAAACCTGTATCTTCGCCTATGGCCAGATACTTCGGGAACAATCTCCAATTTGGCTCAACAAGAAGCTGATAATCTGCTGATGGAAGCTGCTCTCAATGCTGGCCAGGTAATAAACAATTTGATAGACGTGCTGGGCCTTCTAGTGAATGGAAGTCTTTGCTTTTGTCTTTTTATGGTGTCTTTCATTTTCTGATGATATCTGCTAGTCTAGTGATGATCCTGGTCCTAATTAATTTTCTGGATAACGTTTCAGCTCGATGAGGCCCTCGGGATTCTTACTAGTATCGTTAGAAGGTGGAAGGCAATACCTTGGACGACTAGTGGAGGCATGGTATGATGTGAAAAGTTACTTTCAGGCATTAGATATTTGAATAGGTAGACAAATGTTATGTCTGATAAAACCGTAGTCGGGTGGATAAAGTGAATTTTGTCCAACCGCAGGCTGCTGTCCGCTTAGAAGCATTGTCGGGGTTTTCCAAGTCTATATTGCGTCCACATCTACTCAGTAAGGTATAGATTTACCTATTTCCTACACTCTCTCTGTTCATGGAAATGATCTCGGAATGTGACGTCTGGGTGTTTGCTAAGCTTCCCTCAAAAATATTTTAATCTAAAAGGGAGATGTGATTTGTGTATTTAACAACAATCTATTGACCCAGGTGATACCAGGTGAACCAATAGAAAGTATTATGATTCGATTTGAAGCCACTCGGCCACTGCTAGGCACGCTGCAGCTGAAGAATGTGGCCATGCGGTTTTTCAAGGAGCAAGTTGTGCCGATTGTAGACGATTGGGGAAGCTGCATAGGCCTTTTGCATCGGGAGGATTGCAACAATGTAAGTTAAAACAAAATCTTGAGTAGCTTGATGCGCTTGTTGACATTTGACAAAAAAAAAAAAAAAAAGAAAGATGAAGTGATGATACTTTTTGTGCACTTCAATTTGTTTTGTAGCTTGATGCGCCATTGGTCTCAATGATGAGGAGCCCTCCTCCATGTGTGAGTACAACAACATCGATTGGTCGGGTGGTAGATCTGATTTTGGAAAAGAAACATAAGATGGTTATAGTTGTTTATTGCGGAAAGATTTGTGGGAGCGGTTATAGCTCAAAGGCTGTTGGAGCTTTTACAAGAGAACAATTGTATCGGCTATTTGAACCAGAACAAAAGCTGCTCTGGTGGATGTAAGTAATAATATCCTTTCTTTGTATGAGTGAGTTCATTTCATTTCAATTGTTAGATAATTACTCTCACGTTTTTGCACATAGAAATCTCTTTGGGTAAAGAGAAAATAAAAAACCAGACTAGTTCATGTGAAGCATTGATATGTTCACAGGCAAATTCATATAATTCATTTGTCCAACATTTGATGGTATGCCAAAACAAGAAAGAAATTAACAAGAAAAACGAAAACAAAAAAACACTGACATAGGAAAAGCTAATTAGACGATATCATGCAGATGTATATCACTTAGATGCAGCAGTTTCATAGTCAATGACGGTTTGAAATGCTCCAGCAAGAGCCAAGACCTTATTCTTCCTCGAGCTTTCTTGCATCTTACTTGCTATTACATCGTTGTAGGCTGATGGAGATTCCTTCTTCCCTTGCACCACTTCCTTCTTTGTTCCTTCCTCTGGTAATTCTTCTACTTGAGCCTTTGTTTCTTTCCTTCCTTCGTCGACTTTGCTGCTTTCGCTCTTTTCTTCTTTAACATCAGCTGCTTCTTCCTCTTCCTTACTTTCTTCGACATTCGCAGCATCTTCCTTATCTGGAGTAATAACTGTCTTGCTACTCTCCTCATCACCAACTTTCTTTTCAACTTCATCCTCGTCTTCTTGGGTTCTCTCTGTTTCTTTTGGCTCCTCTATTTTCTCTTCTGTTTTATCCTCCTTAATCAGTTCTCTTCTTTCTTCTTCTTCTTTGGAGGCATCATCCATTGGACCGGTCTCCTTCTCTTCACCGGATTCATCCGGCTGTGCAACCTGATGTTTATCTTCTATATCCTTCGGTTCTTCTCTGTGGTCGGAAACTTGTACATCGGTCTCAACCTTGACTATCTCCTCTTCATCCTCTTTAGCAGGCGCAACAGGAGAAGATTCCGGGGTAATTTCCTTACCAGAAGATTTTTTCGGAACATTCTCAGAACCTTCCTTTTTACTCTTGGAAGAACTGCTACCGCTTAAACCGCTCTTCTTCACCAACGGAGATCCTCTTGAAGCCGCAGGAGGCGATTTCACCGTACTGCTTCCTCTGAGACCGCCTTTGCTGCTTCCATGGAAAGATGTAGAACGCAGACCAATGACAGGCTTCTCTCTTGGAAGAGCGGGTCTGTCTCGTGGGCGTGCAGGAGGAGAGGTATTGAGAGATTTCTGGGATGATGATGAAGTCGATGGAGAAGTCAAAGAGGAAGGAGGACGATCAAAGGATCGTCTACGAAGAAGCTTCTGATTGTCTTCGACAGCATTGTTCTTCCTCAAGAACTTGACCGGGTCAGGTTTCGAGCTGATTGTGGGTTTCAGATAATTGGGCAAAGGCTTCTCAGTTGTTTTCCGTTCAGATCCATCTGCGTTCTCTTCAGGTTCCGACGATGCTACCGGTTTTGGCTTTCTGCCGAGAGATCTTGATCTGGTGAGGTTTTGGTTGTCCTGTTTCGTTTTCGTTGTACTAGACGTCGTTGCCATTATTCAGAAACCAAATAACGACCTGAGACGCTACCGAAAAACGTTACTCAATTATAGAGAGAACAGAAAAATGCATTACAGAGCAACCTTTATGCCTTAAAGTTAAAAGTTAACAATATCAATTCAGATATGAATCACTACGAGAAGATGAATACCTTGAGATCAAAGGAGATGAATAAGAAGCTTTTGAACCAAGGAGACGAGGCGTGTCTATCAAGGAACGTAATCTCCAACGATTTGTGGTGGACAACTAGGGTTTTTATTTTATTTTTGGAACTCTGTTTTTGTAAACGGAGCTTAAATCTCGCATTTCTTAGGTGGTGATGATGGTGGTGGTGGTGGAGACCATGAATCCACCATTTATTTTTTCTTTTCCTTAACGATTTCGACCGTTTTGGAAAACCGTAGACTTTCGTTTGAGGTAGTCCTATCTTTTTTATATTACCATTACATGTCTTTCCACGTAATTATAATTAATTAGATGGTGATCATGTCTAAATATATTTATTATCTTTTTGTTTCCTTATAAATAATAGTTAATTGTATTTTTTCATTCTATATGTAATGATGCCTATTCAATGGAATATCATATTTTTCCTTATTTAGTTTAACAATAAATACCAATTCTATTTATTTTTTATTGACTGTCATATTATATTCTTTATATGTTTTTAACAACTACACTTTAAATTAAAAGATTACTCTGTGATTTGTTGCCCAATATGGAGGAACAGAGTTAATAGTTCTATTCTTTATATGATGATTATAAATTATAAAATGATATATTAGGTACTTAATCACTTTCTTAATAATTTCTAATGTACATTGTATAATGTGATAGGTGCTAGCAATTAGTAAATATATAGATGGATAAGTGGTAACAATAGTAGATAACAATAATAGATATGGATATATATAAGGTACATATGTTTTTGATATTTAAAATCATTACCGAAATGGTAAAATTTGAACTGGATCCTGCAGATTTCGTTTAATTACAAGTAGTTTTGAGCAAATCTGCAAATTATTATAAGAATGGGCGTTCCGTTTGTCAGATTAATTCGGCTCAATTTTTTGGATTTCAGTTTTTTTAGATTTTGGAACATAAGATCCAGATATATCTTATATATATATCTAAATGTTATGTTGGTTCAATGTAGAAAATAGAAAGGATTTGCTCTTTGTCCATCGAAGGAGAAGAAAATTTAATATGGTGAACCAAATCCATTCTAAAGTTTAACTGATCACTGATCAAGGTTAGTATATTTCTTCTTCTTATTCACTTGGAATAGATTTTATGATAAAAATCATCAAATAATTTTACATATCCGAAAATCAAAAGAAAGATACATTATACATATATATACTACGTGCAACTACAATGAGACAGACTGTGTTTTTATAAATCTCTTATCTGAAAAGTATGCATAAACTGTTTATATAAATCAACGTGGTTTGCGAAAATATAAGATAAGAAAAAAACATTTGATCCGTTGGAGGGATTTTCAAATTTGACATTTATTGGTTGTCTTTTACTAAGTTAAGATGCCAAGTAAAACCTGATAGTTTTTCATCAGCCGATACGAAAACAATTTCGTAGTCGCAAATGCTCAACACGTATCTAGAGATTGTGCAGTAATGGTTGTCGTATACTTAAGCCCTTAAGGTAAATGAAAAACTCATTGACGACCATTCCTTGTTTTCCACAAGATAAAAACAAAAACTCAATTTCGCAATCCCTCACAGTTAAACACGAGAGATAAAACCTAACTTCCGTTGAAAGTCTCTGAGCTTTGAAAACCACGAAAGATGATAATTGGTTGGTTTCAAAAAGATTGATTTTTTTCAGAGCTGAGATAAAAACTTACCACATGCATAGTAGTATCAACAAACTCATAAACTCTTACTAAAGACCACTAGTTACGTTCCATGTATTTGTTTTAGGAAGGTTATTGGTAGAAGGATTTAAAAGGTCATGGAATTTTATGTATATTTATTAAATTCTAGTGTTATTGATTAAGTTCTTATATAGGCTCGCTTTTTGGTGTGTTGTATAAAAGAATTTCACAATAACCAAACACATGTTGTGCATCCAGTAAAGACCAAAGATTGATCATTTGATCTCTAACTTTAAATGCATGAGTGTTATTAAGATCGTGAAATTCAAGTTATTCATCGTTAAAAAAAAAAGTGAAAGCAATTCATCGTTGGAATAAATATAAGTAGACGAGGTTATATGGATTGATTCGTATCATGTTCGAAATGTGTATATTATACATAAGTAGACGAGGTTATAAAAAGTATACAGTTTCTAAGAACTCCTCCAATACCGCAACAAATCCCAAAAGATTTTCTTCTTTTCCTGATGCGAAACAAGATTTATCTTTAGTTTAGTTTATCCTTTGGGAAGAAGAGTCTGTTGATTTACGCCAAAAAAGGCCGATACGTTTGCTTATACACCTTTTTCGACATCATCAATACCAGTAATTATTTAATCTAATCCGTTATCTAATTTTCTTTGCAACAGTAATTAATTTTTATCGCCAACGAACTCCATTAATCTGACCCCAACCAAAAAAAAAAAGAGAAATTTAATTCACTATCATTCCGTCTACCGTACGTAACGCCGCTAGCGACAAACGGTGTCGTTTTCGTTCTTCCTAATACTCTCCCGTCTACTGAGGGCGACGTCAGCGTGCATATCAGCCGTCCATATTTGGCTTTAACTAAGCCAAACCCGAAATCAACGGCCTTGATCTCTCTGACCACTTTTCCACGCTTGCTACGCCACTTTTATTTTTCTTTTCCTCTGAGCTAAACTAAAACTTTATAAACCCCAAAAATCTTTTATTTTTTTATAATATATCGTCTTCTCTATTTTTTTGGTGGAAATATATATCGTCTTGCCTATCTCTCTCACACATCTTTCCACGTTTTTCTAAAATCACAGACGGCGGAGAGTAATCGCTCGGAAAAGGTAACACCGGATTTTTTTTCCCTCTCTCGTATCAGCTTTCGCAGTCTCTTTAAGACGATCGCGAGAAAATAACTCATATGTTTTGTTTCAGATTCTCTCGTATGTTACTGTTTCTGTCTTTGGTTTGAATTTCAATTTTGTACAAGTTGTTATTTCCAGGTTGCTAGATGATTACGTATCTCCATCGGAATTTCACTGTTTAGGGTTCGATTCCTGTATTGTTGTATTAGAGCTCTGATCGGAAACTCTGAAGGGCAGAGTTTCTGTAATTGTCTCAGCTCCCATATATATATATATATATATATATATGTATGTCTCTCTGTTTGGATTTTGAAGTGATGAACCTGGAATCCCGGGAAAAAGGGTCATTGTGTTTATTGGAAAGTCCGTGTAATTCGAATCAGCCCCTTTATTTTCTCTTGGATGGGACCATTAGTCACCTCCTCTTTTCTCTCTTTTGGTTTCTTTGTTCATCTCTCTCTACCCACCATCACATAATCATCTTTGTGGCCTGATTTTTATGATTCATCAAGTTATAAACACCAGGTGTTTTGCTCTAGATGATCTATACATCTACTCTCATGGTCTCCCTCGTAAGCTTTTTCTGTGGTTATCTCTTCTCCTCTCCGTGATACTTTAAATTTTCCTTTCATTTGGTGGAAGACCTTCCTTAAAGCTTTGATGGCTTTATTCTCTTGTTGAAGCTTTTTTTTTTTTGATGTTATCTGTAGATTTTGTTTGGTATTAGTGAATATTCTATTTGATACAGCTCACGCTGGATGCACTTTTTAAAATGATGAATTTCAAATATCTGAAAGTGTACTTTTTTGTTTGCAGAGAAAGGGTTTCTTTGATTCATGGATACACGTGCAGGCAAACGATTAGTTGACCGACTGGCTGTTCCGCGAAAAGCGAGTGGTCTTGTTCTGCGTGAGAATATGAACAAGAAAGATGATAAGAATGTGCCTTTCTGCAGCCGAATTGGCTGTAGTGCGAAGGTAACTTCCACCAAAGGAACTCGGATTGGCTCTACAGGAAACAATACAAAAGTTGGTCGGCCTCCGATTTGTTCTTCCTCAAATGGAAAGGAAATTGTTGCGAGTTCATCTCGAACTCCGGGTGGATTTGGATACTTAAGAAAACTAGCCAAAGGTACTGCCAAGAGACAGCCCTCTTCTAATTTGGACACAAATTCTTCAGAGACGAGCAGTATTAGTGATGATCCAGCTGCAGTGGAGCCCATCCTTCCACGCAAACAGACTAAAAGAGACATAATCAATGTTCAGTCTCAAAACACTGTTTCTGGAGAGGTCGTAATGGCAAAGGCTGGAAACTCAAGTAGAGGAACCATCAGAAGTAGTCATCAGAAATCTGACTTACGCACTCGAGATGCTCTAATGGGTCACTCTGTTTCTTCATCTTCTGGTAGCGAGCACACTGTTAGAGGTGGTCTGAGCAGGAACATGAGGTGCAACTCTGTGTCTGATGTTCTTCGAACTCATTCAACCCCGGGAACAAAAATCACTTTGACTAATAAGAAAAACTCTGATGGAGAGAGCAGCTCCTTTAGCAAAGGCAATAAGACTAGCGTGCCGGTGGTGAAGGGTAGGAGTCAAAGTTCTTCTCATGGTAATGGCATAACACTTTCTGATAACAGAAGGAATCGAATAGTACCAACTATCAGGGACAACAGTGTTGTTTCAAGTAGTGGTAGTAGAACTGGTTATTTTGGTAGATCAGGGCGACTTGGATCTGTTGCATCCCCTGCCACTTCTCGACAAACACCTCGTCCTGCAACACCAACCGATCCCACTCCTTCTCTTTCATTTAGTCCATCAAATAGTTACACCAGGCCGAACAGTAGTACTGGCAGGTTACGTAGCATGATGCCTGGTAGCCCCTCAGAAGCTGACCCTTCACGCTCTTTGGAGAACCGGGATGGTTTAAGTCGCTACAGCATTAATGGAATTGCAGAGGTAGCTTCCGTCACCTTGTTGTCTGATTTCATTAGAAGCTTTGACATGATCTTTGGTCATGATAACACTATTTTGAAAATGTTTCAGGTATTGTTGGCCCTGGAAAGAATTGAACGTGATCAAGAGCTTACCTACGAGGTAATCAGCAGCTTGGTCTTCTGATATGAACATGTTTCTCCGAGTATAGAGTGTTTCTGACGTTTCTAATGTCTGTTCTGCTTCTTTTCCCACAGCAATTGGCTTCTTTAGAGACAAATCTATTCTCAAATGGTATGATCAGCTTCTACGATCAGCATAGGGATATGAGGCTTGACATTGATAATATGTCATATGAGGTCAGTCTTGGATTTTACATCTTGATCCCTTGGGCTCTTATTCACCATTTTTAGCTTACCAATCAAACTGTCTATTAAAATTAAAGCTAAATCATATGAACACAATCTTGCAGGAACTACTAGCTTTGGGGGATAAAATGGGTACAGTGAGCACAGCTCTAAGCGAAGAAGCACTCTCGAGAAGCCTCAAGAAGAGTATTTATCTGGAGACGGATGAAACTTGTGCCAGTTCTCTGAATAAGGATGATGATATCAAGTGCAGTATTTGCCAGGTCTCTCCCAAACTATATAAACTAATCCACTGTTTTATCTAGTGTCTGAGCTGAATTTGGACAATAAGGTATACGGGTTTTAGTGAAACGAAGAAGAGGTTAATGTTATATACATATAATGTCTTGCAGGAAGAGTATATTGCTGGAGATGAAGTAGGGACTATGCCATGTGAGCATATGTACCATGTGAGCTGTGTACAACAATGGCTGCGGATGAAGAATTGGTGCCCTATCTGCAAAACCTCTGCGGAAGAGGAAAAATCGTTGTAGTTGATAATGCCACACCCAACTTTAGCTTTGTGGGATGATTCCAAGATGATGCAGATACATTGATTCTTCACTAGACACCAAGTGAATGTCTCTACATCATCTTGCTCTTTCTCTCTCTCTTCTTTTGTACATATCACCTTTTTTTTTCCTTTGACCCAATTGGGTACAATTACAAATGGGACATATAAGATGAAAGCTCAACTGTTGATTCGAACCTGAAACATTTTTTAGTTCATACCAACTTTACTCTTTCTATTTTTCTACATTCTTTATAGTTCATACTAAATCGTACGGAAATACGAATTTGTTACTTCCCAATAAAATTGTTGCAGGAAAATTGCCAAAAAAAACATCAAATCTATAGCAGTTTAATGGTGTTGTGTACCGCCAGCGGAAAAACGAAACACCGTAATCTGTATTGTTAGACAAAAGATAAAAAAAAAAAAATTCTCAAAACGAATATCACAAATGACAAAACACTGGACATATTTTACGAACTTTATTTCTGGAGACTAATTTTTGGTTTATACTAATTACCAATTACTCTCGTCTCTTTCGGCAGTGAGTACCTTAGGAAATAAAGTAATGTCAATCTCTATAGAATTATTAAAATTACAATATGTTCGCTTTCCGGAAAACGTAAATGACATACTTTTTTCTCTTAAAAAATGTTATTGTGTTTAAAACCTTAAAGACAAGAAAAAATAGAACTACACATTGAAATTTTAATTGAATAATTTTTGCAACGAATTTTAGGATATATTATATATATAGTAAGTATTGTAGACAAAACTTGGGACGACTCAATTTCTGATGAACAAGCAAAGATCTTACAACAATAGAGGGTTTTTTATCAGTCGTGGATAATCCGTGTAACTTTGCCCATCGCGACTGTTCTTCCTGATGATCTAAGGAACACTCTTCCAAGAGCTCTACTTTCAGAAAATATCTCCACACAAACTGGATATTGAAGACTCACCTGCAATTATTACAACAAAAATTGTCAGATCGAATCAGTTTTTGTAATGTTTCACGCCACGAGTCAAAAGAGATTTTTCAAACCTCAAGCATTGCACTCTGTTTAGCAGTTAGACAGCGAGGAGACTTCTTTGTTGCCTCCCCTGTTTTGGGATCAAGCATTGCCACAAGTTTCACAACCGTTGCTGCTTCCTTTGCATGGTGCACATGAAACTCCAGCTATATAAATGATAGATGTTTCAATTGGAAAGGATAAGAAAACTTGAGACGAGATAATAGGAGATTGAGCATGCGAGAGAGGGGGCTTTTTTTGTTTACCTGAGAACCAAGCAAGATCGGTGTTGCGCCTTCCAAGACGAGCACCATCAATTCCAAATGAGTCGCTACTGAAACCGGGTAATCGGGATGGCACAAAACACCTCCTGCCATTACTTGATTTGCATCGATCCCTTGCAAAACTATTGCTACGTTATCTCCAGCTCTTGCAATGGAGCAAGCCTCAGAGTCACGCTCCAGAGACCGTACGGTTCCTTGATCTCCCGATGGCATAACCATTATCTAGCAGAAAATTCCAGGAATGTGAGTATCAGTTCAAGCAGTTTCTTTCGCTTCCTAAAACAAGATACTAAAGGCACATCCACAAGAAAGTACAATCATGCAACCAAACAAGGAGATAAATATCCCATCATGAAACTTGTGTACCTTTGATCCTGGCCGAACAGCTCCAGCTTCAAGTTTGCCACATGCAGATACCTGCCCTTGTGAAGTCGATCTTACAACGTCACATATAGGCATGAGTAGAGGCTTTGAGACGTCTCTATCAGGAGACTTGACAGAATCAACGGCATCCAATAAACATGGACCCTGATACCTGTATTTCAGCAAAAATTTAACCATTTCAGATAGGCTAAGCAATTCACCAGCTAGCTGTACCAGAAAAATGCAAGGTTAGATATCAGGAAATGGACACATGAACTTACCATGAGGATAGGCGGCTTTCAGAGGGAGCTGCCACCAAGTTTTGGTTTTCCATGGCACTTAATGGAATCCATGTCAGAGACGAATCTTTAAAACGACAGGAATGCAAAAAAGATCCAACATGCTGCTTAATCAAATCAAATCTGTCCTTCGAATACCCAACAATATCCATTTTGTTGACTGCAACTATGACTTGCTCCACGCCAAAACCTCTAAGAACCCGAGCATGCTCCCTTGTCTGGCCTTTCAAATTATCAAAACCAGCTTCAAAAGCACCAATAGATGCATCTATGACCAGAATTGCAGCATCTGCTTGTGTTGCTCCTGCGATCATGTTTGGAACAAAATCTTTGTGCCCAGGAGAGTCGAGCAAAACAACATGATGTCTTTTGGAATTGAAATAAGCAACAGCAACAGTCATTGTTATTCCTCGTTCCCTCTCTTCAGCACTCTCATCCAATGCCCAGGCATATGCAAAGGACCCTTTGCCCTGATCGAATCAGAAACACAATGTCAGCAAACAGACCAAAATTTTGCATTTTTGAGCCTCTGAAAAAAAAAAGGTTACCTGCAACTTTGCTTCTTTCTCAAACTTGTGCATTTGCTTTTGAGATATTCTTCCCAATAGATGCAGTAATCTACCCGAAAGTGTTGACTTACCGGAATCAACATGTCCCACCTACAATTATATTGCAACCATCAGTAATTCTGCCTTGATAAAAACTCAGTAAAATCGCCATAAATATAAGAAACTCACGATGGCAAGATTAAGTTGACTTAGTGTATCTGATTCTTCATCAAGAAGCATCCACTCCTCTGGCTTATGCTTAGATTTTGATATTGGTATTCTAGTTTTAATATCGTTGGACTTTTTTGTTTCCTCAGTCAAAGACATCTTGTTCATAGTACCAGTAAGACTCTCCGACACCTCCACATTTTTGGACGAAGAACTTGTCTCAGTAGACATATCTGCTTTTGCTTTTGGCAAACTTTTGCCAGATTTTATGCCACCAGCACTGCCCTTTGAAAAACTATTTTCAGCGTTATCATGTCTACCTCGAGAGCTTGTTTCTGAACTATCTCCTCTTTTCTTTACAGAATTCTGTTCTGCGCTATCTTGCTTCTCTTTCTGCCTCGTGCTAACTGTTAGAGTAAAGAACGCACTTCAAACACCAAATATTTACTTAAAGATAATAAATTTCCTGAAGAGAATCTAAGCCGATAAACACCAAAGCCCTTTAGAAGGAAAACAAACGATCTTCATGACTTCATCCCTATTTAACATAAAGCATCAAGCTCAAAGTGAAAACCAAGTGTGGATACCTTGTGGACCAGTTCTCGAGGAAGTTAGTCCATTGGAAACTACATCATCTGGGGATGGAGAATCAAACTTGAAAGGTGCTATACATAAGTTAAAAAAAAAAAAAAAGTCAGAATAACGCCATAAATGCCTAAAACCAGCTATAGACTCTCAACACGAACAGCATATCAGGAAAACTGAAACGCAGATAACACTACCAAACTATAGCCAAGTTCACAACCTATACTAACGCAGGCATTTTTAGAACTAAAAGCCTTGTGGAGATCATGAATATTCCCACGGGAAATTCCAGACAGAGGTCCCTGCTCCATCACAAGATTCTTGTGCTCAGGCAGATAAAGAACACCCCTTTTCATTGTATTAGATGGGACTGATTCGAAAAGAGACTTTGCCAATTTGGATACCATTGATTCTTTGCATATGCCTTCAACTGCACAAAACACATCTATTCTATAATTAAACACCTAGAATAGCAAAATCAAAGTACATAAACCACAGTCACTAAGTTTGCCAAACATATACCAATAGCATAATCAAGGGACCTCAAAGAACGAAACAAATGATAAAGATTAGACATTACGCAATAACTCATGTATCCTATGCAGAGGCAAAGAGCAACTGTAACAACTAGCTTCTCTATTTAATATTATATTACAGGGTCTCACGAATACAGACTGGAAGAGAGAATGCCTAATTAGTACCTGTATTGTTATTGATAGTTTGATTTCCAGCCGAAGGATGACGAAGAACGCCGCAAATATCACACACAAACATACTCTCATCATTGTCATAAGTACAGATTGCACATCGCCAAAGCCCTTGCTGAGCAACTTCTTCCTTTGGTTCAGCAGCTTCTGCAGTTGAGTAAAAGAGGAATATAAACTACCAAAAAAAAAAGCTAATAGAGACAATCAAACCACCTCACAAGAAAGGGATGGGAAGATGTTTACCTTGTTCATCTATATCTATATCATAGTCATAATCATAATCATCTTCATCATCAAAACCATCATCATAATCATCGAAATTGGAGAATCCTTTACGAGGCATCGTTTGTTTCTGCGCACAAAGGTAGAAATTGTAAATAACTAAAGTCTCTATTCTGTGCAAACACATCACCTAAAAATCTGAAAGAGTCACCATTAATGAATATAAAAAAAAGTAAGATAATTCAGACAAGACTCAGACGCAAGAAGCTCCTACATTGCTTCTGAATTAAACCCAGGAAGCAGAAATCAGAAAACCAACAAGCATCAAAAGCAATGAGAAACAAAGAGAGAATAGCTACTGGTTTCTGGAAGCTTCAAAATTTATCTCCAAAACTGTTTTTTTTTCTTTTCTTCTGGGAATCGAAAAGAGAGACGGATAATTAGAATTCAATAGAAAAAAAAGAGCAGCCTACGACGATGATTTTGAGAATTACCAAAATCCAAATTCACTAACTTGAACTTACAAAACAACTAGTATTCTGGCAAAATACTGATCCACCAACTTACAAAGACTAGTAGTATGGCAAAATTGTTTTTAAGAAGAACGTTCCTTCCTTCCAAGTTCTCTTCCTGTAAATTGCTCTCAATCGGTTCGTCGCTTGTTGAAGCCGACGAGAAAGGATCCGGATCAGGGTTTGGGTCCGGGTTCGGGATTCGTTTGGATAGAGTACCAATTCGGGAAAGTACAAATTCGTAATCGACAACTAAAATATAAGTTGGGCTTTTAACAGGCCTGCCTATCTGTGCTGGATCAAAAACCTTTATTATTTTCAGGATCTGAACAATCAACGATGGCACATAATTTGATGACGTGCTATGTATGACTCAGTCAAACTCATGTCTGTTTTCTCTCCTCGTACAGTCAGTCAGACCTATGTCTTACGTGTGTCGTGCGTTTTTTGTGTTTTTAAGTAAACTAATTATTTCCGTAAGACTAATTAGGGTAAAAAATTAAAAAATTAAAAATTAACCCTAGTTTTGCTCGGACATATGTCACTTCAATTACATAACGAAAAGGAATATTGCTTCACCAACGATGCGAATCGAATATAGCTTAAACTCAAGAGTAACAAAACGTAACTTACATACATATAGATCACCACAATTACAAAGCTACAAAAATAAACAAATCAACGACGGCTTAAGTAATGTGCCACCTTTTGGCAACACTACTCTTAAACATCCACACAAGCCTCACAAAGATTAAGAAGATTGAAGCATGCACTACATGCAACAAACTTGGAGACACATTTAAAACCAATCCCAACAATTAAGCGTACATATCAATTAACAAAAATTAACACAAGCTAACTAAGTGATGATATTCCAATAGCCATCCCCTTTGTTTGTCGAATTCAAAAAGCTGCACACATCTTCTCTTTCAAAAGTACGCAATTCACATAACCACTGCATATATATTCTGTAATAAGTTTCCGTCGTATTTAACCGTGGATTTCAATTGAAATCGCGGACGTGGAAGGTATTAGGGTTCTTGACGACGATGTCGTACATGTAAACGGAATTGAACTTGGAGAAGTCTCTTGGTAAGGAGATGAGGTCGATCGAGGAGCGTTTGTGGTATTGGATGAGATCGGAGTCTCCATTGAAGTATCTTTCCCACCCGAGGCTCCTTAGGATTTGTTCGAGCGACGAGTAAGAAGAAACCACTTCACCGGTCGGCAAGTAAACCAAGACATTTCTCCGGCCGTGCGTCTGAGTGGGGGCTCTACCGGACTGGTTTGGGTTCTCTACTAGACGTATCACTCCGTTGTTGAACACCCAAACGCCTGACATGACCTCCCAAAATGAGTTTATATATCTTTTTTATCTATAGAGAGAGAATATATAGTAAGGGTTCTCGAGATATTGAGTTGGTGTTTAGTTATGAGAGAGGTTGTGTGCAAGGGCTCTGTATTTATAGCCATATGATAAGTCACATATACTGATATACATAACTAAGACTATTTTTTATAAACCTAAAAGATGCTAGCTCTTTTAAGAGAAGATCAAATAATTGGAAGATCATAAAGAATAAAGAATAAGATGATTAATCGAAACGCACAATCACTATACTTTAACGAGACACATCCTTGTTAAAAACATTAGGGAAATCATTTCTAAAGTATCACTTGTTTATTTGGTTTATATTCTCGATAGTGATCTTAATTTAAAAAGAAACGATTAATGGAGGATTGGGGAGAACCTAGAAAGCCGAAACATTTAGAGCATCCACAATGCAAATACAGTCTTTGGTCTCTTCCCAATTTTTTTAATATTAAAAGTAGGGAAGAAACGTCTTCATCGGTACCCATTAAAGAAACGTCTCCAGCAAATTTTCTCTTCTATTTGTATTTTTTAATTAAAAAAATTGTTAGAGACCTGAGTAAATACTCGCGTTGCAGATGCTCTTAATTTTATATACTAAAAAAAATGAGAGGGTAGGGTAAAGTCCGTCTCTATCGTTTGAGAATCTAGATATTGTGGGACACACTTATACCATCACCTCAATTCTTCTCCATCTTAATACATCTTTAAATATTGTTGATATTCGATCGATAGAGATTTTCTTTTATTTATTTTCATAGTCTTTGCCTTAACTCATGCACCTTTTTTTTGTTTTATGAGAATGAATACCGCAGATGCGTCAGTGACTGGTGAGTTGCTACTTAATTATTCTGATTCTCACTTAATTACATATAACTGATTGAGGTGGATCCGATATCGCAATATACATGATATCTCTACTGGTAATTTCTTTTACAGTTCTATTTTCACTTAGCCAGCTTTCGGGAAAAAGCAACAAATCAGCGTACAAAACCCATGGAAAGGATCGGAGCCCTAATGGTGGGGCTAATTAATTTCCGAATAGCATAAATGTGAGTCTGCGAATCACGTATTTATTTGTCTGTGAGACTATTCTCCAATCTCCATCCATTGAATAATTACTTTTTGATTTCATGATGATATTATAGTTATCCGAGGCTAGTCGACGCAGTATTTATTCACCAAAACTATATTATTCTAGTCAGCCGATTTGGCGATTTCCGATTTCGTTAGTGCATGCACGAAAGCTTCGTACGTCACTGGCCGAATCATGCATTTTAAATTTATTTTAAGACATCGTTTTCATAAATTAAAGAAAATTCGTATTCTTATTACATATTAGTAGTAAAACGGAATATGTACTCTTGTTAACGTCTCGTTCAAGGAACGAGTGTTTTTTACTAATTACAAGGAACTAGTATTTTATTTCGACAAGAATGGAATTACTACAGCAATCCGACCAAAAGTTCGAACAAGACTTTCATACGTATTGTCATTTTACATACTGATGCAGAGCCGTATAGATTCGTCTAACCCGTCCTGGAAATCAAAATATATAGAACGGGTTTTAGAAAATACTTTTGTAGTCAAATTAATGCTCGCTGACGTTCAGTTAACATTTCTGTTTTTTATCTTTTATAAAAGAAATTATCATTTTAGTTTTTAGTTTACTTTCCTCATTTGTTTTTATAACTGTGTGATTATTTTACCAAGATTTCACCCCCTCTACTTTTAGGTTAACCGATATATTTATAGAAATCGATTTCTATTGTGAATAAGTCAGAAATCGACTTAACGTATTAATGGTCGTCTTGTCATCACAGAAGTTATGTCCGATCGATAAAATGAACAAATTTTATATTAATATCTGATGAGAACTTAGTTAATATTCGGACACCGCGAAAAACTTTATATATGTTTCAAAATATATATATTAACCCCAAAAGCTAAAGATAAAGATGCATGGGGGAGCAAATGAGTGTAGAGATGCCAATATATATATATATATATAGTTGTTTAATACGGAATTAGAACTAATTCAAGATACGGAGATTGGGGAATATATACA